>NW_027526361.1:184375636-184863457 GCF_048455015.1 Haemaphysalis longicornis | reverse complement strand
TCGCCTAAAGGTGTACGTACCGACCCAAGTGGCCATGGGATCGATGATTGATTGATTCTCGGTTGTAATGTGCCGACGCAACGCAGGCGATGGGGCGCGCCGTAGTGGAGGGCTCCGGGTTAATTTTGAGAACCTGGGGATCTTTAACGTGCGCCGAAGACTCGTACACGTGGGCATTTTTGCTTTTCGCCTCCATGAGAAAAGCGGCCGCCGCGGCCGGGAATTGAACCTGCAACCTTGTGCTCAGCAGCACAACACCTTAGCCACTGAGCCATCGCGGCGGGTAAGTGGCCGTCGTATCGGCGCCGTCTTGTCCCAATCGCATGCCGGACAAAATCGGCTGATGACATACGACAGCCGTTTGCTTTCTAAGTCGGAGAGCAATCACTCATTTATGGAGCGCAAGTGTCTGGCTCTTGTTTGGGCCCTCGCAAAGTTTCGACAATACTTGTACGGCAGAACTTTTACACGCACCACTGACCACCACGCCCTGTGTTGGCTTGCCACCTTGAAAGACCCAACTGCTTGGCCGCTATGTAGTGCGCTAACAAGAATATACGTTTTATGTCGCGTGCATGTCGAGTCACTTGCGCAAAGATGCCGACTGCCTTTCACGTCACCCTGCTGACTCTCCTGAGACCACAACTCCTGACTATGTCACCAGCGTCTTCGAAATCTCAGAATTCCTCGACATAGACGACGAACAGCGCCGTTACTCGTCGCTCCGTTCCATCCTTAACCGCCTGATCTCTGCGTCCCCGGACCCCTCCCCGCGGAATTTCACTCTCCCGAAGGGAGTTTTATATCACTACAGCATAAACTTGGAGGCTTACTAAGAGGGTTCAACTTAAATCGAGGACGACTCAGCGAGCAATGGAACGGAAGATGATGGGCGTAACATTAAGGGACAAGAAGAGAGCGGAGTGGGTCAGGGAACAAACGCGTGTTAAGGACATATTGGTAGAAATTGAGAAGAAGAAATGGAAGTGGGCGGACCATGTAATGCGAAGGGAAGATAACCGTTGGTCATTAAGGGTGACAGAGTGGATCCCTGGAGAAGGCAAGCGTGGCAGGGGGCGGCAGAAAGTTAGATGGGAAGGTGAGATCAAGAATTTTGTGGGGATAAATTGGTCGCATTTAGCACAGTACCGGGGTAATTGGGGATTAATGGGAGAGGCCTTTTCCTTGCAGTGGTCGTAGATAGGCTGGTGATGATGATGATCACTATAACTGCCGTTCGGACACTCCTCACGTCCTCCTGGTTGTTCCCAGCCACCTGCGTTCGAGCGCCCTGTACCAACTGCACGACGTACCCAAAGATGGCCATCGCGGATGCGAACCTACAATCGCGTGCGGCATCGCTTCTTTTGGACGGTCTTTACCGGTCAGTAAGCTCTTACGTTGCTTCATGTGACCTGCGCCAGCGCCGGGAAAAACCCTCCACGCTTTCTCCTGGGGAAGTTCAAGCCATCGACATTCACCACGAACCGATTTTTTGAGTGGGCCTCGATCTACTTGGTCTTTCCCACTGTCTCGGTAAACAAGTGGTTCGCCCTCGCTACAGACTACCCGATGCGGTACGCAATCACGCACGCCCTTGCAAAAAGCTGTGAAATGTAATTAGCTGACTGTCTTCTATATGATGTTCTCCTGCACCACGGCGCTCCTCGTCAGCATTTAATAGACCACGGCGAGAACTTTTTCTTCTAAGACATTAACAACATTCTCGGCGCTCGCTCCACGGAACATAAGCGGGGCCACAGCCTATCACCCACAAACTAATGGTTTCACCGAACGCGGGAATTGCATGTTGACCGACATGCTGTCTGTGTAAGTATCTGCTGATCACCAAGGTTGCGGCCTCGCGTTACCATTTGTCACTTTCGCGTATCAATCAATCAATCAATCAATCAAGAGCTTTATTATCACAAGACAGGAAAAAGGTTTACAGACTATTTGGACCGATAGCCAGGAGGCTAGTTTCCGGTCCAATACAAAAATACACATACAAATGAGTCGCAGGTATCCACCAAGTTTCGAAGATAAAGAAAATGAACAAAACAGGCAAAGAATAAATGAAACACAAAACAGTATAAACATCCACCATAATCACAATCGCATCATTAAACTACATTCTGTTTATCCAAATAAAACATCTTGCAAGACAATTTGAAGTTCCTCGCAGTTTTCACTTGAATAGGTACATCGTTCCACACTTTGGCACCGTAGAATTCAATAAGCCTTTCGCCATAAACGTTATGACACATTGGCAAGTTGAAGTTGGCGTTGGATGCTTGCCTAGTGCTCCGAACAGGGATAGAAAAACGTGCTAAGGGTACAGGAAAGTTATGGTTTATAATTGTGTTTACTAAAAGAGATATTCTGTATTCCCGAATAGTTGAAAAAGAAAGTACACGAAATTCCTTAAAAATTGTATTGACAGGACGGTTGAATGCAGAAAATGATATTATTCTTAGTGCTCGTCGTTGTAATCGATATAACGGCGTAAAATATGTTTCATAGGTAAGCCCCCAGGCTTCCGTACAATAAATAATGTGGCACTGAAATAAAGTGAAGTATAAAGATCGTAACATACTACATAGGAAGAAAGACCGCGCTTTGGTTAACGTGAAACAACTAAACGCAAGTTTTTTACACACCTTTTGTATTTGTTCTTTCCAATGTAGGTGTGAATCAAAGACAACACCCAGATATTTGAAGGAAGTTACATTCTCAATTGGTTTGTCGTTTATATACACACTAAAAGAACTATTATCAATTACTTTTCTCCTCGAGTGAAAGATGACACATTTAGTTTTGTCGGTGTTTATGGTTAACTTACTTTTCAAAAACCATGAGTAGATACTGTCCATTTCAGCTAGTATGGTATCTTGCATTTCAGATAGAGAATCACCGCAAAATATAATTGCGGTGTCATCCGCATACATTAGTATTGTGGAGTTCTGTATTGCGAGTGGGAGATCATTTACATACAAGGAAAATAAAATAGGACCTAAAAGTGATCCTTGCGGAACACCACATGTTAAGTCACTGTATGAAGAATGGTGATTATCGATTACCACTTTCTGTTTTCTAGATGAAAGATAGCTCGCAAAGAATTTAAGGGAGTTGCCAATTATACCATATTTTTCCAGTTTATTTATTAGAATTGAATGATTAACCGAGTCAAAAGCTTTCTTAATGTCCAAAAACACTCCTATTGCCAACTGATTTTTGTGAAGAGCGCTGTTTATAACTTGAGCAAGTGTTACAACGGCCGAGGACGTAGTCCTGTTGGGAACAAACCCATGCTGCTGCGGGCAAATTACGCGATTTTCCTGGAGATATTTTTTAAGCTGTATAGATATTAATTTCTCGAAAATGGTATTAATTACGCTTAACACAGATATTGGTCTGTAACTATTTGGATTGTTCGGATCTCCAGTCTTATAAACTGGAACAACTCGTGCAATTTTAAGTACATTTGGATAAGAACCGGAGTTAATTGCATGATTAATTATATGATGAAGGGGAACCGACAGAATGTCAATGTTTTGTTTCACTACTTTCGCTTGTATTGCGTCATAACCGACAGCTTTATTCTCCGATAGCTGGTTTACGATATTTATTATATCTCCCTGCGTTACTGTATTAATATTCAAAACATTATTGGTCATTGGAAAATCTTCAGCTTCGTCTGCGATAGGTCCGTTGCTAGCAATTTTACCTATGTTGGTGAAATAGGTATTGAAATAATTACAGACATCAGTAGAGGGGTTGTTGGGTACAACAGTATCTTTCCGGCACGTTCCGATAACATCATTTACAATTCTCCAGACCTTCCTATTATCACCCCCTTGACGAGCGATAAGATCTGTGTAATATTGTTTTTTTGACTTCCTCATCATTGCGACCGACTTATTCCGGTAATACTTAAATTGACTATGGTAGTAGTCATTTGTTTTATTATTCTTCCATCTTCGGTAATATGAATCCTTTTTTTTGAGCACGTCAAGTATAGCAGTACTCAACCAAGGACAAATTGCTTGTTGGTAATTATGTCGGGAACACTGACGCGTTGATTGTTCAATTGCCCTTGTAATGCTTTGCACAAAGGTTTCACATTCTATCTGTACGTCCTCATCATACATGTCTTCAAAAGAGACAGAATTCAGTAACGTTCTTACGAGATCATAATCTACTCGAGTTTTCCGTTTCACGGGAACATCAGACACGGAATTCTGGTATTTTGGGGGCAAAAACACAAACGTTGGGCAGTGGTCAGCGATAGCAACATCCCATACACCAGCAGATACATTCATATCAATGTTGCATAGTATGTGATCAATTAAAGTGGCTGAGTTGTTGGTTATTCGTGTAGGTTCTGCGATAACATTTTGGACGTGAAATGAAGGTAGCAAATATGTATAATCGGGGCAATCATCCTTTGACAAATCAATATTAAAATCACCACAAATAATTAAAGAATCATTCGATGTTGTAGTAGATAACAAAATACTTTCCATGGCCGAAATGAAATCGCTTTTGCTTGAGTTTGGAGGACGGTAGATAACACCGACAGTGATACCGCCTTTGATGCGAACAAAAAGGGATTCAATTGCGTCTTTAGTAAACGTGCATTCGTTGAGATAGTAGCTATCTACATTCCGTCTTAGAAACAGCGCTACGCCCCGTCCACGTGCCGAACATTTTCTAGGTTGGGAATGCATATAGTAACCGGGAATTTCTGCTGTCTCGCCCTCTCTAAGCCAAGTTTCCGTAACCGCGATTATATCGAAGCTGAACGTAAATTTAGACACATAAGCAATCAACGTGTCCAAATTCTTTCGTATGCTACGTACGTTACAGTGCAAAACGGTCAGATAACCATGCTCAAGTCGCATATGTTCAATTTGAGCTGTGGTGTAAGCCATATTCCGACTTTCACTTCGTATCAGTTGAATGGTTCTTATACCACTTGAGCAAGATCATCCATGCATGAAATGTGAACGGCCCTGGAGTTATCCGTTCTGCGCATCAGGATTTTTCCATCTGCCACCCACGTGAACTTCCAATTTTTATCGCGTTTCGCCTTCAGAGCACACCCTAGAAGAACCTTTATTGCAGGACAGAGATGCTCATTTATATATATTGGTTCTGTTCCAGGGAGACCCAAGTTGGATGTGTTCAACCGTAATTTTTTTGCTTCCTTTAGTATTTTGTACCTTGCTGTACGTGATGTAAATTTGACAATGATGTTGGATTTAGTTTTATCTTTGGTAGGCACACGATGAACAACATCAATATCCGATTATTTGACCGGAACCTTGACACAGGCGGAGATGGCTGTAGTTGTGGCCAGAAGATCCTCATTCTGAACTTCCGGTATTCCCTTTATCTCCAGGTTTTCCCGGCGGCTGTATTGCTGCAGATCAATGAGCTCCTTCTTCGTTTCGTTCAGCTCTTTCATGAGGCGGCTGGTTTCTATCCTCACCGCCTGCTGTTCTGCCCTAGCATCAGCAAGTTCTTTCCTGACGTCTGTAATTTCGGTTTTGAATTCCTCAAACATCTTGTTGATGAAATCCATGCCTTTTTTCACAGCGCCAAGTTCAGTTTCAAAAACCTTAGTAAGATCTGCTTTTAATTCGCCCTGACCTTTTTGAAACTTCTCAGCCATGTCCGCGAGTGCCTTACAAAGCTCTTTAATCGTGGAGGGTTGTCTGTCGCCCATTTCTAGCACACACTTGGAGCAGTCCAGTAGCCAATGTATAACTTAATAAAACCTCTTGCCAGCACATCCCGTTTCTCTTCCTTTTATCTACTGTTTAGGCGTGAACCGGCTCTGCCTTTGGACTCGCTACTTCCTGCCTCCTCGTCGGAATACGCTCCCAACGCTATCGCTCGAGCCGATCGAGCTTACCGCCTGGCCCGCGAGGCCCTCGTCTCATCGCAGCTACCACAGAAGATACGCATGACGAACGGCATCACGCGATGCACTCCCCTCCAGAATCACTCGCCCTGCTATGGTCCCCTGCACTCCGTGTGGGCCTCTCCGATAAACTGCTTCAGCCCTCCTCTGGACCCTACAAGGTGCTGCGTCGTGTCACGGACGTGAAATACGACATTGCTTCTGCCGTGTCTCAGGGAACCCCTTACTGCACTCGGCCGCCGACGAGTATTGTCCATGTCACCCGTTTGAAACCTTATCAGCTACCTCGAACCGGTTCCTTAGCGAGCACCGAGATCTTGCCTATTCCTCGGGGGGTCATGTGACAGGGCGTCATTATTGGCCCCCACTAATGGCCCCCCAGCGGATTAATGACGGGGCGTCATAATTCCGCCGGGGGTCATGTAGTCCCGGTTGGCGATACGCATACGATCGGTGCTATGCCGCTGGAGGGAAAAGATTAGAGCAACGCTTAGCTGCAGGATTACGCTGCTAGTTACCTCAACGCCTCCCAGCTTATCCTATTTTGTAAATATTTGTAAATAGACGTCTCTTTGCCCCGTAACAGTTTTACATAAGAGCCTTCATTTCTTACCGTAGCTTTCTACCCAGAAGCAACAGCGCAACCTTGCGAAGAAGCTGCATAGAACCTTGAATAAGTGATTTCAAACCATTGCGACCTACATGAGCAAATTTTTATACGTATTACTGCAGCTGTACAACCAGAGACAAAAGAGTCCGTCTGAAAACCCTCGAGATGACACACTGACGGCCTGAAGTTAAATCGTTTTGATATGCCGCATTTGCCGCAGGGACATAGCTCTCTGAAGGGGTGACATAAAACATTTCAACCTGCTACACACGTCTCCGCAACAATTACTGAAGATCTTCAACCTGAACAACCCTCAGCCATTGTTTGAACCTTCTCCAACTTTTGTCATAGTTGTTGGAACAATAACATCCAAGTGCCGGAGTAGAGGTGTTGCATCTAACCGAAACTCCATGAGGAGTCGCTCAAACAAGTGCCCTACTATGTAAAATATCAACCGTCTATCATGACAGGGACGCTGAAAAGCTCAATGTTTGCCAATGCATATTGTAAACCCCTTTGTTGATCCTTAAACGCAAACTCTGTTCTTAAACTTCGTAAATTCTTCACTGCATAAGCACCGGAATGCAATCATTCAACGACAACCATCTCTATGAAACACAACTGCAATAGACAAATTTTTATTACTCATAAAGGTACCCTGCCACACCATTTTCAACTTCTTTCGAAATCCTAAATGCTTGCAGAAGGTAGTCAATAAAGACATGCAGTATCTAGATTATGGGGTCGTAAGGCAGCTCAGACAAAAATTCCGACGGTATGCCCATCAGATAACTTGGAAAATGGCTGAAAAGATTTTTCTTTTTCGGGCTTTGCGTTCCTCGACTTCTCTAATCACGTCATTACAGTGATATTGGCCGGCTGTTCTTCTGTTGCAGCAATGAACGCGTTCGATGTCCACTTTAAAAAGCCACAAAAGCAAAGCACAAACGGAAGACGTATCTGCTACGACGTGGAAATCACGCATTGCCGCTCCGTGCTGCCGATAACTATTGCTTTCCTAGTGCGCGCGCGAAGGAAAGAGTGAAGGCGGTTATCTGAAGTGTTGCTGAGTCACTTTAAGGCCACGACACAAACTCTGCATAAACGTAAAGGGAAGATAAACTGCTGGTTCATTCCTCCAAAATGCATTGAGGTATTCCAAAACAACTGTAAGAGCTGATGAAACTTCTGAGAAAATCCAAGACTTCAGAAAAAATACAAGGCCAATTTAGCTCGGTCGCCGCATAATCACTTTCTCTGATGCCACTTTGATTAGCAACGGGTGCTAATGGACCAATAGCGTGGCAGGCATAATAACACGCTGGGCGCATGCGCATTTTTCGCAAAGTATTAAAAATACTTGAAGTCATGCCGCCAGGCCGCACACTTCTAGCTTTCTGCAATGACGAGGTTCAAAATACTGCAATGCTACTGTACCAATGTTTAGATATTCTTCTTATATATTAAAAAATGACCAATGATGACTACGGCAAACAACAGTCGATAGCATTTACGAAACCAAACGCCACCGCATTTGATTACCTGAATCATATTCGCGCTAGTTTGCACTGGTCTACTCCTCATTCGTACGAGCATCAGACGACCGTGCACGGACGTTATGTGCTTTGCCCGTGTCTCCAATATCGCTGTAATCACGCCCGTTTACGAAGGAAAAAGTGGCAGCGTCTTCCCTCCGTGGATGATGGCGAGGGTTCGGAGTACGGGGACTCAAAGTGACATCGAAGTTGCGCCCCCAGTGACATCCGATTTGCGCCCCGACCGTCATTCCATTTGAGCCGTGAGTTGCGCCTTTTATTATTTCCTAAATAAAACTGAAACTCATGGCTCAAATGAAATTTCGCTTGATTTTCGCTTGATGGTGGTGTGCGCGCGGATGGACGCGGGCGGACATTGGGAGGTCTTAAGGTACTCCGCACGGTTACAGGCGAGGCAGCAAGCCGTTTGACTCTCAGTTACTAACTCGTGGTCGTAGTCTAATGGGTAAGGCGACGGACACTATCTCTGTCTGGTCTATCAGACAGAGGCTCGAATCCTGCCGTTGCCTGGGTGATTTTCTGCGATTGTAAATGCTATGCGCACGGACGCGGACGGACATTGTTCGGTCCTAAGGTGCTCCGCACCTAAAAGAATCGAGGAAGCTTACACTAACGCGTACAACATAGAGGTAGCGAAGCTGTACGCAACCTTAATGACCATCACGATGGTTTAAGTCCACGACTGCAGCCGATTTGCTTCTTATTCACTGCCGCAACGACCTTTATTTCATCATTACTGCTATAAATGTGATCTTCCTTCATTTTTTCGAAGTGATAATAATTGGACATCCCCTTGGAGGGGCGTACGTTATGACGTGACTTTCTTGTTCCGAGAAAGTGTTGCCATGATTACGGTGAACGCTGGAGCTTTTTTTATCAGTCTTGGCCAATCTCCTACGAGCGTATGCTTGGTTTGAGACACGTGCGCCGGGGACGCTGGGCAGTCAGCGCGAGTCACGTATACCGGAGCGCTCGGCATTTTCTTGGTTGTTTTAACTGCTGGGCGGTGGCCGCCAGGCACGCGCTCGGCACTTTCTTGGTATTTTCAACTGCGAACCCAAAAATTATAATTTGCGAGCCAGCTTCGCTATTAAAAAAAGAAACCACGCTACATCGCTGTCTGTCGGTACTACGACCAGACAGAGCAACCTGCGCAGCCGATGCTACTCAGTAAGGAACGATTCCTTGCGTTGTTGCGTGACTTCACAACGCAATAACGCGTAAAGCTGAACGAGCGGCCGTATGGGACAAAAAGACCCACCACGCACGGTTGCACAATCTGGCACGACGTCGGGCCAGACCGACACCAGCTACGTAGGCCTAGCGCACAACATCGGGTGCAGCCTACGTTCACACCAAAAAAAAAAAAAAAAAAAAGAGAAGAGCGCTTGCAACTTGTTACCGCGACTCTCGTAGAAGAAAGCCACTCACATTACTCCCTAAGACAGGTTGCGTCACACTGTGCACCAGAAATAGATGCAGCTTCGACGTTCTCAGCTGGAGAGCGGTCACCGGTGACGAAGTTGCGCGTAAAAACAGCCAACCACGATTTGCAAACAAACCACGACTCGCCAAGACACACACGGGACAAACGACAATAAAACGCTTTCTTGATGCCCCACAGCAGGTTTGCAACACAAGTTGCATAGAGCGCTTTCTGTTTAGGAAAGCTCGTTGACGCTGGACGAGCCGATGGCGGCGGCTAGCGAGGGTGGCCAATATCAGAAGCTTATCCTCTTAAATGTACGTCACAGACGTCACGCCAACGGCGAGACGCCATTCGCTGCGGATGAACACAAAATCCCTTTCATGACAGATGCCGCCGCAGAGTTAAAGGGGCACTGACATATTTTTGAAGGCAAGATAACTTCGGAGGTAGATTGGTGTGAACACATATACATCATCTGCAAAATATCAGTGGCGAATACAGCCTAGAACATATTTAAAGTCAATTTTAAAGTGTACGAAACGCAACCCAGCAGCCAGCAGATGACCACGCGCAATCGACATCCCGCAGATATTTTGTAAATAAACAACATCCATACAGGTCACGAGTTTGTGTTTGCCGCTTCCTCACTGCCGGCGTTTTTCGCCGGCTCGCCCGGCTCGCCGCTCCAATCGGAGGGCCGGAGGGCGGAGCTTCTGCTCTCGAGAACGAACGACCCGATCTTTGGCGGGGGAGGCGCTGTTATTTCGTCAGCTCATCGGGCAGCTGGCCGCGATCAAAGTTCTACAGCGATTCCAGGCACTCTGTTTATATTACTTGTTATTTAAATTGGACGCGAAAACGCGCCGGAGACACGAAAAGCCCTCTGAGCAAGCCGCACCGTAGCTGTGCAGGCGGCAGCCACGGCCGCGAAGTGGCCCAGCCCGGCGCAAATAGTTCGAGTGATAGCTTGTTACCGCTGCACGAAATTGTACCCAAGTGGCAGCTTATGAGAAAGCAATTAATGATGCGATGGCGGGTTGCATTAAAAATTGTCATCTGCACCGCTTACGAGAGCGGCAATCGAATATCCGCAGCAGTGCTAAGCCGAACCATCTGTAGGCGGACCTGTAGGCAGACCGGCCGGCTGCTCCCAGCGCGCGGCTTGCCACCCACTGTCTCGAGCGCCGGGCGTCGTTCTTTAGCCGCGGTAGCATTTGCACTCGCAGCGCCTGCGTCACGTCCACGGTCGCTTTTTAATTAAGCGGCTCACGAGATGAGTACGTGGGGGCATTCGCAGAAACTGCCGCCGATGCGGATTCGACAGTGCTACGGCAGCTGTGCTCTGTGATATCCCTCCGACGGTCACGTGGTCAGCTTTGTTCACATAAAATCCCTCGGTTCGCGGCACCCGCTGAAACCGAAACTGCGACTGGCCGCATTGAAAATGCCTCTGATTAAACAACCGTCGCACGCTGAAGCAAATGAGGTTTATTTATTTATTTATGAAATACTGCAGGCCATAAATATGGCCCAAGCAGGAGTGGGAGGTGGTACAACGGTAATGATATGACCAATTACACAGTCGTACAGGTGTAGAGAAAAAAAGAAAAAAAAAAACGGAAAAAACAGACAGGTATACAAAATATTCACAAGTAACATAAATCACACTTCAAAGTAATTTTCCAAAGATTTTAGTATATTTCCAGACTCAAAAATATGGTGCGGCAGTTCGTTCCAGTCTTTTATTGTGCGAGGGAAAAAAGAGTACTTGAAGTTGCTAGTGCGTGCAAAGATAGGTGTGAATTTGTAAGAATGGTATCCTCTAGTAGGACGTGAAAATAACGTAGTGAGGACGTGCGAAAGGTCCATGATGCTGTTTTTCCTGGATAGTTGAAAAAGAAATTTAAGTCTCGCTAGTTTCCTTCGGGATTCTAAAGTTGGAATTTTGTTATTAATTATTAGTTCTGTCGGGGAGTCAGACTGTCGGAAGCGATTGTAAATAAACCGAACAGCTAATCTTTGGACTCTATCAAGATTGTTAATATCTTTTTTAGTGTGCGGATCCCAGACTTCAGACGCGTACTCTGAACAAGGCCGGACTATTGTGTTAAATCCGAGGAGTTTAGTTTTAGCGGGAGAGCTTTTGAGGGTGTGCCTTAGTAACCCTAATTTTCTACGAGCAGATGAGCAAATCTTTTCAATGTGGCAGGACCAAGTTAAATTGTTGGTGATTGTGACGCCAAGATATTTATAACTTTGTGTAAGGAAAATGGGAGTTCCTTTTATACTGTACGAGTAAATTAGTGGTTGCTTTTTGTTAGTAATGCGCATCGATACAGTTTTCTCGGGGTTTATGTGCATGTCCCAGCACTCACACCAGTTATTAACTGCATCAATAATTAGGTTCAATAACACTAGGTCACCTGTGGATTTGACTGAACGAAACAGAAGGCAATCATCGGCAAACAGTCGCATTTCAACAACATGTTTGGCACAGGATGTAATATCATTGATGTAGATTAAAAACAGTAGTGGTCCCAGGACGCTACCCTGGGGAACTCCGGAGTGTACAGGAAGAGGATTGGAGTAGGTACCATTTATATCAACAAACTGTGTGCGAGAAGATAGATACGATGTTACCCATTTAACAATGGTCGAGGGAAAACCAAGCAAGTTAAGTTTGTGAATTAATTTGGAGTGGGGTATTTTATCAAATGCCTTGCTGAAGTCAAGGAAGATAATGTCAGTTTGACCGTATTTATCTAGGACTGAGGAGAAAGAATGTATACAGGAAACTAATTGGGTTGTAGTGGATAGACCTTTACGAAAACCGTGCTGGAATGGTGATAGTACGTTGCGCTCGTCTAGAAAAGTAATCATATAGTTAGAAATTATGTGCTCTAGAAGTTTAAAACAAGTGCTAGTTAGGGATATTGGTCTGTAGTTAGACAAAAAAGTGGTATTTCCTTTTTTAAGAACGGGAATTACTCGAGCAATGCGCCAGTCGGAGGGAACAATGCCTTGGGATAACGATAAGCGAAAGATTACTACAAGGAAACGGGAAAGCGACTCGGCGTAACGACGTAAAAAAACATTTGGCAGGTTGTCCGGACCACAAGAAGATTTTGTTTTAAGGTTCAGAAGCATGGAAAAGACACCTTCAAATGTTATGAAGTCAGGATCAATTTCTACAGAATTACTACCAATGGCACTATTAAATGAGCATGGATGGGAAAAAACAGAGTGAAAGTAACGGTTAAACTCTGTGGCTATTTTTTTCTCATCTTGAATATTTTCTACAGGTGATAAGTAGGTCACTAGCAACTTATCGCAACAAAAAAATGCAAATTTTTTGTGTCAGTGCCCCTTTAAAGTGTCACCGAGTATAGAATGAGTCATTATAACACTGCATAGCACAACCACCACTGAAGTGTCATCGTTATTATTGCGGTACTGATCATTATCACGACCACGGACCACTTCATAATCATCGTCACCTCCATCCCCTTGGTGCTCGAAGGATGCGACCAGGAGGAGACCTTTCCCCACCCAGCCGGGTTATCGGCAGGAATCCTGGTCCTGGCCCACCCGACGGCTGGGCCCCACCTGTCGAATCCCGGCCAGCCCCCTTCACGCAGCAGCCGCCGCCATTTCGCCCAGCCCATGGTGCTCCGTCGCCGCCACCCCCCAGTGCAGCCCCAGCCAGCGCACTGCCACGGTGAGCGGCTTGTGAGGCTATTCCACGTATCTGCGTACTCGTATCTATGCTAAGAATCGGGCAATATGGATATGACTAACTTGGTTATCCAAGTGGATAAAATTCCACAAGACGCGGAGGCACAGTAGCTCAATTCCTCGGGCTCTGGCACGGGAGGCTACTGGCTGAATTTAACGCCTTAGGGACTCTACTTCATACCTATATTTTAGCGTGAGCTACACTGGTCGAGGTTGAGCTATTTCGCGTGGCTGCTGCGCATGCCGAGGCGCAGTGACGTCTCACGGAGCGCAGCTGGCTCGCCGGAGCCGCCACCGCAGCGACTGGATCGGATTGGATTGGAAATCGTTTTAGCAGCAGTAAGCATGATAATCACTAATCCTCGACAATCAGGAAAGTAAGAATAACCAGCTGAACCTTATCTCACGCTACGTATATCCTGGCATAGCCGAGCTAAACCACTCCTAATTTTTTATGCCTAGGGGGTTGCACCTATGGGCACGGAGGTTAGAAATAGACATATACATGGGGGCATTAGGTTTCGCCACATTTCGCAGACTTGCTGTTTGAATTTGGGGCATTACTGTTCAGCGCCCATTTATAACGGTACCCGCTTGAATAAACCGCCACGGCGTTTAGCCTTCGTCATTGCACTACGACACGCCTCTGCGGACCATGCATTATAGAACGTCTCATGGGGCCGCAGCATCCTTGTTCTCAAGAGCTCCTTACTAGTGTTATGGGGTAAGGGAAAACGCGTCACAAAGATCATCATCATCGATTAGGCTTTTTGTCGCTGCGCAACTGGTGCAGGTACCCGCTACGTCGGGCCCCTCCCTGCCGTGCCTCGAGTGGCCTTGTCGGTGTTCCTCCCTTGGTCCGCCCGTTTCGAGAAGGAGTGGTGCTCGTGGACCCGTCGGCGGCCTATCCCTGCGGTCGAAACGAGCAATACTCGAAAAAGTCGTAAGCGATATCTTGTTTTTGTGCGTGGGCACGGAGTAATGCATTGTGTTAACCACGCCTGCACAGTCCTAACGCTCGTTTCTGGAGTCTCAACAAGTGGGTGAAATATCTTGTGCTCGCAGTGGAACCCGCCGTGAATACTTCAGTCAACTGTTGCAATGTTACCTGCATTTACCGTTAACGTCGTTAGGAGAAGTTAACACTGGAAATTTGTATGTTCTATTTTATTTACGAGCGCCTTACCTTGAACGCTATGCACACATGCTACTTGAATGGAGCAAAAATTACAAACTAACGTATATGTGTATTCAAATCCTATTAGTCATGGGTCGGCAACCTGCGGCCCGCGGGCCGTACGCCACCCGCGGGCAAGTATTATGCGGCCCCCGGCACGACGTCAGAACCCCCCTCCCCTTGTCACTTCCCATCTGAAGGCTTCCATGGCAATTAGAACCGCAGATGGGGCTAGACAGGAACAACGCAAGATCGCTTCCAGTGGGAATTGTTTCCCTTCCCACCATCTTCACACTTAGCCAGATAGCGTCTTCACTTCCTTTCTTGGCAACGGTCCAAAAAGCCCCCCTTACCCCTCCCTCCCCCCTCTCCCGGCCCCCAAGGTGTCGACTTAATGCAGCTCAGCCCTCCACATCTAAAGGTTTCCGATCCCCGCTATAACTAAACGCGCAACGTGATTGTCGTCGTCGCTGGCGTTAACACGAGTGGCTCCAAAAATCACGTGACCTCAGCAGTGAGTACAATGAAACCCTTATGTGCTTTACTCATGTTTAATGGCGATGGCAATTACCAGTCATGATAAACCATGACAATAGTGACAATGGCGCCTGGTTAGAGGTTATGCCTAGCGATAAATATATGTCAAGCCCCGATTATTACAATTATGATACGTGACTACAGTTGATGTTTTTGGTGAGTGTTCCCGGATGTGAACTTACTGTCTTCCAAGTACGTTTAAGGTTTCAGTGGATTGGGATGGATTAAGATGATTAGGAATGATGTAACAGTGGATCTGCTGAGTCGACGGGTGCACGTGTATGTAAAAATTACGCCAGGCCTGCTTTCACCTTTAATCAAAGTAAGCTGGCTAAAATGCCACACAAATTTCTTTCCTGTTTTATGGTGTGAGTTGTGACCCAAAACGCGCTCATGATCGGAAAGCACACTTCGAGAATGCTTGACTTGCGCTTACAACCAGCAACGCTTGCCATTTAATAGCCTCAATATTCAAAACCACGCGTTCGAATTTCGTTTCATCCGAATAATCCTATCTTACTTATTGATATCCTTCCGGACCTCAAAAATATTTTTGCATTACGCATCTCGTCGAGCTGTGCGGGAAGATTCTGGTGTTGCAAATAACTGGAAGGGGAAAATTCTTTGAATTATAACGTAATTTAAGACACACGGAACCGACGTAACGTTTATTCAGCCTATCACATATAGGTTAAACAATTTTCTGTCCGTTTGGCTCCAAATTGTGATGATAAAATTGTCACATAATAGAGCTTCAGTGCATCCTTTCCGAAAGCAGGAAGTACACTTGCCCAGAAAAGAATTGGGGAAGGAAGAAGAGCAGTGGGGTACCATGTTTAGAAGTGGTCGCAGTTCTACCACTTTGGCCCGGCTTTAGAGACTACTCCAGCGACTGTAGTTGTGGTGGTTGATCTGCAGTAAGCGATGGTACCGCAGTGACCACGCATGCTGCGCTCACAAAACCGCGGCCTTATAGTGGGGGTCTAAAATTTGCTCTCGCGTGCAGCTAGAACAACCTAAAGATATAGCTCGCAGAGATTGTGAAAAACGACCTTTACTTTTGTAGAGGCGAAGTCGCTTAGGGGCTGGGGCAGTTGCCGTCTCCTGTCGTCGTCATAGTTTTAATCGTCATCCTACTCGTCGTCTCATGTAGTGACGGTACTGAAACACCGGGAAACTCGTCTACGCCTTGCGCTAGAACTTAACGCGCGGGCCAAAAAAAAAACAAAAACAAAAAAAAACACCCGGACACTCGAATACGCCTCGCGCTGGAATGCTGCGTCGCGAGTACTAAAAAAACACTGGGACACTCGTTTACGCCACGCACTGGAGCGCTTGGCGTTTAAAGACACGAGACGTTTATAGCAAAGCTGTATACCTGTAACCCTGACATATTTCATCTCCGTTGGCAAAAACGCCAAGGCGTCAAGAATACACTTTTACACTGAATGCTTCGCCCTTCCCCAAGTTTCACGTCAGTGCAGATGACCCGGAATTTTTTAAGCGCGTCACATCACCCGCACCTCTGATGTCACGTTCTCTCATATAGCGATGGACCATTAGTAGACAAATGATTTGTTGAAAGAGCCCTTTGCGAAAAGTAGGAATCCTCATTTTTGTCGGTGTCAACACGCATGATACCAAAATGGCGGCCGCTGTGAAAAGAAAAGAAAAGAAAAGATATTGTTTTCGTGTGGTATTCAGGAGCTTGGGGTGTTACTACTGCGCTAAATGAACACCCTGCCAGAGGGGGAAGGAGAGTTCGCCTGGTGAGTGCCGTGTGCCAGGTGAACGTGGAGGCACAGAGTTTTAAATATTAACAACTAGAGAGGAATCGGGCGCTGCGATTGTCCGCCGCAATGGGCGTGATGGGTAGTTCTGGATTCGGAATAGCGCTCGATGACTTGCGGAAGTTACTATGGATTCAATTGTGCACACAGTTTCGTTTTCGTTTTGGGCTTTCATGAACGCATTTGCCTACGCGGTGTGTTGAAAGAAGCGTGCAAAAATACGTTTCTCCTTGAACTGAATGCCGCACACGGACTGACGCCGCCCTGAGTAGATCTGTTTTCAACCCAGAGTTGTGAACCGGATGGGTTATCAATTCATTGCAGCCCAGCGATCACGAAAACACAAACGACAGCGCTCTGTGCGGCGAAGTTGTCCTTGGAGTTGCGGCGCTTCTCATTCGGCAGGGCAATTTGTTGTCGAAGCTGACGACGGCTGCGAATCACTTGGAACAGCGACACCTTTTGTGCGAGCAGCGGCTCCTACGGCGTAGACAGCAGTACCGGCGATAAGAACGCAGCTTGATGAATGTCACTAATTCAGGCAAGAATATTTTCTCCAAAGGTAGTCGGCTTCTTTTTGTGAGGCGAAAACGTTTCTTAGTATCAGAAACTCAAAGCGCCAAAACTTTTACAAATAGTTTTAAAGAAGTCCGCGTCCTGCTGTAGTTGGCGGCAAGTGGCAAACCTGCTCCACAAATCTCATCGACTCTTCGTCTGCTTTCTATTTAAACGCGCTGTTTTATTTCGTAACCAGTTTTTGGTCACTAACTTTCTTGTTCGCCATGTAGTTTGCAAACAACGGAGAACCGGGCAATAACAGTTTTTTTTTAAACCAATAAACACAATTTGCGCTGCCGTTGGCGCGTTTCGATCCTACGGAACCCTATTCCAGAACTAGCCATCATTCCCATCGAAGCGTAAGCGCCGTCTCGGGGTTCGCGTTGACACGAGCGCCAGTTTCCCTTCTAGTTATTATTGTATAAAACTCTATGCGTGGAGCCACGTCACCGGGACAGGTGCCCGCCAACCACGCAGAGCCCTGATTCTGTGTAAACTGCTCCGTGATGTGCGGCCAGTCTCCCTGTCCAGTTTTTCGCGCCAAAGGACGAATAAACAAAAGCGAAGCAAGAGACGGAAACCTGATGCAGGAGTAAACAGGTCAATGATAATCGCCATGCTTTCGCCTTCAGACCACGTAAGCAAGCAGAAATGCTACAGAAATTTCTAAGCTCATCTTTCAAGCGTGCGAATAATATTCCATAATACTCGCCAGTCATTATTCTACCGTTCTATACTTAGCGGCTACAAATTATTCTCCTGCTGTATTTATAAACAAATAACGTTTTCTTTCACCTCTGTATAGCATTTTCAGCTGTGGCTGTCCACTTTTTACTGGATGAGTAGACTGTGAGGTGTAGCGGTGAATGCATGCTTCATCAACAGCAACGAATCGGCCCAAAATTTCCCGCAGGTTGCATTTAGGCGTCGCCAGACGCTGCTTAATTCATGAATTCCGCGCAGACGTGGGAATCGACACGAAGTGAAGCTTCAATTGCAGGCCGTTCAGAATTCTTCCCTCATACAGTGCTTGTCAACGTACTCTGCGCCGAGAAATGAGATGCGCTGCTGTCGCAAGTGCACAAGACGTTGTTTATTTCACCGGCTACGAAAGCGCGATCAGAGACGCTTGAGTGGGTACCGCAAAACCGCAATGGGGCCTTGCTTGACCCTGGCTGAGTTTGAAGGTCAGAGGCAGGTTATCACGCGTTTCTAGGTTTGTACCTCTGGTACTAATAGGATTCGCTTAAAACGCCCTTCCGGGTGCGTATTATTAAACAGCCGAAAATAACTTCCCCCATTAAGCTAGCAACTTTTTGTGCGTACCAACAGATGGATCAATCCGGCCGGATCTGTCACTTCGTTAATTGTAAAGCCTCCGCAGAGCGTCCGTGTACAGGGCGCGAACAACATCGATGGCGGATCGCCGGCAAGCAGGCTCCCGAGCCTTCGGGTAGAAGCGAGGCATGTGCAAAGGAATGACGTGATGACGGCGCGTAGCGTGCGCTTTGCGCAGGTGAGGATTAACACTGCCGGTATCAACATTAGAGAGTTATAGCAGATCGGAAAAACGGTTCCGGTACGGTACACGGTACCCGTTACCGGACCGTACCGGGAAGGCTCGTTTTAAGAGTTATAGCAGACCGTAACTACCGTCCATGCTACCGTGACTGGGAGCGACTTATGTTGTACGTCGTATGGCAATTTTTCGTGAGTCTGTGGCGTTTCCTGCGCTGAAGTAATAGTTTTCAGTTCTCAAAAGCGGTAAAAACAGTATTAGAAAAAAAAAAAAGCATCCAACGCCCCTACGGAGATTCGAACTGCGACTGCGTGAAACATGAAGCGGGCATTTTACCTCTACGACATTTCAATAGATGGCGCCAGCAGGTCAAGCTGGGCTCTCAGTACATACTTTTTTTTTTTATTGGGGCTCTCAGTACATACGGCTGGCTGTTTCTCGTTGTATTTGAGAGTCCCTCGCCCTGACACCGCCTGTTCCTCACTCGTCGATTTGTAGACGGGCCCCATGTGGCTGTCAATACAAGTTATGTAGCAGTATCGCCTTTATTTAATCTAAAAGAAGCTATCGGAAATGCGTCGCTCGACGACACAAGCCACGGCAGTTGGGCCGGGACTGTGTTTCGCTTGCTGCTTGAGCTGTCAGAATCTCGCGGATTTAACTTGTTGCAACCTCATTTTTCTTAGCGATCTCATATTTACAATCCGTTCGATTAGGCGTGAGCCAATCGTACGTCTCCCAAACTCTTCCAAAGCGGCCGCCCGCTTTCGAACGACGGACCGTCTCGGTACCGTGCGGCCGAGTCGCTCCGGTATACGGTAAGGTTCTGCGCATGCGCGGTGGCGTCCAGACGGTAGACGTTACCGTACCGGAACCGTTTTTCCGATCTGCTATAACTCTCTATTGCCTAACGCGTCGCACGCTATCCAATGGCAATGGTAGGCACGCTTAATTCAGCCGCACGTCGTTTCTCCGCTGCGGAGCTGGTTGAAACCTAGAAGACGAGGGGGACGCTAGTGTGCGTGTGCGTGCGTGCGTGCGTGCGTGCGCTTGCGCGTGCGCGTGTGCGTGTGCGTGTGTGCGTGTGTGTGCGTGTGTGTGCGTGTGTGCGTGTGTGTGCGTGTGTGCGTGCGTGTGTGTGCGTGCGTGCGTGTGTGTGTGTGTGTGCGCGCGCGTGTGCGCGTGTGTGCGTGTGTGTGTGCGCGTGTGTGCGTGTGTGTGTGCGCGTGTGTGCGCGTGTGTGCGCGCGTGTGTGCGCGTGTGTGCGCGCGTGTGTGCGCGTGTGTGTGTGCGTGCGTGCGTGTGTGCGTGTGTGTGTGTGTGTGTGTGTGTGTGTACCGTATGCGCTGGCACAGTGGCCACAGACATGGCGGTTTTCATTTCAGTGTTGCCAGGCGATGAAATCGCCCGCTGAACTTTGCAATGAATACCACCTATACGCTGGCGCCGCCATTTTGGGTCACTCGCCCGCCGCCGAAACACGTCGCAGTAGCTAGCAAGAACGCGCTATAATTTGCTCCGGAACGCGGTTTACTCGCCAAGTTTGAGTCATCTTATCTATTTCACGTTGCGGGGTCTTGTGGGAAACGACATTAACTATGTGTTGAGCAATTTGAACTAATGGCGGCGCCACGGGACCTTTCAAAGGGTGTCTCCACACTGTATGGCGGTGCTGTCATCGAGGCACCCTAGACATGAAAGCACGCAGGAAGGCTAGCAAGCGAGAGAGGGTCGTAGAGAGCAACAGGAGAGGGCTCTTTGGCTGTGTTTAGTGCGCAAGCACTTGGGCAGCCGCTACTGTGGTTTGGCGGCGGCGATGGCGACAGCGACGGTGTTGTAACCGAGCGAGCGAAGGCAGAAAAAAAAAAACGGCGACTAAAGTGCGGCCAAAGCATGAATGGGAGGACAAGTATGCTGAGCCCGCACGAGACGCACGTCGGAGCGCTGGCGAAACTGTGAAGGGGAGGGTGGCACGCGCTGCTATTGCGTCATCTCTCACACTGTCTCCCCCCCACACTTTTGCCAGTGCTGCTCCTCCATGCGTGGCTCATCGAAACCCCGCGACATTTGCGCTGGAGGTTCAAACACGATTTACAACAACGTGCTCGCCGGAGCAGCGCCCGCCGCCGTGCGTTTGCTGATCACGCGATCACTTCCCGAGACGCAGCAAGTATGCGCCGTGACCGAGAAGACTGCAGTTCGCGCAGCGGCCAAATTTCGCATTAGAGAGTATAGCAATCGTCAGTGCTTTTTTGCTCACGCGTTTGGCAATGTTAATGCAGGAATGACAAATTTGGGCTGTCAGCAGACACCACCTTTTTTGTAGCATGAGCTACGCTGGCCGAAATTGAGCAGTTTCGCGTGGCTCCTTGAGAGCCGTGCTGCGCATGCGCGAGGAGCATTGCCGTCTCACGGCACACAGCTGGCTCACCAGAGCCGATGCCGCCGCGACTAGATTGGAGTGGATTGGAAATCGTTTCAGTAGCAGTAAGCATGATAATCAGCTATTCCTATACCACCAGGAAACATAAGAATAACCAGCTGAACCTTAGCTCACGCTACGTATATCATGACCTTGCCGAGCTGAGCCACTGCTAACTTTGAGATTTGCACCAACGAGCATGCCGTGCCGAGATACAGCATTTACGACGCCAGCGAGAACGTCACCATTCCGTGCTTACGCTACGTGAACTCATCTGATTGAGATAATCGGGAAATTTCACATGCAACTCTTTGTTGTGCAAGATTGTGTGCCATTGATTGACATTCTCACGCATTCTTATTGAAGAGGCTGGCAGGAGGATTTCAGAAATATTTGCCCCTGTTTGTCGGGAATTGTGACCTCGAGTGGTAGTCTAGCATTTGCCAAATCTTACCTTCCCTTTCGGCCATGTTTATATGTATTCATAAATCCGAAGTTTTCGAGCTGACGTAACGTTCGGGGGAAATTTAACAAACTAGACTTTCACTTGCGGAGCTATATAATTCTTCAAAAGACAATGTTTTACCACGTTTTACGACGAGAATGTTTGAATTCTTCTTGTTCCATTTTCGTAACGAATGCTGACCTGATGTTTCAAACTTGTCGGGTGAAAATAATGCCCCGCATATCGGTATCCCCCTGTACTAAATTGAAGAAGGTGACTGTCATTCATAATATCATCACAACTGTTGTGACGGCATGGCACTTTCAAAAACTTGTGACTCTTTTCATGAGTTGCACAATTCGTTGAGATGAGCCGTTAACAGCGAACTTTTACCCTTGCACTGCTGCAGGTTGAAGAAGAAACAGAAGAAGAGAGAAGAAAAGAAGAAAAACCACGATAACCGGTACGAACGTTATCGCTTTTGCCATCACTGAACCCTAGCAAGAAAATTAATAGAAACACCCGAAAGGACTTGAGTTGATTGATTGATTGTGGGGTTTAACGCGCCGACGCAACGCAGGCGATGAGGCGCGCCGTAGTGGAGGGCTCCGGATTAATTTTGACCACCTGGGGATCTTTATCGTGCGCCGAAATCTCGTACACACGGGCGTTTTTGCTTTTCGCCTCCATCAGAAAAGCGGCCGCCGCGGCCGGGAATCGAACCCGCGACCTCGTGCTCAGCAGCGCAACGCCTTAGCCACTGAGCCACCGCGGCGGGTCGAAAGGACTTGAGTTGTTTGACTGTGAAATTGTACGCGCCGACGCTACGCAGGCCATGATGCGCCCCGCAGTGTAGGGCTCCTGAATAATTTCGTCCACCTGGGAATCTTTAACGCGCGCCGAAATCATGAACACACGGGCATTTTCGCTTTTCGCCTCCATCAGAAAAGCGTCGAAAAGAATAGCCGAAAAGTGTCAAAATTTTCCAGTCGCTTACGCCACCCTTGCACCTTGACTTATGGAACGTGCCGGGTTTTTTGGTACGAAAGCAACAGAAGTGCTTATTCTGATAAAAGAGCGATACTCGCTGCTCCTGAGCGAAAAAAAATGACCTGGGAAAAAAACGGAGAGAACAAGAAATGGGAAAGCTTGTTTTCCTTAATAGGCGCCGCGCAGCCTCGTAGATTCGGAAGCCTTTTAAGCGAAATAATTCGCGACGAAAGAAAGCCAAGCCAGCAAGAAAACAATTTACACCCAATTTCACCCAGTGTGAAACCCGCTGAAACACCGGAGCTGCGGCTCACCTGTGTCGGCTCGATCGTCAACTGGTGCTCGCCTGAGAACGGCATAGCCGTGACCGTGCAAACTCTACGATTTGCGGAAAGAAATGTGCAGTTAAACGCCAGCTGCGGTAGGTTCCCTCTTTGCTCCCTCCACTAGCCGGACAGAGTGGGACCGGCCCCTGCGAGGCCACTGCGCCTTCTACCGGTGGGTCCGGAAATTTGCTTCTAGCCCTGCGCACAGAGTAAGAGCAGGCCGATGTTACCTTTTCTAGTTTCGGTTCTATTATTGAGCTCCTTGAGGTAGTCGCCCTGGGGAAACACTCCTCCTCTCATTTTTTTTTTTCCGCTTCTCCCCGGCGCGACTGGCGGCGCGCATGCGCGAGAGCGGTCACCGCTGCCGCACTGCGAGACAGCGAGGCCGACGCGCGTGTCATGCAGTAAGAGATTTGTAGTGTGTGCTCTTTCTCGGACATTATGCTGCTGCAAAAGGGACGCCAAGAGCACTAGGAAGAATCGCAACACGAAGTCTGAGTGCTGTTAGCGAAAGGTGAGAACCTCGTTCGTAGGCCGTGAAGCTGAGCTGAAGGAAGGACTCGTGTTGTGCGTGTGCTACGCTTGATGGCAGACAACATTGTCGGTGTTGTGCTGCGTATCAGGATTTCTCGTCGCACGTCACGTTCGTGAACGTAACGTGAATAAAGTGTTGAAGAGATATTCGAACTGGCGTCGTGGAGGCCGGTGGAGGCAGCGGAGCGGCGGTGGCGGCGGTTGCCGCGTGGGAATCGAGAATCGGGGAGGGGGGTGGCAGAATCCAACCGGCATAAGAGGGTTAGAGCACCGCCTCTCCCCCGCGCGAGCTGTGCCCCTCGCCTTGTTGCCATGACAATTATAACGCCTTCAAGACCAATATGGCGGCGCGTTGCTGTGGCAATAACAACGCAATAATGTTTCCCCAGGTTACCCAGGGAGGCAGATGGCGCTAGTACCCGAATTAGCCCGCACGCTGAGTTGTAGGCTAAGAGACCGCCTCCTGGTAAGAGCAAGACAGAAGGGGAAACGGCGCTGCTCAGGGCGGCCAGTTAACGACACAAGTGCTTGGCCTAGCTTGAGCCAGAGTCTTTCAATGTTTTACTGGTCACGAAACTTCGGCGCTCGTTTCATATAGGGACCGCGCGCGCCGCTACAGGCGCCACCGCCGCACGAAGGTAATCCAGCCGCCGCGCGGGCGGCGTATTGGCCAGCTCTTGGCGTGCGAACGCTTGCTGCTTTTGGTGTCTGCGCGCTGATTAAGTGTTTTTTTTTCGTAGTAGTTAGTGATGAATAGTCCAGTCATTGTGTATATCACCTGCCTTCAATGAGGTTTTAGTTTTCGAAGCAAAATACCGTATACTTCGACCGCGAACGGCAACGGCTTCTGCGTGCTCTGGCACAAGCGCTGCGCCGTCGTGTTTACGGATTTTTAAATCTATATTGCTTCTTTTCGTAAAGCAAATCCGTAATTACCACATATACGGTAGCTGTGTAGTCACGGAATGCTGCGGGCCTATCGATAATACAATAAAAAAACTGAAAAAAACCAAGTACGCGTCGTTCAGACTACGCTTAATGAATCCGTTGATTGCTCTGGAATGCACAGAACGCTAAAAGAGATAGCCCAATAGTATTGTCGTTTCGATGAGTGTATACATACTTGAAAACATCTAAAAACACTGCAGAAACCCGAAGGATCAAAACACGAAGAGATATACAGGGTGTCCCACCTATCATGCACCAAGATTTAAAAAAAGAGCAATGGCTTTACGCGAACAAAACCTAGTGCGTAATGTTTGCAGTACTGTGGAGAAGCGGATAGTAATTTTTTCGTTAATGATGCTAACTAATTAATTGTAATTAATTATCTAACTCGAGAAGTACTGTTCTAATCACTGAAGTGTCAATGAGGTGCTTGTAGGTACCCACGAGGGGCATCTAACTGCGGTATTTTCAGCGACGAAATAATTGCGTACTCATTTATTCTGACTGATAAAGAAAACCCGCGAAATATGAAAAATACCACGTGACGGCGCTTCCGCGCGCATTGTAAAGTAGCGTCCCCAAATAAGCTGATTGAAAGCAACTGCTTCGCCTGTCACCTGCCTGAAGAGACACTCATCACCTTGATAATGGCATGCATGGAAGGAGCAACAGCAGCAAGGTTTGCGGGGTGCGTGTGCAGATAAGGCACAAACTCGGTCGCGATTTATTCTTTCTTTCTTTTGTTTATTTCATTCTGTCTAACTCAGAGGCAGCCTGTTTGAGGGCATTGCTTTACGGTGCGCGCTAATGCGCGCGGAGGCGCCGTCACGTGGTATTTTTCATATTTCGCGGGTTTTCTTTATCAGTCAGAATAAATGAGTACGCAATTAGTTCGTCGCTGAAAATACTGCAGTTAGATGCCCCTCGTGGGTACCTACAAGTGCCTCATTGACACTTTAGTGATTAGAACAGTACTGCTCGAGTTAGATAATTAATTACAATTAATTAGTTAAGTCTCATTAACGAAAAAAATGCTGCCCGCTTCTCCACAGTACTGCAAACATTATGCATTGGGTTTTCTTCGAGTTACGTCATTACTCTTTTTTTAAACTTTGGTGCATGATAGCTGGGACACCCTGTATGTTGCACCATGTGTCGTTCTGCATCCACGCTTTGCAATACTTGAAAAAAAAAAAAAAAACAGGAAGCGAAAAAAGAACAATAAAACTGATTTTATCACACGCAACAAAAAATTTCAATGTTACGAAGGGAGACAAAAGAGCGTGGTCCAGCGTACAAAAATTTATTTTTTCGCGCTGCGAGGTGCAGCACACGGAGAAAACAGAATATTTCCACGTAGCCAAGAACGAAGCAAAGCTTTTCTGAACGCAGCGAGCTAGCAATCTACTGCACTACATAAGACTAGAATGAAACACAAACGTCGAAGAAGCAGTCCACAGTGTGAGCCCTCATTCCCACAGCCGTTTTTCACCCCGTCACGTCACCGTCCCGTCACCTTCTTCCGTCATGGGCGCCGTTTTTCGACCGATTTCTCGCGAAAACTGTGCGACGGTGACGGGAGGCCGCGCTCTACGTTTCCGTCACGTCAACGTGACGGGACCATGCCCCGCGCTAAACCAGCTAATCAGAAAACAAGTTTTTACAGCTAAATTTCGCGAAAAGTGAGCCCGAACCATTTTCCTTACTTTTTAGATTAAAAACGCTCAAGTCTAGACTAAACTGATCACTAGGCAGACGACCCTGTAATCTGACGGAAAGCTCCCGTGTAGATCCAGTCTGAACACTTCTCCGGTCCGTCAACGTCGCTTTTTGTTGACGTGACGGTGCCATGACGGAGAAGGTGACGGCTGTGTGAATCAGGGCTGACGTGCACAGATGAACGTCGATAAAGTGAGTTGCGCGGCGTTTGCTATGCATGCATTACTCTCGGAACGTTATTAATTTCAGATCCATGGAAGTGGGATCGAGAACATTGTTGAAGAAACAAAAAATCAAGTTAGCGACAAGGTGGCACCCTTTCCATATCAAACAATATTGCCTGACGGGACGTACGACAAACAGAGCAAATGGGCGCTCCGGTCGAAACGCCAGATAAGAAACCGGAATCGGCCACGCGCGGTTAGAAAACAAACAAAATTAATCATCAGGGATAATTCGCGGAAATATGAAAAGTAAAAGCACAAGGACGTCCCGAAGCTTTTCTACACGCGAGCCTGAGCGCAAGGTAATACAAGTTTGCAAACAGGTAATGGAGCACCGCTAAAACCTGACTGATATGACAAAAATCCGGCTCTCAGTTAGCCTTGTACATTTCTAGGTCCACGATGCTCTCAAAATAGTATATTGCTTTTTCCATTCTCACACACAGTGCATTTCCACACACTGTGGCACATTTATAATCGAAGCTTAAATCTCCTTTTGCTTGCCTAGGAATGGCGCGCCTCCAATTCTCACGCAGCTGCCCGTCGCTCGGTCAACAGAACAAGGAAACATTTTCTGTGGTATCGTTGTACAAGGAATGACATGCCGGGACGCAACACATGTTCGGCGTCGTCGTTGCACTAAAGTCGCATCACAAGAGTGCGATATGCCCGTTACATTTTTTACCCGCACAAAACAAACACAACTCGCCGCGACTCCGCCGTTCGAGCCAGCGCAACGCCGTCCGAGGAGTGACCTCAGTGAGAGGGTGGCGCCACCGTGTGGCGGCCAAACGCAGCATATGAAGATCTCCCATTGAGTCACGGAGCAGTTTCGTGACCAGTAAAGCATTGAAAGACTCTGCTTGAGCTAACGGCGTGGTGTTTGGCGCGGGAGAAGAAACTGCGTGGCCCCGGAATGAATTGTGGCCCCTATCATTCTCTCTATAAGATGCCGCTTCCGCTCCTTCGCTGTCGCAGCTGCGAAGCTTTGCAGTCCGCTTTTGTGTTTACTGTGACGTTATCTGGTTCCTCGACCTTGGTTGCCGCAGTGGGCTGCTTCGCCTCATTAATATTTTCTTGCTCCATGCCCTTGCGTGACTCATGACCTACAGCAGACGGACGAAAAAAAAATGGCACCATCTCCGCCTCATGGATGATGGCGAGGGTCCGGAGTACGGGGACTCGAAATGACATCCAAGTTGCGGCTCGAGTGACAACCGATTTGCGCCCCGACCGTCATTCGATTTGAGCTGTGAGTTGCACCACCTTGATTATTCCCTAAATGAAACTGCAACTCACGGCTCAAGTCGAATTTTGCTTGATTTTGGCGTGATGGTGGTGTGGGCACGGATGGACGCGCACGGACATTGGGAGGTTCTAAGTTACTCCGCACTGTTACAGGCGAGGGAGTAAGCCTTTTGACTTCGTGGTACTAATTCACCGTCGTAGCCCAATGGGTAAGACGACTTGCACTAACTTTGTCTGGTTTACCAGACACAGGCTGGGATCGTGCCGGCGGCTGCGTGATTTTTTGCGATTGTAAATGCGCACGGACGCGGACGGACATTGTGCCGTCCTAAGGTACTCCGCACATAAAAGCTCGACCAACAGCTGTCAAAAAGCAAGGCTCGTCTCCGGTGCTAGCAACTGTGAGGCGCGTTGGCCGTGCGCAAAGCGGCTCGCCTTGCGCCACCGGGAGACGGGCCCTCCTCTTTCATGTTCTTGGTTCATTTTCTTGTGCTCCTCTGTTCCTTCCGTTTTGAGAAGAACTTCTTGCTGGAATAGTTGGGGAATAGATGCCATGATTTGAAGCGCAACAAAAATACACGGATGAAGAACAGTGTAGACGACACAGGCGCCTGTCTCGTCTACTTTGTTCTTCGTCCGTGTACTTTTGTTGCGCTTCAAATCATGGCATCCTTCCGTTTTATGTGGCTGCCTCTGCTCGCTACTGTCAGACGCATGCCCCGGTCACTGTAGCCATTGAACAGCTGTGATCGTTTTTGTTGATTTGGCGGCTGGGAAGAATGCTGGCAGCATCCAACGACACTGGCGTGGAGTCCCTCTAGCATTCTAGTGTTGTTTCAGAAGCGCAAGAAAAGGACAGGGACGGTGAAGACGAGACACAAGTGCCCTTGTGCGTTGTCTTCACAATGCCTGTCCTTTTTCTTGCTCAAGTCTTCATATCAAGGAGCACCAGCTAGTCCAATTCACATTACAAACATGTAGGAATATTAAATACGAGAAAGTGAAATACAAGTACATAAAAAATTGTAAAGGAATGCATTACTAAGTAAGCACATACATGAGCGTAAATCGTCAGAGAAAAGAAATGTCCTGAGGCTTGCATGAACGATGACGAGGATGATGATGCAGATTGGACATCAAAATGCAAGTTGTTCCAAGCTTTTACAGCAGCAAAGCCGAGCGTATTTTTCCCATGGTTAGTACGCACTGCAGGCAGCAAGAAGTTACTTAACACTGCAAACCTAGTTTTATTGGGGCTAGAGAGGGTATGGCGGTCAATTATGTAAAGAATACCGGGATCATGGACCAGACGTAAGACAATGAGGCACATATTGCGATACATAAAATGTATTGCATCACTGCAATACATAAAATCTATGTGGGTAAGCCCACACTACAAACACGAATACACCAGACCGGGCTTTCACATTCGATGCCCCCTAGGGGGCCATCTGTGGGGACGTTTTGACATACATCCACGTAAAATCGGCAGTTCGGCTAGTTGGGGCTGATACATCTTTAAGTAGCGCTTGAGACAGACGAAGGCACAGGAGACGCACACGACGGCGCTAACGTGCGACTGTTTTTTTAAACTCATAAACACAAATGCATACTCAGAACGAACACATAACCAGGCTAACCTCTCGATAGTACGTTTTGATAAAGACAAGGTTACAATATTTACATTTAACATACAACCCACAAACAGATAAGTTAATTCGTTCGATAAGAAAATAAATTTCTTTTCACATAATGCCACAGACGCGTGGCTGACACATTTTCCATCGTTATTTCTGATACGAAATGCTGCTATTATCTTTCTTGTCAACTGCTGATTGTGCCGCCACAACACGCTGGTGTTCACAAACAGTGAAAAACATTGCACTTGGTTTTTATCTGTGAGGCTCGTGCAATGCCGAGTGATGCGTGCATGAGAATTACTCTGGGGTGACCTCAAGTGTTTCATGAGTCGAACATTGATACAACTGTCAGACAGGCCAATATAAACGTTATCACATTACAATGGCTACGAGTACACAGAAAAGTCTCCCGAAACAATTGATACGACACCTTTATGTTTAATACGACTCAAGCATTACGCCGAGTTTCATTTACTTTCATAATTAGTTCACAACGAAATCACAGACATTTCTTAGTTACTGTCTGCTGTCAGTGCATGCCCATCTACGGAGGGAGTACGGTTACAGAAAACGGCTGTAACTGTTGTTTTACCGGGACTATCAGGAAACAAATTATGTGACAGCCGCTAAGACGACTCTAACATTACGCGCCACGCTTTGCTGGTCATCCTTCTTCACAGAGTGAAAGGGCACTGCATTTGTTTGTTTTTTTGTTTGTTTTCCTGGAAGGCATTACTTATTCTCACCCGTGATATTGATTTTGGCAGATTTCTCCACTATAAACCCAATTTCCCGTGGTGTCAACCCCTTTAGTCACTTCCAGCTCTTAAATTGTATCTTCCCGGGAATTGCCCCTTTCATATCGGTTTCGGCTACCTTTCCTGAATATTACTCAACATAAGCGTGAATTTACCTTCGTTTTTGTTCATAATATTCTGTTCGGTGGTATCGTAACTTTTAAGTCGGTTTCAACGTTACCGTTGATAGACCAGCTAAGCGAAGATCAGGTGCTGTAAGCATTTGTGCATGATTATTTTTTTTTGTAGCGTGAGCTAAACTGGCCGAGGTTGAGCAGTTTCTCGTGGCTCCTGGAGAGCCGTTCTGCGCATGCGTGAGGAGCAGTGACGTCACACGGCGCACACAACGTTGCTCGCTGCCCGGGTCTCTCACACACCCCACGCGCCCAGCGTCTTCGCCGAACTCCGTTCCGCACGAACTCCGTCCACTTGATGATCATGCGACGGGTGGTCGTGTGTGGAACCGATGGCTCGTGCGTCGCAGCAACACCGGCGTGCGCCTGTGGAACCAGTTTAGGTCTGGGGCGGTTGGTGACGCTGCGCCGGAGCCACTCGATAAATATACATGTGTCACATAATGCGTATACCGTGTATGTGTCAGTGAAGCAGCAGTAAGCACGATAATCAAGCTAATTGTAGACAACCAGGAAAGCTAAGAATAACCAGCTGAACCTTAGCTCACGCTACGTACATCCTGGCACAGCCGAGCTAAGCCACTGTTAATGTTTTTTTGCAATTGGGGTCCTTTCGATTTATTCTGTGTTTGTTTTCTCCGTTATTATTTCACTAAATGATTCTTTTGATGTGCTTTAGGTATGTATCTGCTCTCAAACTTGCCAAGGCAGGCACGGGACTCTACTGGATATGGATTGTGACTACACCACCGGGCCCTATAACTTGGGCTTCGCTGCTTCACTTGAATGCTTTGCTGAAAGACATTGATTCAGCGGGGAAGGAAGCATTTTTACAGCGAAATGTGAATGCCCCAAGGTTTATTGATAAATGCTTCATATGACCCATGCATATATATATTTAGAGGCGCATCGTGTAAGTCGTTACAGAGGGGTAGATTTCTAGGGGGAGGGGGTGACAAGTGTGGAGTAGGCTGAAATTGCGTACGCAGTACCTAACATTTAAGTGGGCAGCACTTAGGCGCCCGCTACTGCGGTTTCACGGCGCCGTCGTCCTGCGCTGTAACCGAGATAACGAAGGGAACGCCGAAGACGAACGAGATATCCCGTATTTACTCGCATAATGAACACATTTTTTCCCGTAAAACAGAAGAAAAGTTGGGGGTGCGTTTATGATTTATTTATTTATTTATTTATTTATTTATTTATTTATTTGTTTGTTTGTTTCTACCCTCAAGATCGAGAGGCATTTCAGAGGGGAGTGGGTTACGAGGTTATACACAAAACTAGAAAGCAGCAACAAAAGTAGTAAGCAGATAAGAACAAACATAGATGGGCCCCAATCATACAATGTTAGCTAGTGCTGCGCGAAACTGATGGTTGTCTTCGATTGCGGCGGTAAGTCCGGGAAGGCGGTTCCAATCTTGTGACGTCTGAGGAATAAATGACTGAAGGAAGGCGTTGGTGTTACATGATATTGTTCCTACTTTGTGTCGGTGGTCAATACGTGAAGAAATATATGAAGGAGGAGTAATTAACTCACTGCATAGGGGCGAGTTATGGTAGTAAAGTTTGTGAAAGTGACAGAGGCGAAAGTGTTTGTGGCGTGAAGTTAGAGTGGGTAATTGAAGCAAGCTTTTCATAGACGTGACACTTGCCGCACGGGTGAAATCGCCGAGAATCAAACGTGCTGCGTTGTTCTGCACGAGCTCAAATGATGTCACCAGATAGTCATGGCTCGGTCCCAACTGGATGATGCATATTCGAGTTTAGAACGAACCAATGATTTATACAGAAGTGTTTTCAAAGAGGTAGGTGCGGTGTAATTTTCCGGAAAATTTTCAGGACTGACGAAAAAATGCGGCCACGAAACAAAATAATGCACTAGGTAACCTACTTTTCGCAGTAAATATGCGAGTAAACAATTGGCAAGCACGCAGCCTTTTTATTGTACTAAACTCATCTTCGTTTGTCAAGACTTCACTCGTCAATTCTGAAATGTCTGCCGGCAGCACGGTTTATATTCTCAACTGCGTACTCCACAACCTCTAACGTAAAACTGGCTGTATAATTGACATTTCGGCACATCGCCAACTGAAAAGTGGAAGACTAACAGAAAAGCAACAAAGCAACAAAGCTATCACGAAGAAAGTTAGGCTGAGACGATCGTTGTGATTGGCTACCCAACGACGCCGCGCCTGAGTGTGTGTTCGTTTTTACTCTGAGAGATGGCTATAGATTGCATGCGCAATCATCATCAGCTGGAGCGAATAAAGTGGCAAAGCTACAGTACGGTCCTTCGTCGGACTCGAGTGATGAAAAGTTGAGGGTGCGCTCATTACGCGGGGGAAAAATAAAAACCTAGTTTTGACGAGTAAAGTTGGGGGTGCGTTCATTACGCGAGTAAATACGGTATAGAGCGATCAGGAAAGCGGAGGATGAAATGGAGTATGGCGAAAGGCGCGAGACATGGTCCGACCGCGGCGACACGCCACGAGAAAACGCCGGAGTATACCGCGGGCCTTCATGCTTGCGCTGATGCGGCGATCACTTCGTGAGACGAAGCAGGTGTGCGCCGTCACCCAGAAGACTGCTATTCTCCCTGAGCACAAATTTCGCATTAGTGAATATCGTAACAGTCAGCCGAATTTCTTATTTTGTTACACTCATGAGTACACTCAGTGAAGTTAGCTTAGCATTACGGGAGTTTATTCTTCTAGTGGAACGTGGATATCCGCAGCGGTTATTGAAGGGCTAAAGCATTGCGTCCCTAAGCTCTAGGTACCGGGTTCCTTTGCTGGCTGCCATGGTAGTTTTTGTTATGAAATCAAAACAAGGAAAGGCTCCCGTGTTGAAAATTGGAGTCCTGTTTACGATTTTTAAATGGCCCAAATTAAAAAAACAGTGCGCCCTAAAGCACAGCTATCTCTCGGTTCTGAAAACTCCAACTTAATTCGTTGAATACTGTACGGCTGTATGCAAGGCCATGGTTTCTGAAGGAGTGCGTACAGTACTGTTTAACAAAATGTGCCGCAGACAGAATAACTGCGGGGAAAAATTATTCCCTGGCACCTAAATATGACCACACCGGTTAAACCGGCCAATCGGAACAGTTCGTTGGCGGTGCAATACCGCTCGCATACAATTACTGAGGTTATACTTACATGTCTCTAAGTTAACAAACACGTCCATGCAAGGACACAGAAGTGGTGGTTCCACTGAAAAGTACTACTTACTCGCGAATGTGTATAAATGGTTGGAAAAGCTTTTGTGGCCAGTTGTCATTGCATAAATAACGCGTACATTATAAAGCCAATAGAACGAATTCAATGAACGACGCAAGATGAACGAAATAAGGACGAAACTCCACTAACCCGACAGCGGATTCACTGTAAGCTGAGAGCAAGCATGGTTAAGAGTGAGTGAGTGAGTGAGTGAGTGAGTGAGTGAGTGAGTGAGTGAGTGAGTGAGTGAGTGAGTGAGTGAGTGAGTGAGTGAGTGAGTGAGTGAGTGAGTGAGTGAGCGAATGAGCGAATGAGCGAGTGAGTGAGTGAGTGAGTGAGTGAGTGAGTGAGTGAGTGAGTGAGTGAGTGAGTGAGTGAGTGAGTGAGTGAGTGAGTGAGTGAGCAAACTTTGTATGCAACAGCAAGCCCTTACTTTGGGATGTGTCCCCAGTCCGGATACCTTGGTCTGCCTGGCGAGATGGGCCCTCCCTACCCGCATACGCTCTACAGCTAGGAACGGAAAAAAATATCTGGAGGGTCATTGCTGTATCTTTAGGAAGGGGTGAGTCTCTCGCGACGTTTCCCGCCCGCCTCTCGTACAGTCGTGTGCGATTTGAAGGTAATCGCACGAGCTTCGACCAACAAAGATGATAACGCCCCCGCGCGGCATTTTCGGCACGCCTGTGACCTAGTTTATGCATTTTTCTCTCCCCCGATCACTGTTCTTTCAAGCAGCCATCACTCCCGCGGCTAGTAAAACACACACACACACACACACACACACACACACACACACACACACACACACACACACACACACACACACACACACACACACACACACACACACGCACGCACACACACACACACACACACACACACACGCACGCACACACACACACACACACACGCACACACACACACACACACACGCACACACACGCGCACACACACACACACGCACACACACACACACACGCACACACACGCACACACACGCACACACACACACACACACACACACACGCACACACACACACACACACGCACACACACACACACACACACACACGCACACACACACGCACACACACACACACACGCACACACACACACACACACACACACACACACACACACACGCACGCACACGCGGTATACGCATTATGTAATACACGTATATTTATCAAGGGGCTCCGGCGCAGCGTTACCTATCGCCCCAGAGCTAAGCTGCCTCCACAGGCGCACGCCGCTGTTGCTGCGATGCACGAGCCATCGGTTGCACACCCGGCCACCCCTCGCATGATCATCAAGTGGACCGGGACGCCACGTGCAGAACGGAGGTCGGCGAAGACGCTGGATGCGTGGGGTGTGGTTCCACAGGCGAACGCCGGTGTCACTGCGACGCACGAGCCATCAGTTGCACACCCGGCCACCCCTCGCTTGATCATCAAGTGGACCGGGCCGCCAGGTTCAGCGCTTGCGCAGCACGACTCTCCAGGAGCCATGCGTAACTGCTCAACCTCGGCCTGTGCAGCTCACGCTACTAAAAAGAGTGAAGGGTTATTTGTTTTGCCGCGGGAGTGATAGCTGCTTCAAGCAGCAGCGACCGAGGGAGAGAAGAATGTACAAACTAAGAACCAGGCGCAGTAAAACAAGCCGCGCGAAGGCGTTACCGTGGGGTCGGTCGACGCTCGCGCGATTACCTTCAAATCGCCCGCGACTGTACACCGTGCAGCCTACGCCAGCCGCCCTAAGCTTCTCAGTGGTCACGTATGGTCGCTCTAACAGCGGCTGTGGCTGCCTGTCGCGCCTTTCACAGTATCGGCATTTCGTCGCTGTCATTTCCATTCTTTCCCCATAGCAGCTCGCACAGGCTGCTTTTCCTGTTACATGTGGGATGGGTCTCCACTGAAAATAAAAACATGTGTGTTTTAACTCGTACTGTACATGGTTCGACTCTATCCCGTCGTTACTATGAATGGTGTTTCAAAGTTCTGTGAATATTACGTTTATGTAACCACACAGGGCGTCGTAGAACGCAACTATGACGTATTCATTCCAGAGCGTTCAGAGCACTAAGGTATACGAATAGTGATATTCCAATTTATGCTCATATTTCAAAGCCTGAAACAGCGTTGAACGAACATTCTTAGCACAATGCTCGTAAACATTGAAAGACCACCAGGATATTTTCTCCCCAGGAGTCGCTGGTGTATTTTTATGCGAACTGTGTAAGTGCTTAGATTAAAGGCTGTGAGAATCAAAATATTCTTTCTTAAACATGTATTAAGACAAAGCTCATGACTGGTTCATTCAGAAGACTGTTTTGTCCCTATAATAATGAGGAAGATTTTAACGCAAACCTAAATAAATATTCATGACATTAAAGAAAACAAGAAATGCCGCTGCGCTGGCCGCTTCCTAGCCCAGACTTCATCGTCAATGAGAACGTTTCGCGACGTTGGAGGCCGCAGAGCAAAGCCACCGGTGCAATTAAAATTGAGTGTGCTATTTTAGCAGCAAAGTTACAATTTGTTGTTTCGCTTATAGTGGTAGCTTTTACTACCGTACCACATCCACGCTAATGTGCAACACACTAGTTTCATTGCGTCACTGCTGACGTTGGGAAGAGGGAAATTGAAACATTTCTCGATGATTCTTTTTATGTTAAACAGCGTCTTTAGGGGCTGTTGGACTTCTCTTCGGTCCTTGAAAATAAGTAAGGCTAAATTTGAGGTGCGGAGTACCTTAGGATCGCACAAGGTCCGTCCGCGTCCGTGCGCATAACGTTTACAATCGCAAAAAATCTCACAGGCACCGGCAGGATTCGAGCCTGTGTCTGCTAGGCCAGACAGAGTAGTGTCAGTCGTCTTAAGCCCGTTCTACATGGAGCGAATTTCGCCTGCGAATCCGCTGGAACGAACATTCGCACTTGCGAAGTTCGCAATGCCTGGAATTATCGTCTACATGGGGCCTGCGAAAGCCGCGATTTTCGCATTTCAGATGCGCCTTGTTTGCAGACTGAATTAAGTTTGCCACCAGCAAAGGTTGTTGTGATTTTAACAAGGGTGGTTTTATTTTACTTTCTTGGCAAGTTGTATTTGACTGGTTTGCGGTAAATATAAGTTTATTTGCGGTTTTATATAAGAATCGCCGATTCTTTATCAATATACGCACACACAGTAGAGAAGACAAACGTTTTGGTGTGCCCGCGCTTTTGTCGCGCTCATACAAGCAACGCCATCTGGTTTCCAAGCGTGCAAGTGGTGCCGAGCTGTGGTCCTATTGGCCGCAGGTCCGACCCCTCTACGCCTCTACGCCGCACACGTCGCACGAGCGGCGTTTGCTCGACCGCTTCAAATGTTTGGCACTTTGCCGCAGCAACGAAAAAAGGTGGTTTTGCCGCACGAGCGGCGCCGCATCAGCGAATTCGCAGGCGAAATCGCTCCATGTAGTGCGGGCTTTACTCACTGGGCTACGACCATGAGTTAGTACCCGAGAATCAAACGGCTTACTCCCTCGCCTGTGAGTGTGCCGAGTACCTTAGGACCTCCTAATGTCCGTCCGCATCCATCCGTGCGCACACCACGATCGAGCGAAAATCAAGCGAAATTCTTTTTGAGCCATGAGTTGCAGTTTCATTTAGGGAATAATCAAGGGGTAACTCACTGCTCAAATCGAATGACGCTCGGGACGCAAACCGGATGTCACTAGGGGCGCAACTTGATGCAATTTCGAGTCCCCGTACTCCGCACCCTCGTCATCATCCACGGAGTGGAGATGCTGCCATTCTGTCTTCCCGGTGTCCATTGCAACAGCACGAGATAGCGTGCGCAACCGGTGGGGCGGACGCAGGTCTTCGGACAGCAGCTCGTCCAGCGACGTCAAGAAGGAGGAGAAGTGGAAGCAGCGACCCCAGAGCTACTTCTACCGGGGACTTCGGCTGCCCAGTGGACGCAAGGTGGACGTGCGCTACCGAAACTTCTACATACGGTACGCCTCCGACATGCAGGAGCAGTTTTAGTCACCGTAGTTTCGTGTTCGTTCATTTCCGATATTTCGGACAACGGCTGTTTCCGCACTCGAGGTACGCATTTTTATAATAGGCCCAGATACAGAAGGAATCGATAGCAAAAACGACTAAACCAATCATATACCAGAAATCATAACACCTAATGTAAATGACATCTTACAACTCAATCAAGCACCAAAAACAAACTGGAAATAAAGCAAGAGATGACCACTTAAAGATATTATTGACGATAATTTGTTTTTATTTTTCTACATGTTAATTTATTCTTTGGTATATTTATTCAGTTGTGTGTTTTGCTCGTTTATTTATTTATTTATTTACTTATTTAGTTATTTATTTATTTATTCCTCCTGTCACTCCCTACCATCCTTATACGCCTGTGACCAGCCCTTTCCTAATGAAGTTACATCTATCTTTCTATTTATTAACACATTGCCTCAACGAGCGCGTGTGGGTGTGTGTGAGTGCGCGAGTAAGGCGCGAGTGAGCGACTGAGTGGCCGAGTGACTGAAAACGTGGCACTCTTAAGTACCGAATTCAAGCTGAGCGCATACATTACCCGTCTTGTGAAAATGGGCATACTCTCTCCTCTCACCTCTGGTCTCCACTGCGCAGCAACAGGTGCCTACACAGTTGACCCTTCAGTTGACTACACAATGGCCGGCGAAGCAAGACATCGCCATCCCTTCCTCCTGCGTGGCTGCTTCCTTCTCTATGGGGAACAAAACATTGAAAAAACTGTGGTTGATTCCTCGGTCATGGAAATCGGTAAAACACGAAAGTGAAATGGTCGGCGAAATCAGTAGCTGAGCATGAATATCGAGTCGGCGGCTGTCTTGTGGGTTTGCTTGGCGAGCGACGTCCTGCGAGCGCGTCGCTTTGGCAAAGGTGTACTGGCGTGATTTCCGTGACGGATATGACGTCAGGGAAATCTTGGGGTATCGCTTCATGCCAAAACTTTCGTGTTGAAATATAAAACCAGATAAGAACACTCCTAGGTATAACGTCCTCATAGTGCTAAAGGTTGCTTCCCCCGCTTCCTTCGTTGTACTGGTGTCACTTCCGTGACGTATATGATGTGAGCGAAGTCTTCGTGCACCCGGAAATAAAACACTGTCGTGTTAAAAAGAATTTTCGAACACCAAGCAGTTAGCCATGGAAACTCCCTAACTTCGAAAGTATTTACGTGAAAGCAAGGTTTTCTGCGAAAGTCTTCTGCAGCCCGCCCCCCCGGATACGCCAAATTGTCCAACACACGGACGTTTTCGCTTGTCGCCTACATCGAAAAAGCGCCCACCGCCACCGGGAATCGAACCCGCGTCCTTGGGCTCCGCAGCCCAACGCGTTAGCCGCTGAGCCACCGCAGTGGGTAGAGCTCTGCTGTTAATAACGGTAACACACGTTTTTGTAGCGTAAGCTACACTGGCGGAGATTGACAGTCTCGCGTAGCTCAACCGTGCTGCGCATGCGCGAGGAGCATTGACGTCTCACGACGCACAGCTGGCGCGCCGGAGCCGCCGCTGCCACGACTGGACTGGATTGAATTGGATTGGAAATCGTTTTAGCAGCACTAAGGATGATAATCAGCTTATCCTAGACAACCAGGCAACCTAAGCATAACCAGCTGAACCTTAGCTCACGCTCTGTATATCCTGGCATAGCCGTGCTAAAGCCACTGCTAATTTTTTTTGGAGAAACGAAACAAAGCATAGCTGATTCAGTCGGGTGATGTATAGCGTGGGAGATCTCGCAATGTATATATGTATAAAAGTTGTAGTCCATGCATTTTAAATAAGGTGAGCCGACGGAAAATTTTTATTTAGATTTACTTGACGTGCTCAAGCACAGGAACAGTTTATTTCAGGACAGCATTTTTACAGGCTTCTTCAGTTAGCTCTCGCAACCTTTGTGGCGTCACAAATCGTAGTACCTAAAACCGTATACGGCTTCGACACCTACTTTCACGCTTGTGGCATTTTCTGCCGTATTAAAGAGCTTCTAGTTTTGAAAATGGTGTAATTAGATTCTCGGCACCGTAACTTAGCGATACAAGACGACTTGTTTCCACGCTTCCGTGTCCCTTTGTAGGAGCGTTATTATAATTTCAGCACAGCCGTCGAATGCCCTTTTGGCATTAACTTTTGTTTCTGTGGCTGCGTGCCCGCGTTCGATAAACGTACGGTCATTTGCAAACCCAGGGAACAGCTCACCAGGGGCATCACAGAAGCGGGCAAAATGCCGCAATGTCATCGATCACCCTTACTCAAAATGAATTTGAATATTAGACATGTCGCGATGATAGTGCAAAAGTGGAACGTCACGCCAATCGTTTCATGGGCGAAGCACCTTAGGGCGGAGGCTTGTCCGGCGTCCGGCACAGCACCATGTAAATCAAAACATCTGTTGTTGGAAAAATCAGAAAGGAAGAAGAGGTGGCCATTAGCAGCTGCCTGCTGATAGTGCTATCATCATCATTGAGAAGTTCCATCCGCCATTAAAAAGGAATCACCCACGTCCCGCGGTCCCCGCCTCGGTTCTTCAACAAAATGGTGCCGTGACCAGGATAGGAGAAGATCTACACAGTTGAAGAACGGAGTGTGCGGACCGCCATCAACGATGACGTGAGTGACACGGCTGCGAGGAAACTACGGCTCCTGACCATCGACCGCAAGCGTCTGCGAAGAAAACCCAAGGAATTGAGGACGCACCAAACGTGTACCGGATACCACGCCCTCAACAACTTTTACCGATTCTTCGCGGACGCCTCGCGGACACTGAACGTCAACGACAGCGGCTTCGACCTTCCACCGACCGTGATCGTTCCTGACGACCACGTAGACCTAAACGACGTCGAGAATGGACCTGGAAGCCCTTTGCCAAAGACGGAGCCTCGTCCGAAAGAAGATAGCTACACTGATTGACGACATCAAAACTGAGATGAGCGCCGAGTCACCATCAATCTGTAAGCTCATTTTCTTAAAGAAACGCCTACTCGAAACACATGATATTCTAAAGAAGCTTGACAGCGATATTGAAGAACTTGTGGATTTGGGTCATTTAACCGAGGAATATGAAATCGCATTAGAATTCGAAGATTCCATCCTGTTGACCAAATTTAGAATGAACAGATTGTTTCCCGAGCTGGAAAACCATTCCGACGACGACATTGTAGCAACAGCACCGGAAAAACATCCAGGTATCTCCAACAACGACTCCACAGTGCAGAGTAATGACTCCCTCAACAGGAAGAGTGATTTGGGGATACTTTTTAATGATCGTGAAGAGCCACAGGTCACTCAGCCAGCTGCTTCCTTTAAACGAGGACTGGATGCAATAAAAGAAACAGAGGAGACAACCGCTACCGCCCTGTGCTCAGACGAAGAATTGGAAACGGCTTCCCCCATAGTGCACACTCTAAATGATAAAATGGCTCTAGTAACTCCAGTAAAGATGAGTTGTGGTCAGAGCTACGGCAACGCGGTGGAGACACCTGAACAGTCATCGGATTCGCGTGGTTTTCCTGGCACGAAAACACTTTCTGTGCTAAACGAACAACTTCATAGAGTCCAACAAGCACGACCACAGGTGAACAAACGATTCCGTCAGAACAATCGACAGCTCGGCCGAACCTCACACTCATGGACGGAGCCTCTAGACACATGCTGCCATCGCGAAACGTCGGGTTTGGAGATGATTGGGTTGGTTAATGCAAAATGTGACGATTTCAAGTTCCCGAAGTCGAAACGAAGAGTGAGAAAACAGAAAATCCAGTCAGCCCTACGATCAGCACGTACAATCACCCTAAACAAGTCTCCACCGAAACGCATCATCAAGTGCGGACTCATCGAAAAAACAAGGAGAAAAAAGGTATCTCTAAGAAAGAAGATCGTTACACACACAGAACGACGCAGCCGGATTGTTACTTCTTGCACTATACAATCGATCCGCCGCACATGCCGCAAGAAGCTTGCACGAGCACTACTATGTCTTTATCTAGTGCCGACGATGGTCCAGATTCCCCGCTTAAACTGGCCTGACTCCTCAGGGCGAATGTGGCACAGACGCTTCAAGCATCGATGGAAGCAGAAGACCGGACTATCATGGTGTGGCCAAACACGACGGACAGGACATGGATTATGACCACAATGAACTGATTACGTGACCTTGGACAAAAGTGTTAAAAGACGAATGCTTGATGACCGCTGGAAACTGCAATCCTTCACGTCATGCCCATTCTCCTCCGCCATTTATCGCGTGGCCGGGAGGATGTTGGAAAAATCAGAAAGGAAGAAGAGGTGGCCATTAGCAGCTGCCTGCTGATAGTGCTATCATCATCATTGAGAAGTTCCATCCGCCATTAAAAAGGAATCACCCACGTCCCGCGGTCTTCGCCTTGGTTCTTCAACATCTGTCAACAAAATGTTCACATAAAGTTAGAGAGAGAGAGAGAGAGAGAGAGAGAGAGAGAGAGAGAGAGAGAGAGAGAGAGAGAGAGAGAGAGAGAGAGAGAGAGAGAGAGAGAGAGAGAGACGCACAGCACCATGTAAATCGAAACATCTGTGAACAAAAGGTTAACAAAAACAAAATAAAAGGTTCACAGAAGGTTAGCGAGAAAGAGAGAGAGCTCCTGGAGGGCCGTGCAGCGCATGCCCGAGGAGCATTGGATTGGATTGGATTGGATTGGAATGGAAATCGTTTTAGCAGAAGTAAGCACTCTCACGGGTGATTTACGTCAAGAACAATCCCCAGTGCTTTGCCCACTCGTCATGATTCACTTCGTGGAGATGCGTGAATTTTTCGTGTGTGTTTTTGTGCGTGTGTTTGCGACCTGGCGATTTCGCAAATAAAGATTAGTTACGGCCAGCGTCTGTCGTGTGAACTCTCTTGTCTGCTGTGCCTTTTTGTTGTGTTGTGCACCTTAGTTGAACATGAATCGCCAACGAGCCCAAGCATCCATCCTTTCAATAAGAAAGTGAAGTATGGTGCATTTTATTCGTTTTCTTTTTTCAGCAGGTGTCTGCATGAACACTTTCTGTGTGTTATTTATTTGCTATTCTGGCAGCAGCAGATGTAAAGAACATGTAGCTTTAGCAATACCCTACGAAAAAAGATTTCAACTGCTTCATCATATTTGAAAAAGAAATATTAATCGGATCACACACCGAAAGTTGCATGCGCACCGCAAATAATTTGCACCTTTGTCAGCCTAACCGCGGCAGTTAGAACGAACTGTGCGTCGGTTACCTATGCATTTGTATAATTGTAGATAAGTACAAGTCTTTCTTCTCTCTATCTATATATTTATGTCTCTAACACTCTGCTCTATGCATTTATTCCGCCTCGACTGCCTGACCCTTTCACTGGGTTGCATGCAGGTGCGCTCCCTGCGGAACTCTCTAATATCCCCAACGCACTTCTTTTCCGTTTGCTTTCCCTCAAAACACAACTACTACTCACCGCGGAGCCAGTGTTTTCGCCTTCGGAAAACGCTTTCGCGGACGGTTCGCATGATTTATTCTTTTACATTGAATAAGGACGATGAAAGTCACTTCACGTGGAGAATCGCTCAAATTAAAACGTTTTGGTAACAGCTAGCTTTTCTCGTCACTATCGCAGAGTAATCGCGGGCGAATAATATTCATGAGGGCCCCCCTATAAAAAACTGAGAACACACAGAAATGATCCTTTTTCCCCCTTGATATTGCCATAACTTATTTTGTTTGCTACCTAAGTAAGAGACATTTATTTTTCGCACAGTGTTGACTTTCCTCAGGTCATGCTCGTTTTAGGTGCGATATCGATCCGTCAAGGTATTTTTTTCCGTCCGTCTATCCGTTTGTCCGCAAGAACGGAGTAGTCAGTTGATCAATAACAGAGAGACGTAAAAAGCACTCAAGCGAAAGCGAAACACAATTGCTCTCTTCCTCTCTACTCTCTCTCTATGTGGGTGTGTCACCGTACAGAAAATGGGCGGATAAAGTGGCCCACGGAGACCTTTGCACGGTCGTCTGCCTTCTCCTGGTCATGACACTGTTCGGGGTGCTCCTCTACGCATACATGACAAACCAGGGTGAGCCATCTTGACCAATGGCATGTCGTAACTGCGGCATCGCACAATATTGCCCCAATATGTATGGCCTATACCGAATATTTTAAAGTGTCGTTATTATTCAAGCTCTCGGCCCATCACCTGCAGATGATGACTTCCCCCAGTGTTATCCAACACACGTGTAGTTTACTGGGGAACGTCATCGGTCCATTGTTTCACGCCTTCTTTTTGTAGGTCTGTTTTTTTTTGTGGTTTCTCAAACACGAGACCGACTTTCCCGGTACACACGAGCAGAAAACTTCGCCGGCCTTGAACTATGAAACACGGGTAAACCTGTTAAACAAAGTTAAACTGAAACACCTGGCTGCCTTATTACGGCATTGATCGATGAGATGCATCGGTTCACTGTGCTGAGCTTTCAGCGACGGGATGACCAATCGCAACTTGAGGGACGGGACGGGCAATTTGCGTTACAACCGAGATTTTTTCGCATGTTTATTACTTTTTAGTATCGCAGCGCTCTTCTGTTTAATTAGTAAATAATCTCTTAAGGCTCTGCAAGGTGCTCTTGCATAGGTTGCTGCCAATGTGAACGCCATGTTTGTGTACAATATCAAAAATTAGGTTGTTGCCACCTTCACGGAGTTCGATGCCACATAAGGCTATTATTAGTAAGTGGTGACTTCTGACGAGTATGGTGCGAATCTTTCGCGAAATCCCATATCTTTACAAACACGTCAATGCAGTGCGCACCAAAATGTATGCGGTTTCTGTTAGGTTAAGTTCAGTTCAATTACTTTATTTTCCCAGAAGTTCCTGAGAAAGCTTCCTGAGATAAACGCTGTTCCCCACAATTTAACGGGACCCAGAAAGGCATAGCAAGAGAGTTACCTCGGAGAAGTACTTAATGATAGATTAAGAATGCAATCATTATGATATACAATACCAGAGATAAATAAAATAGAATGGCAGTGCATATATTAGGAATGGAAGAACAAAGCAAAATACAATTCCAAAACCTCCCTTGCGCACATAATTTGCACATTACAAGATTAGACACGCACTCATGTTATGAGAAAGTCAGTTAAAAGTAATAATATAAAGTCATGCTAACGGCAGCATATTATAAAGCTGCTAACGGAAGAGAAAAGAACAAAAAAATCAAACAAGAAATGTATCAGTAACGTTCAAAACATATGACGAAGGAATAAACGCGATCCACGTCATTTACATGTTCATGAAGCACTGTCGTAATTTGCTGATAGATGAAAATTTCTGCCTGTTTAAAATAAATTGAACAGTTTCGTGGAGCATCTGAACTAGGTGTAGGTTTGGACGAGTTGTATTCCGTACTAAACTCGCTACGACAAGAAAGAGACGAAAACCACAAAATACTAATTGCCTCGTATATCTTTCTGTGGTCTTCGTCTCTTTTCCACAGCAAAAATTCAGCATCTGAAACGTGTAATCTCTCACAAAACTAGGCAATAACTATTATTCCATGCATGGTTCGCGTGAAACGAATCTGATATTCTGTGTAAGAGTCATTTAAAGCCAGAAAACGTCTGTGACTGCTTGACGGCAAATAAGGATGCGCGGTACTCAGAAATAACACACGCTTTCCATATTAACGAATTCATATAGGAGAAACGCAGTACGAGATTGGGAACAATATATTATAAAACGACAGCAATAGACCAGATGACCGTTTTTGCAAAAGAACAATAATTTCTTCCACGTTTTTCTTCGTAGTTGAAGTCTGAACTAAGTTCCGTGGTTTGGATGCGAAGTAACCAAGCCGTGATAAACACCAGGTCCCACTTGTCACGGAAGTAAAGCTTAACAGCACCAAAGGTCACCCATGCACATCCTAGAATCAATGTGAGGCAAGCGTAATACCTAGTAGGACTTGATTGCTGGCTAGTTGGCTCATGACGTGTGAAGGAATGAGTTTCCGCAAAAGAAGAGGACAAAGATAGAGTACAAGACGAGGTCAAGACGAGGTATTACTATCCCAAATTGTAATACCTAAAATTTGATATTTGTCAACGACAGCCATAGTTTTTTGTAGTTTTACTTCCTTTGTCTTCGCGCCACAAATTTTATTTTCTGATATTGTGAACGAAGCTAGGGTCTGGAAAGCTAGTTAAGTTGGATTGCGAGCACAGGTGCAGATGTTAAGGACACTACAGTTTCCGATTACATTGTTAAGATTTATTCCAGAGAACTTCAAGGTACTGACGTGAGCGTATACAGGAATATCAGGGTCAGTAACATGCAAGTTGAATATAATTGGCCCATTATATGTCTGTGTGTTATTGAACTGCTTCAGTCGCTAGTATATCCACATTTTAATAAATAATAATCACAGTTACTAGCGCTGATTTATTTCATTATAAATGATAAATGAATGGCGACAACAAATTGTGTTCTAATTTCTACGCAGTACTTTTCAATGTAAGCACTCAAGTTAAAGCTTTCTCTATGACCGGCATCGCTACGTTCCTGCCAGACGCCATCATATGCGAAAAACTGACTGCTGAGTATGGAGTAAATCGTAAATCACGGCCGTATTCGACGTGTATGGCTGTTTCACGTTGATGGCCACGTGAGGGGCTTGTCACTGAAGAACTTGATGGAAATGGCCCGCACAGTCTACAGGCGTACGGACAGGTCATGAAGAAAAGGCTATACAAACATAAGGCTTCCAAGCAACTTGCGCACTTTCGACTTAACATGGTACACGAATGCGAATACGGCTCTCCGAATATGGGTGTCTGGTGCTACTACTTCATTCTTCCGCCACCCACATCCGCGTTACGGGAGAAGGAAAAGGGGAACAAGGTGGACAAAAAAAAAATGTGTGCTGTCAACCCTCTCTTTCGCGATTGATTACATGCTGAGTTTTCTTTGTGGCCAAGTGATACGGGATGCGCGATCCCAGAAGTGTGCTATGCAAACATGCGGGAGAGGACGGATGCGTAAAATACAAGGTGAAATCAGCGGGTGGAAATTTGATCTCGAGGTGCGCATCGGAAAGCGAGTAGTCTAAAGAGGTCACCGGTCTTTGGCATTTGGGTACAGTGTAGACCTTAGTGATGGGACGGGGCAGCGGGTGGCGCCACGGCCTATTTTTTTTCACGTAAGAGATTAAAGAGTTCTTTAGGCAGTTAACCTGTGCTTCATCGGGAACTGCCTGCGGTACCTGCGCAGTGCGCATCGTTGAGAGCTGAGGCCAATTCTGTCTCCTCCCAATGGACGCCAAAGGTGATTGTAATACTGTGTGGACTTAGACAGAAGGCATGCGTGAGCGAATGCTGTGCCCAAAGTCTAAAGGCGTGGTGGCAGTAACGAACGGGCAGTCTTTTTGCCGTGCGAATTTTTCAGAGTGGTTTTTTGGAGCTGTAGCGAAACGTAAGTATAAAATTATTTTTATGCATTTCTATACAGATCCGTTATATACGCGAGGAGGTTAGGTTTCTCGCTACTAAAATACCTCGTTAGAAATTTTGGCTTTTCGGAAGCTCCTTTTCAGTTCTGCAAGTTTCGCGTTAGCTAGACAGCCGTCCACATTTTTCTGGTGTTAAGTTTTCCTCTAAATGCAACGAATACTGTTCGGATTGCCTCGTCGTTAATAAAAATGTTAATAAAAATTTCTCTTTTCTTCCATGAGAACGGGGGGGGGGGGAGTAGTTAGAGTTAGAAAGGGGTTTGTATGAAAAAAAAAAAAGAATAATGGCAACTTCTGGGCAAATCTTCGGCCCAATAAAAATAATTCCTTTTCCTTTAAAAAGTGTCCGGAGCAAGAGGTATTTCACGGAAACGTAGCCCATACGCCTGTTAAAACTATTCGACCGTTAAACAATTACTTAAACTACGAACGCCACACCACAAAATGTAAGATGAAGACACGGTCGACTGGGCTACTAAAAATGCGGCAGGCTTCGCCACATGGCATGTGTCCTTTTGTTGGCTTTGCCGCAGTGCGGAGATGCATTGGAAGAAAACTTTGAGGGTGTCAGAAAATATCAAACTTTACACGCAATTTGGAAGGCGTTAAAAAAAGTCTTGTTAACTCAACTGACATGTAACAAGTAAATGGAGAATTCATTTTCTATGCCCACTGAGGAGAGCGCCATGAAACTGAAGCCTATAGTATAATAGCGGCGCATTCAGTTTAGACAGCCCAGGTAGCTTTCGCATCAGTAATGCACGTAACCTCGATCATTTCATGAGTTGTCAGCGGGATCCAGGGCCCAACGCTCAAGCTAAATCCAAAGAGTGTTGGATACACAAAAAAGTGCCAGCATCCTAGGCGGGAAACAAAGAGTAATCCAGTTGTTAAGTAGCATATAAAAAATTCAGATCGTCAAAAGCACATAAAACGCTAGCACTCTGGAGCGTTGCGATCACGTCGGTGTTGTTCTATATTTCACGAGATATCAATAGATTGTATTCCCTCGACAATGTATTCTGCAGTGCATCAATCGCTACATATATTACGGCACTGCTTGATGGCATATACGGAATCTTAACAAAAGTGACGGGGAAACTTCGGTAACGTAAGGGGATTGGGAGAGTGTTGTCTGCTACTTATTCTGATCAATAAGTTCAAGCTAGTGGCATTACCGTAACTCTTATTAAATGTTCTATGTGCGGGAGAATGGCTATGTCTTTGTGAGCTTGAGGGAGGTGTTAACACCTGAAGAGCGGGCCTTTCTGCCCCTCCTACCCCCCCCCCCCCCCCCCCAAATACGGTTAGCCCGAATGAATGGCCACTTTCCGTAGACTAAACGAGGTTGAATCCCTAGAACTATGTTGTAGATAATGACGCCGATATTTTTTTGTTGGGGAGACACCGAAACAAACGCTGGGGTAAGCTTTGCATCAAGATTGTCAAGATTAAGAGTGTTGCAAATAAGCACCTAACAAGAACAATTATAATGTTAGTTATTCCCCGATATAGCACTTTGAAGCCGTTTTAAAGCGCCCGCCACGGCCCCTCATCACTTGGCGGAAGCAAAATAATTTTACCTCCGAAAGCCAATTTTAAAAAATACTCAGGGCCTTCCCTGAAACTCCCTGTGGATATATACCGTACTAAACAAAACTTCAGAAAAAGTCTAGGGCCAACCCGTCGACAGGAAGTGAGCTAGTATAAACTTTTATTTGGAGCAGAGCAAGCAGAATTCTGCTCATTGGGGCATTGGGTACAGTATCTGGCACACTCTACGCACCAATAGGTCTTCTTCGAGAAAAATTGACTTCCAGGTATATTTTGGGTGACTTCAATTATCCCTTAATCGATTTAGCCTCATTGTTTTTCCCCCTGTCATACCTCAATATATTTTCTTAACTTAGCTTTAGATTTTAATTTATTTCAGGTAGTTAACGAACCAACTCGTGGTCAAAATTTGTTAGACTTGGTTCTTCCCTCTGCTCTCGATACAGTACGACAAATCCTAACACTTCAAGGATTCAGTGACCATAAAGTATTACAGATACACCTTTTCATACCACTCAATAATACCAGCTTCACTTCCAAGAGAATACGACATTACAATAGAGCTAACTATAAATATACGATTTCTATCAGGAATTCTTGCCCTCTTTCTTTGAACGATCCGTTGACGCAAACTGGGTATTGTTCTCAGAAAAAAATATCTACCCTAGTCGACAAATGTCTTCCTTTGATTACCATATCTAATTGCACGACTAGCCATCGGTTTAACAAGTCCCTTCGTAGGTTAGGAAATAAACAGAAACGCTTATACCAGCAATCGAAGCGTAATACGGCTGCTTGTGACGAAGATAAAGGTTTCTTGAAAACTTACTGCTCTGGAATATCGGTTCCTAAAGATAGGTATTTCAAACATGATCTACCCTCACTCCTTAATTTAGATCCGAAAAAATTTTGGAAAACAATTTTTCCGGATTATGGCTGTACTCGCATTTCCCTGCACTGAGATAACAACGTGCCTCTAGCGGACCACGAGGACCCGGTAGCTTTTAACGAGTTTTTTTTTCATTAATATTCACCACGGAGGACCAGTCCACAGTACCCTTTGTTCCTGATCCTGTATACCCTTACATAGAACGTATTAACATCACCGCTGAAGGTATTTCTCGGCTAACAACCAACCTGAGATATCTACGCCTGCAGGTATTGATAACATCAGTTCCAAAATACTTAAAACGTTTTCCATTTCCAGCCAAATACTCGTCGTTATATTCCGTCAATTTGCTATCATCCGTACGACTTCCTTCTGAGTAGAAAATTGCAAAAATAGTTCCTGTATTTAGGGTTGGTGATAGAAATTCACTTGGTAACTGCCGTCCAATCTCGTTAACTTGTAGCTCTTGCAAATTACTGAAACACATCATTGCTTCGCATGTCTACAGCCACGTCGAGTCCAATAATTTCTTTTTTTGTCACCAACACAGGTAGAGAAAGGGTTTTTTATGCTATTCACAGCCTTGTGAATTTACAAACTACCTGCATTTTAACATGAATAATAACAAAGAAACCGATTGTATTTTTCTTGATTTCTGTCAAGCGTTTGACGGGGTCCCTGATGGCCGCCTAATCTCAAAACTACCGTTCCTCAGATAAGATTCACTGACCCTTTCCTGGCTTCGAAATTTTTTCTCTTCTCCAACAGTTCACAGTTGTAAACAATTTATCTTCTCCCCCTTGCGAAGTTACATCGGATCTTTTACATGACAGCGTTTTAGACCCTTGCTATTTTTAATATTCATCAATGATCTGCCTACAAACATTTCATCTTTGTTTCGTCTATTTGCTGACGATTGCATATTATATCGTAACATTACCCGTACTGACGACAACATCGCTTTTCAAAATGACCTCATAATTGTTTCAATTTGGTGTGAGACCTGGCAAATGCATCCTAATGAATCTAAAAGTAAAGATACATTTTCAGCCGTAAGCATGCCAATTCTAAAATCACATACTCTTTAAACAGATCTCCCGTCTCTGAAACAACTTCATATAAATATCTTGGGTCGTGGTTTCAGATCCCACCCGGCGGGCATTTTTTCTCCACTTTCTTTCTGTCTTTCTAAATTCTTCATCTGTTTCTGTGACCTACCACATTCTCCCCTTGGCTTTCCGCGGTTTTCTTGACTTCCAACATTTATTTCTGTGTTAATTCAACGAGCCCCTCATTTTCCCATTCTGATACGCTACACGCATAGCGAGGGCCTCTGTTCTCGCAGTCTTGGTGCTACGGTAGCTTAAGAGGGCTCAACGCTGGTCCACCACTCCCGACATCTAGACTCTCGAGTCACGGCCCGGGGGTTAAAAAGAAGGTCCCCTTCACCCCGATTAGTCCGAGTGGCGCTGGCTGCCACCCCCAAGCGCAGGAAACAAAAATACTTTAACATAAATACCCCAGAATGTAGAGGGGAAAATAGCCCTGCCGGTTGCGCAGTGGTCATCACACCAGACGCGTATTCTGGAGGTCGTGGGTTTGGAGCCCAACCGGTGGCCATTTTTTCTCCACTTTCTTTCTGTCTTTCCGAATTCTTTATCTGTTACTATGACCTACCACATTCTCCCCTTGGCTTTCCGCGGTTGTCTTGACTGCCAACACTTATTCCTGTGTTAACTGAACAAGCCGCTCACTTTTCCCATTCTGATTCGCTCTCGGTGTTCACTTCACTTCAAACCTGTCATGTTCTTCCCATATCTTTTCCACTGGCGCCAAGGCCCCGCGATCATTGGGGTACTTCCGAAGAAACTTAAAAATGCCCGGAACAGCACACGAAAGCTGGCTTTTCACCTCTCCAAAATTTTCTTAACAATATGCTTGAATGTGTACAGAACAGAGCAGCACGCTTTATTTCTACCGATTATAAGAATTTTTCATAGCGTTACACAGACTAAACATTATAGTGACATCATCTTACTTGATACACGACGTTCCAGTGCACTTCTGTTTGTTTCACAAGTACAGTTATGGTAATAGGCTGTCGCCCATTCCTCTTGAAAGACCATTGCACATATCAAAACGTTTACATAACCGTCTCAGTTACTCGTGCATTTTCGGTCACACATTAAATTTCAATAGTTTTGCGCTCCCATGTTCCATCTGTCTGTGGAACAATTTGCCCGATCACATCGTTTCCATATCAAGCCATGCCTCTTCCACCACTGTGTAACCAGTCATTTCTTTGGTTTGCTTTCTTAAATTTTTCACCGACTTTTTGTTGTCTGACGCATTTTTGCGAAGTATTTTGTGAAGTTGCATTTTGTAGGCAATGCGCCTTATAATCATAGTTACCTCTTGGCAGTATATTGTGCCAAGACGTAAATGCAGTGTTAGCCTTATCTGGTAGATGTTATGTTTAGTTGGTCTAGTACCAATTTTATTCCCTCCCTTTACGCTATGCTCCTACGGTGGCTTTCAAGGAATTTGTAAACAATAAATAAACAAGTGGAGGGGGTTGTCAAGAGGGAAGCAGATTGTGAGAGCAGCAGGATCTTCGGAAGGACCGAATTAGCGAGACAGAAACCAGGATGTACATATTTAGAAGTAAGAGTCGCAGCGAGAAGGCAGATTCCTTGAAGACAGGGGAAGTCCATGGGTTTGTGTCCCGATAAAGGAGCATCTTTTTCTCTACTTTCTGAACTCTACTACTGAACTCTGTCAACAGACCGCTTGTCGTTTTTTCTTTCCTTTTTTTTTTCATTTGTGTCGTTATTCACCTGACGTAGCATGTTAGGCTATCTGCTGTACAGACCTCGTCAGCACCATTAAACTGCGTTCTCTCTCTCTCTCTACCTTCTTTCATATGTTCCAAAAAATCTACTCTAACAGGAAAAGCCGATGAACGCCTTCCACTTCACTTTTTTTTTGGCCTACTTGACTGTTGTATTTCCTTTGTGTATATGCGCGTTCGTGCGTGCGTGCCTCCCGCTTCAATGGCCACTATCTGTATTTTTTCTATTTTTCCACGTGTGGGTTTCATATATTTTCTGGTTTCGGTTGCTTGTGAAGTTAATCAGAAAGAGCCGTGATCCAAAGCTCGGGAAAGGTCCCCTACGCACGCACTCCAGTTTACGGGAAGGTATTGCGAATAGTTTTGGCCATCGGGGTTTCAAATACGTATAAATCAAATCCCACTTGGCCAACTTGCTACGCAGTTCGTCCGAAAACTACCGCAAGGACGTACGCCTACAAGCAGCGTGGTGAAACTGATCCCTTCGCAATGACCCTGGAAAGTACCTGGGACTTACCTTCTACGACCAGTAAGAGCACCACAAAGATCCCCGGTTACTTCCACGTTGAAAACAACATGTAACACCATACATGTTGGGAAAGTCATTCACTGTTTTGATAAGCGCACAAGTGCCAACAATATTTCCTTATCCATTATTCGCGTTAATGTGGATTGAGCCAACCCCGAACGACCTCCGAGGAGAGGAATCGAAGTGGCACTTGTCATTCCTGCGGATTACACCTCACTGGGGAGAAAAATCACAATTCTACGGCTAAGTGGAACGGGTTTCCTTCTTTGGAGTTTACCTCGTGTCTCACTTCGGTCACCCCACTTGAGGCTGGCATGACTAGCAGATAGAGTCATGACTGCACTCATCAGCTTCAGACTTTCGGAAAGAGCGGTCCATGATAATGACGATGATAGCGATGGAGCCATGCATCTGTTACAATAAGAAGGTAATAAATTCGAGGCTATGGTCGACGTTATTCGAATTAACTAAGCCAGCCGAACCGACCACTCCAGTCCTCGAACCCGCCTGAGTTTCATCCACCATATGTGCGCAGTTAAAGCTTACGACAATGAAGCATGGCCCTAGAAAGCCAAAGTTTCTCGCCTAAGCTAGAAAGCCTAAAAAGCTCCTCGCTTAGGCCACGAGAAAGCCTCCGCGAGGAGCGCTGAGAAGAGGATTGCAAAGCGATCACACGTTTATGGAAGCACTTCACTAAATATCATACGGGCAAAATTACTAAGGAAGATTGGAAGGAGCGCCAAGAGCAACTGGTGACACGCTATCAGGTCACCTGACCCGCGCTGTTGCTATTGGCTGACACGCAGAGGCGGAACTCGCGGTTTTGAACTAAATAGCTTGAGAAGGTAGGGCCTGGCTGTCGAACTTGCGCTCCCCCATCGTGAGGGGCAGAGTTACTCCGACAATACAATTCTGTCGTTTTCGGGCACGTCGACACCAAACTTACACAACGCTCTAGTTCTGCTTACGATGCAAAAATCTAAATTGGAATTTACGCGTTGGCCCTACTCACTACCTTTACGCTAGGCTATGAGGTGTGCTGTACTTCCATGACAAAATATAATTTGCACCATACATAAACTTGGCTTCGTGCAATTAAATCGCGTGAAATTATGTCACCTACTGAAAGATCGAGTGCGCGACCATGCGGTTCGCTTACTTGGTAGGATGATGGTGCGGTAGCGCGAGTCATGAATTTCATGATCATCCCTATAACATGATCATTAGCCATTGTTTACGCATAACCGCACGGATGAAATGACAACTAAATCCTCATTGCAGATTCGAGCCCCCGTTCGTAACTACGTTTTGTAGTTCACACAAGCAGTCCTTCGTGCTATTTAGCCAGTAGACGCAATCATAATGAAATGGCAGCACGAGATCGCGATCCTGAGGTGACTATCTGCACCGGCACTGCGTCCCGGCAACGGCGCCGTCAACTCCTATACTCCATGTAGGTTTGAGCGTAATACGCACCCATGCCACAAAGATGCTGTGAAACGGGAGAGCTAACAATAAAATATGCACATATGTACTGGTGAAGCTGCGGCAGTAGCCGAGAAGCGAATTAACAGGCGAGACTTGATTGGATTGACGTTCTCCTTATATTCTCTTAGTGGGGCCACTAAGCTTGGTATCTAGCAATGAGACTGCCCATGTGTTTGATGCGGGTGAGGCTGTCGGCTTCACTAGAATAAACTTGGAGGAAAACGCGAAACGATCTTTCACTGGAAGTATCTTGACGATGTCTACTAAATATAGGCTTAACATCTCTTAGCAACTTTCAAAAGCCCCTCTTCGTAGCTGTACGGTTTAATTTGCTTGTCCATCACTGTGTATACCGTTGGGCATTCATGTATGCAGGCTCTACGGACAGCTCATCCAGTACCTCGGACGAACCGACTTATGGCCCAACGGACGAAACCTTTGCCACCCATGTCGCCGATGACGATTTCCTACACCGCCGTGCGACCAGGCTGAATGGACCAGCGGCGAGTGTCCGTAGGACGCAGTTGTCGCACCCAAAAGCTCCCGTGCGGGGCAAGAAGACCAATAAGCGTCGTTTCGCCAGCCGTGAGGCGTTGGGAGGGACTTACGTGACAGCTGCCCAAAGGCGCCTTGGGCACCTCAAAGAGAAATAAGTTTCCAAAGCGGACAGTACTTCATTTCCAATTCACGTTAACGGAGAGACGTAGCTAAAAGAAATCAGTTGTGTATAATCGAAGCCCCTCATCGTCATTCGTGGTCTGAACTGTTCTGGTGCAGGGATTCGGTGTTACTTACTTTTACACGTTTGATACTCAGTATAATGCTGTTTAGGGCTATGACTCTATGCTCACGTCGCTGGTCTGCTGCGCTCAGAACTGTCACCGTGATAAAACCGTAGTTCGGCCAATTAACTTGTTGTATCTGTTAGAAATACGTAATGTGTTTACCACATGAGAAAATGTAATAAAGCTGGGATAAGAATAAAACGATATAAGCTGCATTGAAAAAAAAACGTCAGCAAGACTTTCAGCCTGTGAACACACTCTTACCGTTCCAGTAACATAAATATTCCAAAGATAACTTGGTTCGTGGAACATTGCAGCCATGCGTAGTTGTCATGAGGTGGACCTAAAATATTCTTCGTTGTTTTTTTATGCTCTTCCAAAAACAGTTTTCTTATAACGACCTGGATTTCAAGGCATAAATACGGTCCTATACTTTTAAATTGTAAGCAGATGGAATCAGATAGGACTCATATTCAAACAATAGGAGCCATTCCACTCTGCAAAGGTGAATGAACAGCGAAGCTGCATAGAATACACACGACACACGTAGTTAGACAGCGTAAACGCAGTTGCCACGAGGTCACGTCCTGGCGACCGTTTATTCCGGAGCTCGAGCGAGGAACCCGCGTGCACATACCATAATGATGGTATCCACACAGATGAATGCGAAGTGCTGGTTTGTCCGCTAAGCATGATGATAGTGAGTCAGTCAGTCAGCCAGTAAACTTTATTGATGGGAAAGGGGAGGAGGGAAGGGTAAGGTGGGGCTAGAGAAGTGAGTGAAGCCCTCTTTCCAAGGCCCCAGTTTCAGCTGCCCCGATCTTCGCTCTCCGGATCAGCTCTCGCTGAGTCCCGAGGGCGGAGTTGGCCAGGGCTGCCTCCCATGTCTCTAGTGTGTTTGGTTCGTGGGCGTTCTCCGGGGGCCATATAACGGGTCATCCCTAGGATGCGTGGAAGAGATTTGCCCCCTCTCCACATTTTTGCAGTGTTCGTTTGTGGAGTTCGGGAACATTAGAGCAAGTCTAGACTTGTGCATGAAGGTGTTTGTTTGAATTTTCGTTAGTGTTTGGCTTTCATAACTGTTAAGGCCTTTGTGTGGAGGGGGAAACTTCTGCCTGCTGAGACGAAGCCTGGCGAGGAGTTCTTGGTGGGTTTCAGGAGGGGGAAGACTGTACGAGTGCTCTGACTCGGCGCGGTACGTTAGGAACCTCGCTACCTCATCGGCCATCTCGTTTCCGTCTAGCCCCTCGTGACCGGGGCGCCAAATGATGGTGTGCTTATGCTTCAGGGTTGCAGGAAGAATCCGCTGCGTGGACTCGGGGATTCTGCCTGCCGCTAGGTTTAGAATGGCTCTTTTCGAGTCCGTGAGGATGTTCAGCGCTTGGTCGTTGTGTTCGCCCCATCTTATGGCTAGTAGGATGGCGCTTGTCTCCGCTTCGTCCGTGTCTAGGTCTTTAATAGTTATGCAGTCTATTAGCTCGCCTAGGTGGTCCACCGCTACTGCTGTTGAGTTCCGGTTTGCGCCTCTGCTTGCATCCGTGTAGACTGTGTTGCTCTGGTGCTGGAATTATTTCCATAGGTATTTAATTCTGGCAATCCTTCGGTCTTTGTGGAGGGTGGGGTGCATGTTCTTGGGTAGGGGGTAGGATTCTTTCTTGCCTGATTCTTTCTTGGGTAGGACCCCAAGAAAGAATCAGGCAAGACCGGATGACCAACATCACCCTAACTCAACGATGATAGTGAACATGTGTGCATGATAATAGTGTACATGGTGACACTGTACATGATGATTGTGTACGTGATGATAGTGTACAGCTGAAGAGTGAGCATTGCAGTCGAAGGAGTCCAGAGTCCTCGCACCCAGGGGGGCTGCACCATCCTGCACTAGTTTAATGGCCAAGGGAGCTCACGATATATTTTTCCTCGGCACTTGGTAGCCGTAGTGACGGCTTTGTAACCTGGAAAGAATAAAATTCACTCTGTAATAAAAACATGGGGCTGCCCATTCTCATGGAAGCCGATGTGTCCACAGCAGACCAGAATTCGACAACTGTGAAGTGGCTATTTATATTACAAGTAAATGAAAGTCGTCGTAATTGTATTCTCGTCCTTGCGATTATTTGTCGCGTACTTTGTTGCTGGATAGTTTCGATTAACCAAGAGTCGAAGTGCTTTTCTTTAACCATACTCTTCCCCCCGATGTCCATAATTGACCTGTGTAAATTGTACAACTTGCCTACGAAATAATTACGACAAGTAACTGAACTCGGAGATCGATAGAATCGTTTTAGCGGCTCATTGTCACACAATTGTTTTCGGTATAGATATAATAAAACAAGAGTTACGACCGTTGTCTACATTAGCCTTGAAGTTGGCTTTGCCGCAAGTAATTTTTGCATAATATGAACGGCAAATTTACCGTTCATTCCTAAAAAAGTTGGGAGAAACGCGAAAGCTTTCTCATCAAAACTGCGTCCACAGTGCTTAAAAACGTTCGTTAAAAGTGCCCCAACCACCGCTCAAACTACGTCCAATCTATCGTCAGACCTTCCAAGTCCAAAACTGCCATCGAAGGACAAACCCATCCAAAGATTTTTCATCAGTAAGTAAACGCATCTACGGACGCTCCAAATGGGCGTAGCACGTTTCCCCATGTCTGCCGATACGTGGTTTATAAGATAAGAATACTATTGCACTCTTGCTTTCATGACCGACGCGTGTATTGTCTTATATAGAACCGTTCTTTTTTCGCGATTTTAAAGTACCACAATGGAAGCCCGTTATGAGCCTTGTGAGCAGATGTCCTATGAGATCTTTTCGGTCGACCGACCGGCCTGCTGGAAATGCATTAGTTTTACGACAGGACGCCATCGGCCTCACTAACAAAGCTTTCGCTTTAAAAATGGACAAAACTCCAGTCATTCTAAGCTTCGCGTTAATAAACATATACTGCAGAGGCTTCTGTAGTAGCTAGTTGAATGCATTGTTGCTCCGTATCAGGTGTCGGTAACCCTTTGAGGTGGACGGCCGAGTTGCATAAAGCCGACCCGGCGCAGGGCCGGACGGCAAATATAATTGTAAGCGCTTGAAGGGACGGGGGAGAAGGTGGGGAGTTGAAAACATTGAAAGTCAGCCTTGTCCCGAGAAAGCCAAAAAATGAAAGCCAGCCTTGTCCCGTCGTTTTCTTCTGTGCCCGGTGTTCACCGCTTGTTTTTCATCCAATCAAACATGTACCAATTAGCCCAGTCCAGCGCCTTGGAATGAGAAAAAAGTTTAGCGCATCGAAAAGAATATTCCACAATATTTGACAATATACTGGCTAAGTAGGAAGATGGGGACAATACCAACCGGAAGGGGTCCATTATCTCTTTTGTATTCCTGCCTACGTCATTTTAGGTCAAAACTGGGGTGTCGGCCTTCAGATTAGAAGTGACAGGGACCGCGGGTGTCCGACCCCTGCTCTATATTATACCTTCGCGGGACACGGGTAGGACATTACGTCAACGTACTAGTGTGCGTCCCGTACTCCGACCGACCATAGAAAAACGGCAAACATGGAGTCGTACATTTCTTTTGTGAATGGTTTGTTTTATGCGCATTTTTCAGGATGAGCTCGTCATGCTAGTTTTGTAGCGTTAATAAATTAAGTGCATGTTTTTTTGGCGTGTTATCGAGGCATGAATGAAATACATGATTTCACGGAACATTCATTATTGAGGCTTCCGTAGACGCTAGCGCGAGGAGCTGCTTGCCTAGCAGTCGGGGCATGTGCCTTGCTCGAGCCGAAGTCCAAATGAAAACGTATGAAAACGAGCAGCGCGGTGTCGGGCAAACTGAGCGGCCACCAGCGAAATCACAGGCCGTTTCGAACATGATGCCGACCCGCGAAGCTCTCTGCATTCAAGAAGAAGAATCGAGGGAGCTAAAGCTGTCTGATAGCGCTTCCTTCATCAAAGGAAGCGCTGTGATTAGGGTGGTGGTCGAAAAAAAAATTAGCAGTGGCTTAGCTCGTCTATGCAATGATATACGTACGTGAGCTAAGGTTAAGCTGGTTATTCTTTGCTATCCTGGTTGTCTGGGATTACCTTGATTATCATGCCTACTGCTGCTTCAATGATACACACACACGGTATGCACATTATGTGAAACGTGTATATTTATCAAGCGGCTCCGGCGCTGCGTCACCAGTCGCCCTAGAGCTAAGCTGGTTCCACAGGCGGACGCCGGTGTTGGTGCGACGCACGAGCCATCGGTTCCACACCCGGCCACCGCTCGCATGATCATCAAGGGGACCTGGCCGCCACGTGCGGAACGGAGGTCGGCGAAGACGCTCGGCGTGTGGGGTGTGCGAAAGACGCCGGGACGTGAGCAACGTTCTTTGCACCGTGTGACGTCACTGCTCCTCGCGCATGCGCAGCATGGCTCTCCAGGAGCGACGCGAAACTGCTCGACGTCGGCAAGTGTAGCTCACGCTACAAAAATGTACGAAACCCTAGCCATGTGCAGTTCCGCTGAAAAAGGAAAGCGAAAATGAGCGTTAGACAGGTAAACTGCATCATTACACTAAAAATAAAAATAAATAATTCAATAAAACATTGAAAGAACGGGCGGCTTGTCTCTATCACCATTTCAAAAACAAGCCTCGGTGAAGAGAGAGAGAGAGAGAGAGAGAGAGAGAGAGAGAGAGAGAAATAACTTTATTATGTTTGTTGGGCAGTAGGAGGTGGTGAGTGCGCCTAATCTAAGGCTCCAGTCACCAGGACGCCGGTGGCTGCTCAGCATCGTTCTCGACTCTAGACGTGTGGTAGAGGGTGGTTACTTGGTGCACTTGGAGCACAGCTTCGGGTATCGGGTTGGGTACAGTTCGTGTAGACGGGAGAGTTGAGGGAAGGTGTTCGTTTGGATTGAGCGGAGTGCTGTTCCATCCTGTCATTGCAACTTGGGATGAGGATGTGAGAATTTAATTCGGGTTGATTTGTATATAGTAGCTTAGAATTTCGGAATAAATGGGCATAACATGAACAAGAAACTCTGCTTGGGGGCTGTCATCTCGGGGAAGAGAGGCGCGTGCCCAGGCGCGAGCCTGTTGATTGCCCTCTAGAGTTTCATGGCCAGGGGCCCATAAGATTTTAGTTGGATGATTTGATTTGTAGCAGATTGCTAACCTGTGGGCTGTTTGCCGATGCGCTCTCTCGCCCACTGCCTGCAGGCGTTTTGTGGGTCAGAAACAATGTGCATTCGTGCATCCTGTTGACCTGAAATGATAGCTAGAACGATTGCCGCTTCTTCTGATTCAGTAGATGACGATGTCCGCTCGATAGCACTTATGGTACGTTGCTGAATTGGGTTGTGCGCACAGATGGCGGCTATGTCACCGGTAGTCGTAATGGCAGCATCTGTGTACCACGTGTACGATGAATTAGTATTCTTTCGATATTATGGCATCTGTCCAACCTTCTGCCGTAGTGGAGTGTTAATGTTTTTAGGTATGGGTGCTACTTTCAGGGCCCTGGATATGCCATTAGAAATCTCGTGGGTGGTTGCTTGCATGGTGTCATGTATACGGCAGCCCAGTCGCTTTGGGGTTTCCCTGCCAGTGTGGCTGGTTTCTAACCTCTCAAACGGGCCTATTGTATGTGGATCGAGTATTTCTGCAACTGTATTGCTGACTCCGAGTTCATTTAATTTCGGTGTCGACGTTCATTCGGGTAATCTTAACGCCAATTTGATTGCTTTTCTAAGTTATGCGTTGTGTGTTTTGATGTTACTGATTGCTTAACATATCCATGAAGCTGAGTATGCTACTCGTGAAATTATGAGAGCGTTCACAATTTTTAGAATGTCCCCTTCTTTCATACCGTTTCTTCTGTTAGTTACTCGGTTAATCATTCGTAGTGTTTGTTCCGTTTGTTTTATAAATGGTTAAGGGCTGTTCCGCAGCCATTGTCCAGCTGTACTCTCAGCCCCAGCATTTTTAGTGTCTTTACTGTTGGGATAGGTTTCCCGTCTAAGTTGATTCTCATCGGTGTGGGTGGTACGTATGTTTTTCCCGGTGTTCTTTGTAGAATTTGGAGTAATTCTGATTTTTCCCCCGAGCATTGTAGTCCGCACTGGGAGGTGATGTCCCGGCGCAATAAGATGCCTAACTATAAAAAGCGCAAAAGGCGTTTTTACGGAACAGAAAGAAGGGAGCCGAACAAGCAATGCCGGTTCCACATGGGCTCTCGAGTTTTGGATCCTGCAAGCGGAATTTCGGACCGAGGAGACCTGTAAACCACACACAGTGGGGATGGCGCCTGGCACCCAACCGCTACGTTTTTGCGGAGGACCCGCTCGTGTTTTCCTCATTTCTGACCGTAAACTGCACTTGGACGAGCTAAGCCTAACGTCGGCTACCGCGATAGGGCTCCTCAGCTGCCGCCGGGCAGGCCTAGCGCCACCGGTCCGGTTTCCTACCGCCGCCACGCCGCCGCTCGGTACCAGGCAAGATGGAATATACCATGGAAGCGGAAGATATTTCTCCAGAGGAATATAAGGACCAGAAGCTGTGGTCTCGCGCCGTCAAGGCTCACGACGACTTGTTCGCGAAGAAGAAATCGGCGGACACCACCGCATCACGACCTGGCGTAACCGAGACCGTTCAGGGCAAAAATGCCAAGAAAGAAACCCTGAAAAGAGTGAACTACCCAACCAAGAGAAGACAACCATTACCGCGCCTCCCGATGTCCGATTATAAGATAATTTACAGAACGGGAGGAAGCCTGGACTGGCACCCTGTGAACGGCGGCATGCTCTTGCAGACGGTCTTGCAGACGGTCTGCCGGTGTGCCAACGTGGATTTCGCCATTGCTCGCACACAGGAGAAGTTGCGTCTTAACCCCTTCTACAACTCTTTCACCAGCAGCACTCCGTCCGAAGAACGGATGAAGCGCTATGTCAAACTCCAACGACTGCAAATCAAGGACCAGCAACACCCACCCAGGGCATATTCGAAGAAATAAACCTGAACGAGAGCAGGAACTACACAATTGCCAATGCCAGGAAACTGGGCAAAACCAAGTCGCTCCGGATAACTTTCATCGGGACGAAGGAGGTACCCAGAGAAATCAACTTCTTCGGTTCGATCTACACCTGCTACCGCTTCAAGGCGAAAGTGGAGACCTGTTTAAACTGCCGACGAGCAGGACACAAAGCGGACGTGTGGCCGAAGGAGAAAAAATTCCCCGCATTTCTCCGAGGGGAAGAATGTGAAAGTGCGAATGCACGAGTTGAATTTGCGCGGTTCGGTAATGTTCGCGAAAGAGACATCACACACACACACACAACTACAAAGAAACAAAGATGCATTTATTCACAGACACCTATTTGTGTTGTCGTTGTACTTGATTGCTAGAGCGGATCTCAGCTTTGAAATTTCGTGTCAGTACTCCTTTAAGCGGGTGCATTAGCCCTTCTCACGCCCGATTCCTGGCCAATCCCCCTCGTGGGTATGTGCCATGTCAGCGGCCAGGCAGCGCGCGCCCATCTCCCCCCGTTGCCAAGGAAGACGAGGAGATTCCTGGCCAATCCCCCACGTGGGTATGCTATGCGGACATCACCGGTGGACGCAGGTTCGGGGTCGCTTAAGAAGTGCATTCGCACTTAAAACAGGCTTGTGGCGCAGAAGCGGAGGGCAGCACCCCATCAAAGAACAACCGGACTGCACGCCCAAATGCATCCTGTGCAACGGAGATCATTTCACGGGTACCAGGCAATGCAAGCAGCGTTTCGAGAGACCCGGCAACTTCAAGGGAAGGACGTCTACCAGTGCCGAGAACCCGTGGCAACGCGGACAGCAGCAGCAAGGACAGGTGAGCGTAGAGCATCGCCAGTCCAGAAGTCAATTCACATCGACCTCCAGGACAGGAAGAAGGCACAGCAGAAGCCGCCCCAACTCCTTCCCACCCCTCCGGATGTCCGAGAGCAAGAAACGTCCAAAGCAGGTGAGTTGGAAGCCGCAGGACTCCCAGTTACAGAGAGAAAACGCTGAGCTCAGGGCACAACTAAGACGGCAGGAAAAGGAAATGACAGAAATTAAAGAAATGTTACGAAATTTACTCTCCTTAAAAGACAGGTCGCCTCCCCCTGTAATTCAAACCTCGCCTACACCAAGGCAAAATATTTCGCTACCCCCTTCCTCGGCGTCCTCGCGAGCACCGTCACCGCAGCGCGGTACCCCAGTCAAAAGGAAAACTACTCAGGTAAAGGAGGCAGATGAAACCCCTACAATAAAGGATTTATTCACTTTTATGCAAAAGCGTGAGGAGAGACTGCTTGCTAACATTTACAGGAACAGAGCCGAAACCCAGAAGTGGATGAGTGCATTGTCAACGCGCATAGAGGCTATTGAGGCCAGGTAAAGCCAGAGGGAAGATAGATAATACCAGACGGAGGCTACCATGGCTGCCAAGCCGAATGCGAAACCCGCCGAGATCCTTGCAGTTCCCGTCAACCCCACCGCCACAAATACTCAAATACAGGCCGTAATTCATCACGGAGGGGGACCATAAAGAAGTCCAAATATGGCAATGGAACTGCAGAGGTTTCCGCCCTAACCGGGAGAACCTGCAGCTCCACATTCAAAATTTGAACAGCGCCGAGGCCCCAGACATTATTGCTATACAGGAAAATCTAGCCAGACCCAAACTTAGAAATTATAAAGCTTATGAAATATCCGGAATGCAAAACCCACGCGTAGCCGTCTTGGTTCACCGGAATCTCACAGCTATTGAGCACAGGATTGATATAGTAGGCGTAGAGTGCCTCCTCGTCGAGATAATACCACAAACAAGAGGGAGCGTTAGCCTATTCCTGCTTAATGTATATAGTTCCCCAAAAGAGCCCGACCCCCCAATCCTCGAGGCCATAAGAAGGACTCTACGACTCTGCGGAACCAAACCTCTAGTATTAGTGGGAAATTTCAATGCGTGCAACATGAGTTGGGGAAACCGAAAGAACAACAAAAAAGGAACCGCATTGTGGAATTATATTCAAGATGAGGGTCTCTCCCTGCTTAATGGCACGCTTCAACCCACCCGGATAGGAAACAGTGTACAGGCGGACATTAGCCCGGATCTCACATTATGTAAAAATATTGGACATGGAAAGTGGGAAAACACAGCGCAAAGCCTGGGTAGTGACCAATATATAATTGAAACCGTTATTCGGGTTTCGTCCCTTAAGACAAAGCGGAAGAAAAAAACTACGATAACAGACTGGGGCAAATTTCGGACCCAACGCTCACAAATTGCCGAGGAAATTGAAAATCTCGACGGCTTAATTAACCAGCTAGACAACGACGTCGAAGCGACAACTGAGTCAGTCCCGGTTACGGCGGAGACGCAGTCTATTGATAGCAGACTATTACATATGTGGCAGGCCCACGAGAGTCTCCAAAAAAGATGGCTCATACAAAAACACAATAAGAAACTCAAAATGAAAATCGCGCTTCTGGTAAAAGACATGGAAGCATATGCCCAAAAACTAATACAGCAGCAATGGGGGCAAACCTGTGATCAGATGAACGGCAACCTACAACTTAAAGACACGTGGCACCTGCTTAGGTTCCTACAAAGCCCGGAAAACTGCAAGTCGGCACCCAGTAAGAACATTGAGCGAATCATCCATGGTAATCCGCTGGGAAATAAGGAGCTCCTGCAAGCACTCAAAGAGCTATACCTAAACACATCTAGTCCTATAGAACTTCCAGGATACACGGGTTCCTCAAATCCAGAGATGGATGAGGAGATCTCACAGCTGAAGTGAGGGCGGCAATGCACAAACTCCGCACCTCCTCTGCCCGTGGGGCAGACAGAGTTAGAAATAAAACTCTAAAAAACCTAGATGATAGCTCAATTACGGCAATTGGTAAGCTTTTCAATCATTGCTGGAAAAAAGGAAAACTCTCGCCTGCTTGGAGACATGCCAAAGTCACCTTTATTCCTAAGCGAGGTAAAAGTCTGGACATTCAAAATCTGAGACCTCTCTCCCTCACGTCTTGTTTAGGGAAGCTTTTTGAGCATGTTATCCTTAACAGGATTCAAACACACATGGAGAAGCACCATCTCTTCCCAGACGCTATGATAGATTTCAGACCACACCTATCAACACAAGATATCACGCTCAGAATATCAGAAAAGGTGGTTAATTCATTACATAATAAACACACCCGTGCAATCCTCGCTTTGGATTTAACCAAAGCATTTGATAATATCGAGCATGAGGTGATTACAGCAGCATTGTCAGCCGTACAGGTCGGCGAGCGAAACCATAGCTACATCAAGGCTTTCCTGTCCAATAGGACAGCTGAGATTCATTTCGTGCAGCTCAAGTTCGACCCTTTCACCCGAGGCAGCAAGGGGACACCACAGGGTTCCATGCTCTCCTCCTTGTTATTTAACATCACACTCATACCCATGACCAAACTGCTAGCGACAGTACCTAATTTGTCCCGATCCCTGTACGCTGACGATATTACGTTGTGGACAACGAAGGGCAGCGGAGGAGAAATAGAGTACACATTGCAAACCGGAGCTGACATAGTCTCGGAACAGGCTATGGCTATAGGCTTGTCTTGCTCTCCTAAAAATCAGAGCTCCTGGTAATGCGTTACACGCCTGGGAGACAAGCCAAGAATACACCAGTCCCAATAGAAATCCGCATGAATAACGCACTAGTACCCGAAGTTCAAACGATCAGGATACTAGGGATGTACTTACAAAGCAATTGCAAGAACGCCACCACGCTCAGTAAACTGACAGCGTGCGCGCATCAGACGAACCGTCTAATTCGCCGAATAGCGAACAAAAATAGGGGATGAAAGAAATAAACCTCACGAGACTACGTAGTTCAAGCCTTTGTTTTGAGTCGCTTTGTCTACTCCCTTCCATACCTCAGTTTACACAAGGCGGAGAAGGAGAAAGTAAACTGTTTGATTAAGCAATCGCACAAAGCAGCTTTGCAATTACCGAAATGCACTCCGACTGATATACTCCTGAAAATGGGCCTGCACAATACCTTAGGAGAATTAATAAAGGCCCATAGAATCGCTCAATATGAAAGATTATCGAAGACCCCGACAGTGCAGTACATCTTAAAGGATCGAAGTATATCTTATGAAGGAACACAAACAAAGGAGGACCCTGTCCCTAGAGATATATTTAAGCACCTCACAGTTAACTCCAATCCTAAAAATATGCACCCTATTCATCACAAGGAAAGGAGAAACGCTAGAGTCAAAGCACTCGAAAAATTGTTAAAACACCGCGAGGAGGTAGTCTACGTGGGTGCAGCCGAATACAAAGTGCAGGATGCCTTTGCAGTTGCAGCCGTCGATAACAAACTCAAGCACATCACCGCAACCAGACTTTATGGCAGGCGGCCGGAAGAAGCGGAAGAGGCTGCAATTTCTGTTGCAATTATTAATACCAAAGCATAATTTATCTTCAGCGACTCCAAAACGGCTGTGCGTAATTTTGCGAAAAACAAAATTCACTAAGTGGCATCTCAAATCCTATTAAGAAATCAGTTCGAACCCCGCCAGATCCAGATTATCTGGATTCCTGCGCACTCGTCCCATCCAGGGAACGAAGCGGCCCACAGTTTTGCCGGTGAACTCGTCAACCGGGCGGTAGACCAATCCCGCTGCAGGGGTCTAAGGAGCGTATGGTTACTTTGCAAGAGATTACATCTCACTACAGAAATGAAAGACTAGTTTACCCTGCCCCTTATTATTCCCTAAACAAAATCCAGCAATCGACATGGAGGCAACTCCAATCTCTTACCTTTCTGAACCTTTATAAATTGGCCCTAATGTACCCAGGTCTGTACAGCCCAAACTGCAGAATGTGTGAGGCTGAAAAAGCCCACCTAGCCCACATCCTATATGAATGCCCTGAGCTCCAACCTAAAGCCGAATGACATCTCTCTAACCAAATAGAGTGGGAGACTGCGGTGACCAGCTCCGAGCCTGAGACCCAAATTCAGGGCGCGGACTGGGATTTGGAAGTCGCCATGAAGAAAGGTCTTCTAACACGGAGTCAAGAAGAAGCCCATCATAATCAAACTCAATCATTGTTGACTAAATAAGTTGTTCCTCCTCCTCCTCCACCGAACCAAAATAATAAGCAAGAAGGAATTCTTCATAAACTACCAACACCGGCCACCTGTAAGAAATGCATAGCGGTCACATGGGTTCGCCTATGCCGATCGAACTCGCTTGAAGCTTCAACTGAACGCCCATCCGCAAAGCAAAGTGGTAGAAATTCTATTCCGGGAATGCTATACGGAGATCAAGTTGTCCTTTTAGCTAATGAGGAAGATATGCAACTGCTTATAAATATTTGTGGCCAGAAATCCACTGACACTGGGTTAAGCTTTAGCACTGTAGAGTTGGGAATAATGATTTTAAGGGCTTCAGCCCGGACGCAGTGTGAATCCATCACGGTAACATTCACAAAGCGAAGGAATGCAAATATGAACGAGGGTTGGATAAACGACAAAAATACCTAACGAAGGACTATCGGGGTGCAGCTTAAATTTAAAGGAAAGCAAAAGGCAGCCATGATGAAATCATAATGAACAAATACGAGGCAGTGCAAGGAATTTTCAATCAGGCGATGATCCTGTGCCCTGAACTTTAGAATTCCGTACTTTGCTTGGGCAGTGTCATGGGAAATTAAAAAAAAGTTGAGAGGAACAGAAGATATGTCTTGAGAGTAAGTGGAAAGCTAAGGTAAACCTCTAAGCTAAGATAAACCTCTAAGCTAAACCTCTACATGAAAAGCGTGGATGCGTAGTGGCAGAAAAAGAAGGCATGGCCAATATGAAATATGTAAAACGCAGCAAATGATCAGCGAGAGCCACTAGGTCTCATCAATTATCAGTCCTGGATCGTTGATGGAGTACCCGAGGCACGTTCCGGCGCTCGATCTTCCCATGTGTTCCAAGGGACGTCCGGTCCGAACGCAGTCCTTGGACTGCCCGCGGTCCGTCTAGGACTGGTAAATCGAGGACGATAGCACCAGAACGGGCGGCGGTGGAGGGACTTCCCCGCGCACTTGACAAATGTGCTGTTTTCTAAGGTCGACGGTGCGCTTTTTGTTCGGTGTGATTTTTAAGGCAAAGCTTTACTACTTGCGTCCCATGGTTTCGCCGCGGATGCGCAGGTTCATCTATTGACCGCAGACACACCCCTTTCGACACACCCCTTGAAGCGCATCGCGTTATTCGCTCGGCCCGCTTGAGACGCTGCGCACAAGGCCACGTCTTCAGTCGTTCTGCTTAATAGCCGGCGGCGGCCGCCGCAGTTGCGTGCGCTCAGCTGACCGGCAGCCGACCAACCCCGCAGCTTCTCCCGCATGCGTCGCTGGGTCGTCTTGGGCTACGTGACTCGTCTTGCGCCCAGTAAAGATCAACGCCGTGTCCGCCATGAATGAAAGCGAGGCAGGCCTCCTCCTGTGAGAGTTGCTCGGGAAAGAACGGCGTTGAGCCGTGGCCGGCAATACAGCTACATCAAAGGTTAACCAAGCGAAACCAACACTCAAACAGACGAAGCCAAGCTTTTACTTTGCGCATACAAGGCTAGCCGAGCTAGAGTGTACTAGAAGTTTTAGAGTGGCCCGAGCGGCGGCCTCTCCCATTGCTCCGCCAGGTCGACTTTCGTGCAGAAAATAAAACCGGTATAGCGGCGGCGCTGCTGTCGCCGACAACTGAACAGCCGACGCTCGCCGGCACCTGCGCGCGGCAAGATTTGCTTTGCTCGCTGCGGTGTTTTGCGCTTGCTCAGCTGATTTAGTTTGGATTATGAGGTTTAACTAGCCCGTGCTACACAGGCGACGAGGCAAGTGGTAGTGGAGGGCCCAGGATTAATTTTGACCATTTGGGGATCTTTAGCATGCGCCGAAATCTCGAAGACACGAGCGTTTTTCGCTTTTATCCTCCATCACAAGAGCGGCTGCCGCGGCTGGGAATCAAACCCTTCCCTTTGGTCAGCTAAATATACTTCAGATTTAGAAAGTAGACGCAGACCGTTATGACTCCGCTTGATCAAACTTTAAACTAGCACGACCCAACATTTATCTAACCCCCCTCCCCGCCCCCCCCCCCCCCCAAATACTTTCTCACGTTTTGATGCGTATTCTGAGAACTTTGATGACCTACAGTAATCTCTCGTTAACTCAAAGTCGTAAAATTAGCTGAAAATTTCGAGATAAGCGTGGAGTTTCGAGTTAAGTCAAATGCAGGGAATTTGTGGCTACGTCTTCTAGTGCTTCTAACAAAAGCTCTATTGCACAGGGGAGATTTCGGTATAAAGGCAAAATAATTCGCAGGAAAAAGAAACTTTTTTTATTGCAGAAGAAAGAACTGTGTTGTGCTCGGCTGTATCGCGTTCGCATCTGCATATCAGAAAAGCCTACTCGAGCTTCTCAATGCATCCTATGAATTGGTGGTCGCCACCGCTACATTCTACCTTGCTACGAAGCAGACGTAGCATCTATGTTGTATCGGCCGTTTTGTATGTTGTATCTGCCGTCGTAGTCACTTCTGGGGGCTCCTCCTCCTCCGCATGATCAGCTGCGTCGTCCACAGCTATCCCAATGATGTACGCGCCAGACAGCATTCCGGTAACGGGGACGCGTAGTTCGCGTAATTAAACATGCACTTCACGGCCGCGTTCGGTGCATAGTGGGAGTAAGCATTCGAACGGGGACCTTATCAGCTGCCTGAAGCGGACTTTGCCTTGTGTCCTCTCTGCCAGTATTTCAATATATCCGTGGTCCTCCGAAAAAAAAAAAACGTTTCGAGATAAAGCGGGCAAATGCGTATGGCCTATGGGAGGTAAACACACGGTTAGAAAAAGCTTCGAGAAGATATTCTGAGATAGCACGAGTTCGAGTTAACCAGGGATTAAGTTGACGGAGAGGCACCAGGAATGTTTTCCCTTGTCCTTCTTGACTCTGCGCGTGAAGCAAAAGCGGCGGGGAGCACATTCTATAGGCTGAAAAAAAGTTTGTTTTTTTACGTTCCTATTTGGAGCGAAAATATTAAGAGCCTTCTTCTGAGATACCCCTAACGTTGTTGCTTGTACTGTCGTTAGTGGGCTTTCTTATTTTATTACGTACTATGTCGCGGGCACTTGGTCAGTAAGTATGTACTGAAAACGAAGTGCCAAAATAAGTCGGCAGGACCAACTACTGCTTCCTGCATGCCAGGGGAAGATGCCGCTGTATTTACTACCTCTTGTAATTTTGGGGGACTTCCTTCCGTGCATTTTTAAATTTTATTAGCGATCTCTAGGACGTTTTTACCGGTTGCTTTAGCGACAAGGAGCTCCACCATGACAGCGTTATGGATGTGCTGCAGCCCTTATTCACAACAAACACCTTAACGGCGTTGGTTGCGACCAGCACAGTGAGACCTTGACAGCAAATTTGGTTGGTTCTGTATACATTGTGACATGTATTCATTTCTATATAAAAGGTTTAAACAAGTTTCGTGATTACATGCGAAGGCGGGAGCAACACCTTAAACTTAGCCGTCACTAATGATTGCAGGCGAGTTATGAAAATGCGTTGGCAAAAATGTCGATTTAAATCTCCCTGTTAGCGTCATTGCTAAACCGTTACCTGTGTAGACTTTGTGCATAATTTCCCGCGTAACATTTTATATGCTGGACTATTGAAAATGAAAACACAATGTGTATTTTGATCTAGTTCCGTTTATTTGAACCACTATGTTAGCTTTCTTGACTGTGTATGATTTCCCGTGTTATATTTCATTTTTGTCGCGGTCAACATATTTTCTGATCTATGCTTTGCTTTGGTTTTATGTGCGTCTAATTATACTCTCAGCATACTTGTGAATTAAATTTGTGTTCATTTGTTTGAACTCCTTTCTTGACCGAATCAGGTGAAAGGTGGTGCGATTAATAGAATGTTGTGGGCATAGTTCTGTGAAAGACGGTGATTGGGACAACTGAACTAACCGCTGGGCTATCCCCTTTTATTTTAAAAAGATATCTCCCTTGCGCGTGTAATTTTCTGTTCGGACAGGCGACAGCATTAACACCACGGTGACCACTAATTATCACAAGCGGGCCACTGCTTAAATAACAGCTCACGCAATAAAAAAAGACAACCTATGATATTAACCCACATAACTGCAGTCCGAGCGTAAATTGCAAGACAACGAATAAGAAATTCTCCTGAAAAGCCATCATCCCAGTCCTCATATTTTTTCATGTCATTTGTGTCGAACAATTATGTCCATCAAGCAGCACGATAAGGCCACAATCATAAAGCAATAATCAACTGGCTCATATGAAGCAATTTCACGCAACATACTTTTTGATGGGAAGTTGGAATAGCCAAAATGTCGATGCAAATACTTTATTTACAATCCGCTAAGAATGTTGCACTCAATTAAAAAAAAAATCCGTAATTTTTTCGTTGTTGTCGAGCGGGAAAGGCAAAACTAACTCAAAATGAGCTGCAGCGTTCATTATTCCTTTCGTTACCCACAGTCCACTGTACCTACAGTATATTGAAGCAATTGGACGTCCCGCAGAACAAATTTCGAGCGCTCCGCGCGTAAAGAAGTAGCGTTTCCTGGTCCGACTGGGCGCGCGGCCGTACGCGCGGCCAGCCGCCGCTTTCAGTTGTTGACTACAGCGCCGCCGCTATTTTCTGCGCGAAACGAGCACCTCTCCGGGCGGCCGGTCGGGCCACTCTAAAACTTCTAGTACACTCTAGCCGAGCTACGCCGCAGCCATTTTTCACGATGATGGTATGGACGCCGAAATTTCGATCTGTCTGTCCTTCTATTGAGCCGCCAGGCCAATGTTACAGCACATGTTAAACGAGACTTTTATATACCAACGCCATTATTAAACATCTAAATCTGGTGACAACGTTCATATTGGTCAACATTGTAGTGCAAAAGCAAAACATTACGCATATCTGAGGCAAACCGTCAATACATAAGTGGCATTTGCAGTGTTCGTTTAAAAAAATACAAGGATGCTTCATGTTTTGTGTAGCAAATGAAACACTACAGCCGGTGTAGGACAAAAATTGGCCGTAGAGAAAAAAAAAAACGCCACGACGAACGAAACGGTCTGCAACTAGTGGCGCTACCTGGCAGTGACCCTGGGTACGCATGTCCGCGTGTTTCCCAGGGCCAGTGTGAGGTGGCGTCACCATTTAAACACAAGTGTCTACGGCGGTGCGTGCCGTGGTTCGTACTTCCTTTCTCCACTACTCTGCGCTGCGACGAAATTGTACTCAGACGTGCATTACTGCATACATCTGTGCAGAGTGCACATATATCCGGAAAGAACGGCACCACCCCTGCGATTTTCGACCCTTCAGCAACCGCAGAAGATTATTGTCTTTCGACGACATTTGCAGCGCAGCAAGCAGATACGCGGCCATTATGTTGTTTTATAGCGTGAGCTACACTGGCCGAGTTTGAGCAGTTTAGCGTAGCTCCCGGAGAGCCGTGCTGCGCATGCGCCAGGAGCAGTGACGTCTCACGGCGCACAGAACGTTTCTCGCTGCCCGGCGTCTCTCACACACCCCACGCGCCCAGCGTCTCCGCGGAGCTCCGTTCCGCAAGTGGCGGCCCGGTCCACTTGATGATCATGCGAGGCGTGGCCGGGTGTGCAACCGATTGCTCGTGCGTCGCAGCAACACCGGCATGCGCCTGTGGAACCAGCCTAGATCTGTGGAGATTGGTGACGGTGTGCCGGAACCGCTTGATAAATACACATGGGTCATATAATGCGTATACTATGTGTGTGTGTCAATGGAGCTGCAGTAAGCATGATAAGCTAGTCCTAGACAACTGGGAAAGCTAAGAACAGCCAGCTGAACCTTAGCTCACGCTACGTATATCCTGGCATAGCCGAGCTAAGCCACTGCTAATTTTTTAGTGCGGCGATAGTGGCTCATTGGACGAGATCGTGTCCGCCAAACCCCCTATCTATTCTTGCACTGCGGCAGAACGTTAAGGCTGATAAGGTCCGACAGACTGTTCCCTGGGCGGCAACAGGCAAGGTGGTACCTCGAGGGCGTACTGCTAACGACTCTGTGGGCGCGAGGAGCGGGGTCCTCTGTACCAGGGTGGTGAGGTGGGCAAGTCGTTGTGTGACTTACGCGTGTTACCATTGCTACGACAGAAGCGCAGCGAACAAAGTTTTTGTCGCGTTGAAGGAGCCATGAAGACAAAACACAAGTTTGGTTCATTTAAAAGATTGCCTAGTTAGAATCATGCTGACACCACTTTTAACGTAAACTTCGCTCAATAAAGCTATATAACTAGGAAAAAAGGGAAAGGCCATGCGACCCACTTGCTCATTTGGAACCTATGACGCCATACCAGCCTGCTCTCCGATTGGCTTATGCCGGCAGAAGGAAACGCGAATTAGGCAGAGCTTATAAGCTTGCCAAAGGACCTATTTGCGCCTAAATGTAATGCATGTAATGTGTCCATTGCTGAGACTGCCCATCTACACATATAAGCCTGTGGGCTTATGCGAGCTAGATATTTCGCGGTATTTGTACCTACCCAATAAAACATTATTATTATTGTTATTATTATTATTATTGTTATTATTATTATTATTATTATTATTATTATTATTATTATTATTATTATTATTATTATTCTGATCGTCTTGATATATTTCAGAGCTCTTTTTCTTTGTTCTCAAACGACTTGAAAACTGTTGTAGCTTAAGTGCCTTTAGTCATTGCAAATTTATGTGCTGTATTTATTTTAGGCAAATCATGTTCTTGTTTGTTTGTTTTTCACATTTCCTGGTTTTGCGTTGCTTGAATTTCTGTAGGTTTGAGTGCCAGTGCTTGTAATGCTGAACTTCTTTCAAAGTTGAAACTTCCGAACATTTTGTTATAAAACCTTCGTGTTATGCGTATAACTTATTCTCTGTCATGTTCAGTGAGTATTTCCTGTTTTTCACGTGCCTTGATCATTTCGCTGTCCGAGTGTCATGGCTTGCAACGCTAGGTCTCCTGTTTCTTTTCTTTTCTTTTTTTTTTGCTGTATTGCTTTCTGAGGTAACTGTAACTATCTTTACTTTATTGTTTCTTTCATGCATACGGTTTTGTGTGTTGTGTTGTCTTGATTTTAGTTTGTTTTTATGTACGATTTGTATATGGTGTACCAGTACCAAGACCCTAGGGTTGTTCCTGGGCACCGAAAATAAAGGTTGATTGATTGATTGATTGATTGATTGATTGATTGATTGATTGATTGATTGATTATTAACGATTGCTTCTGTGCATTAGATGCTGCATTAGACTGCATTAGATGGTACGATTGCTTCTGTGCGCAAATAAAAACGTTTGAGATCTTGTCCAGGAAATTAGTGATAAAGAAGCGCAGAAAAAATTACGTCTGGATAAATGTTACAGTAATGCACGCAATTGCGGAAAGAGATATATTATGGAAGCGCTCTAAGCGTTCCCCTCAAAATCAAATCTTGCGCGCAGAATACAGGATGGAAAGAAACAAGGTAGTTGCCCTTATCAGAGTGGCAAAGCGACAGTATTTTTTGAAGCAGTTTCACCAATCGGTGGGAAACCCGGCGAGAACGTGGTCGCTAATAAATGACCTCAGAGGTAAAAGGAATCGCGGTTCTGTTACCGATTGTTTTTCAATAAGCCCAACATCAGTTGCTGAAAACTACAAATGTCATTTCGCACGCTCCTCTGATAAAGCTTCCCAGGAATACCAGCCCCCGTGCACACTAAAAAAAAAACTGTCTCGGCATCTGACTTCTTGCCGAGGCTATAGTAACACGACTTGCGTAGAATTGTACTCAGTTTCCAACGAAACAAACCACCCGGCCTTGACGGACTGTCAGCTCACATGCTACAACGCAACTTTGAGGTGCTTCCAGGCATTCTTCTTTTTATGCTGAATGGGTTTTTGGATAGTAGTTCCATTCCGGAACCATTAAAAATTGCGATTGTTAAGCCGCTTCATAAAGGAGGCCGAAGAGATGTCATTGAAAATTACAGGCCTATATCGATTTTGCCAATACTGTCACAGGTCTTGGAAAAATTTCTTCTTGAAGTTATGGTTTCATTCATTGAAAAGTTTTTGATTTTGTCCCCCCAACAATTTGGTTTTGTTGCGGGAAAAGGTACTACATTACTTTTAGAATCTTTTTAGGATAAAATATTTCCGACTTTCGAGCAGAATTCATTTAACATTGCTTTATTCCTGGATACCAGCAAAGCCTTCGATACGGTTAATCACGGCATTTTGTTGGACAAATTATATTTGCTTGGTTTTCGGGGACCCTTTTATAACATTCTTAAAAGTTATCTATGTAATCGTTTCCAAATAGTAGCAGTAGACAGTCACGTAAGCTCTAAGTGTCCTATTAAAGCTGTAGTTCCCCAGGGTTCAATTTTGTTTCCCTTACTTTTTAACATCTTTATCAATGATTTTTCCTCTGCGATCTCAAAGTGCACAGTCTACCAATATGCCGGAGATACCGTATTGTTGGCTAAACATGTAAGCTATCAATCGGCGATCAAAATACTCCAAAATGATGTCTATAACGCAGTTGAGTGATTTTCTAAAAGTCTTGTTCCTGTGAATGTCTCAAAAACCAAACTTATCTTATACGACGTCTTATACGACGACTTATACGACGACGCTGGCCGATTGTCGTAAGCGAAGTTGTCTTACGTGGCCCTGTTTGTAGAGCATACCCCATGCTTCACGAAACGATTACTTTCTACCGTAAGAAAACAAGCCAGGTGTAAATACGATCAAAAACAAAGCAACGCCGGAGTGCTGAGTATGCTAGCGCCATCTCGGAGGTTTGACAGCAAGCAAGGCTGCAGAGCCAAACGGCTCAGTGCAAGTTCTTTTGTATACGCGCCGTTATGACTTCATTGTAGACGTTACCAAAACACACGATTTGGTGGGAGAATCAAAATTTGAACATAGACTGATTAATTTTGTAGCGAATACGGCATCCTTTGCTGCCGCGCAAGCGCTTGGGCCAATCTAAAACCCGAAATCTTTCGAATAAAGCAAACTTCTGTTTTGTCTTCATGGCTCCTTTAAGTCATGCTAATGGCTCTCAGCGCCCGAATATCGCAGAGAAGTCGAAGCATAAACGCGCTTATTTTGCGGCTGCGCTAGCTCGCTGCGATGCGCTTCTGTCGCCGACATGTAAACGCGGCCATAGATGTCTGGTGTTTGTTTATGCGTCTAAGATTTTCACAGAATATCACCTGTTATTGCGTGGGGAAGCCACACAATTGCGGAAGCGTTCACCTGCTTTTTCGGTACAAACCACCTCTGTCTTCATCGCACTCAGACGAGACAGGAAGCTTCGTAAGCGCGGTGGTGTCTGCGGGATCACTACGTAATGCAAAACCATGTGAACGCAGTTCGATGGCCCTTACAAACGAAATTGACGCGACCCAAGCGAAGGTGGCACTGCTCTGGCAAGGCCACCAGACGTCGCTCTGATTGCCGCTTGTAGGATTAGTGCTCACCGCACCGCTAGTCTTGCATAACGTCGCATATGTGGCCAGAATGCTGTTTAAACGCCAGCTACAAGCATTCTTCTAAGTTTTGCTTCAGCCGGCTGGCGAGGCGCGGTCCGTCAACACAGCTAATTGGCTCCATCGGCGGCCGAAGCATGATCGGTGGCGCTTCCGTCGGCGGCGCGACACCGCACGAGGCGCTACCGTCCCCGCCCCCCTTTTAAATAAAGAAGAAAAGGTTGCAATTTTTTACAACAAAGTTCCGTATTTCTAAGAGAACACAGAACCGATGTTCTTCTTACGCCAGAAAACATGCGGCAAGCATTCGCACTAGAGAATGGATCATTGAGACTTCTGCTCATACAATATTACCCATTGTAGCGGGTAGTCATCATATTCATCCACGCCTCTAGAACACTACAACAAAGGTTCTCGCAAAACAAAATACAATAATTTTCTCCATTTAGCCCTTTTGTGGTTTTGCTGCGGGTTCCGGCCTTGCTCAACTTTTTTTTGCGCATACATTGAGCCGTTACGCAATTCTTGTAGAGATCCCGTTCAAGGAGTATCATTCCCGCCACGACTTGCACTAAAAAAGAGGCGATAACAGCATTCAGAACGCGAGTTGCGTACGCTCACGGGAGCCGCAGAGAAAACAAAACATAAGAAAATCGAATATGTAAACGATCCTTTGTTTCGTGCCTGTTTCCTTCCGACCTTCGCCTCCTTTGCCGGCATCAGGATAGTCGGAAAGGCACCTCAGAACGAGCTTCAGAAAGTTGGAGCAAGCGCCCTGATGGGAAGATCGTGACACACCCAATGGAATCTCCTCTGATAGACACCCGTTCCGTGAGGTGACAGTTATGACAAGACAACGGTACTATTGCGTTTCTCCGTCTGCATGTCTTCCGCCCGTACGGCAAAAGTAGAGGCAAGGACGATGGTTATTCGAGCCGTACAGCAAGGTACCTCAGGTGACTGTTTGCGGCTGCTTGCTGTGTTTCAATGCTTTATGCGGGGTTCCAAAATGCATTGTTTCTTTAGAGGCAGTGAAGCGAATATGCAGAACTCATGTGAGGAAGCTGTCTGATTCATGATTAATGCATATCCTCCATTCTTTCTATGTAAAATCTCTAAAACCAATATACGTGTCTCTATTGATGCCACTGTGATCTATTTACGACGTTCGTCAGGAAAGTAAACCAGAGCTTTCCTAAGAAATCGCAAAATCTACTTGTAATAGCAATAGGTTTCTGGGCTGCAGGTGTGTGCAAAAAAATAAAAAGAACTTGCCATCCGTTCCTAAAGACAGTTGAGAGAGCACGAAAGCTTTCTAACATAAAAAAAATGCGTCAAAGGTGCATTAAAATCTTTTATAAGAGTCAAACTGTCGATCGTTAAACTTGCAAACACCCAAATCGCAAACGAAGTACGAAGCCATGCGACGATTTTTCGAGCACTAGACAAACGCATCTACGAACGTTCTAAATGCATAAGGGGTTTGTGAGATGAATGTATACTGTTGTACTATGATTCTTCACGATCGATGCGTGCATTGTCTTAACTAAAACCGTTCCTTTTTCCTAATTTAAACTAACGTTTTGACACAATGCAAGCGCGATTTCACGCACACGCTCTGTGTCCAGATATCTTATGGGAGCTTTTCGGTCGACCAACCAGTCTTTGGGGAAATCCGTTGGTTCCACTAAGAAAGCTGTCGCTTTAAAATAAATAACTACGCAAAAACCACCAGGCTTGTGCCATCGCCCTAATTCGTTCGTGCACCATTTTCCGTTGTCATCCCTAACCACTCCACGAGAAGCTTGAATTCACGCGGACAGCACGCGGCCTGTCATCTCCTCTATTCGCAACTCCGGTAGCCTGCATTCCTGTCCGGTCTCATCATCGGCATGATTGACCAGCGCGGGTAATCGCGTGCGGCGTCGGCCTATAGCGACCAGGATACACACAAGAAGCCGTAGCCCCGCAGGAAGGCTAGCGCGTCGTCCGGTTGGTCGCCAGCGGCTTTCCCGCGAGGCCCCTGCCGCGACCGCCTTGGACGGCACTTGCTTCCTTCCAGCCAGGGGACACCTTTCCCCCGAGGGCCTCGGAGATCCGCGCTCGCGTTTCGGACGGATCTCCGTTGCACTTCCGCTTCTGAGCAAGATCCGCTACCAGATCGACACCTCCGTCGAGCGAAGCGCGTGCGCGCGCTCTGCAAGGAGAACCAGCTTTCAGAGGAAGCAAGGAGGAAGCGCGGCCAAGCCGAAGTAGAAGAGGACACATTTCGCGTATCGTGCGCCTACGTCTTGGCTGCGAAATGCAGGTCGGCGGTCTCTCGACGAAGCGGCGCGCGCGCTTTGCTCCCCGTGAGTGAACTGGCTCATCGAAAACGGGGCCAAGGGCGTGCCTGGGCTAACCGGGCCGGATGCCTCGCGGGCCGGGGACAACTCTTCCTTCCCCCGCGTGCCCACGGGCGCCGAACGTCGCCGCTCCGGGCCTTGTCGCCCGCCTTGGACCTCGGTCTCCGCGTGCGTGCAATGACGCAACGACGACGGAGGGCGCAACGAAAGGTCGTTGGGGGGGGGGGGGGGGGGGGGCAGGTTCAGCCGACGGGGAATTCGGCGCGCGTGCCCCGGAGGGTGACTGCCCTCGTCGATGCTCTTCTCCGAGGGGTGTTGTAAAATGGCACCAATTATGTGCATCATCTTCATCTTCTCCGCGATCGCGACCTTGTGGGTGAGTGCGGGGAAAGGGTGTCACTGGGGGGCTCACTGCCGCAGTCATTACTTTCGCGTGCGCAGAGACGTGCTGAAGATGCACCGTTTGCTGGAGGGCGTGTATTCTTTCCTTGCGCAAGCAGTGGCTGTCAGAGAGGAAAACGCCTTCGAGAGGATAAGGAGCAGCTCTTCCCGGAGTTTGCTGGGCCGAATAATGGCCACCTCTCTCGCTGACAAATCGAATAATTTTCTCACGGGATGGTTTCTCAACCGCTCGCTCATGCACACAATCGCTGCCAAGCTATCACTCACTCACTCACTCACTCACTCACTCACTCACTCACTCACTCACTCACTCACTCACTCACTCACTCACTCACTCACTCACTCACTCACTCACTCACTCACTCACTCACTCACTCACTCACTCACTCACTCACTCACTCACTCACTCGCTCACTGACTCACTCACTCACTTGCCAGTAATTAATTTTCTCGCACCATCGAATGCACAATAGGAAAATATGTAAAATGGTATGACTCAGCATGTTATCCCCCAGCCATTCTTCCTCCAGTTCGAAAGAAGAAACACAGATGGAATTCGCTTTATTACCTTCTCTACTGCTTTTTTATTTTGTTGGTTTCCCACTCCAATTAGTGATGCTCCCTCGGGCGACTTATATTTTCCTTCCCTGTGATTTTCGTGAGGTTTCATGCCTTCAATGTGCTTAGGAAACAACAAATTCTGTACCTGTCCCGTCCAGTTGTTCGTCGTCGTGAAGTAAGGCACGGACGAAACGTCTTTCGAGAGTGACAACAGAGATGCGGCCTCAGCTTCGGAGATGCCTTTAAGTTAGGTCGTCTTAAACCCGTGTTACACAAGCGCTTCGAAGCCCTTTGAGGCGAATGTCATTTCACTGAAATGACACCTTTGAGCTGCTGCACGACGTATTTCAAAGGCATTTGGTTGAAATGACAGTTACGTAAAAGGAGCATAACAATTGACCTTTGACAATCTCAAAGGCCTTTGAAACGCGAAGGTTTGCACTCTCGCACACAGTTTGCGCCCGCTGTACCTACAAAAATAAATATTTACGAGTAAAACTTCGTTTTTAAAGAGCACGGCATTCATAACCTTTCACTTGTTTTCGTTTTCTGTCACTCGATCTATGATTGCAAGGTAACTGGGTACCCTCAACTCCGGTGGCACGAAAAAAAAAAGGGAAACTGCCTGGTTATATGTGCATCTTTTGTATGCGTTTGTATACGTTAGTGTTTTTTTTAAACACTGACAATTGTGTTCTTTTTTGCCCAGTTTAACTGAAAAAATCAAATGTTGAGTCAAGTTACGAGAACGAAACTGGACGGCAGTGACGACATCAAAACATGGCGGGTGAACGCGGAAACTTTCAACTGCCTTTGAAAATTGTGGTGTGAATTGGCGGAACTCCTTCGACTTCGAATGGCACTCGGAATTTCCAAGGCCATTCGACCCAAATGTTTTCACACGCGCACGTAGCACGAGTTAGCAGCTCAGTTAGCGGCTCGGAATCCTCGGAGGAGCCAAATTACTGGCCTTAGTTACGACGACAGGCTGGTGATTGACAGCATTGCTGATGCATGCACGCCCCCCTTGATTCATCGAAGTTGAGGATTGACGGGTTTGTCTTGTTTATTTTCTCAGCATTCAGACATGCTTGAGTCACGGGTTGGACACGTAGGGCGTTGTTAAGCACAGAGCCTTTAGTTCATTTGTTTACCTATGCGTCATCCATAAGTGGCGGTTATACGCGGCCATTTTTGCGTGTCTCATATCAGCGAAAGCAAACAAATAAACACGCATAGCTTAATCTGTCATAAATGTTTTAAATGCGTTGAGCCCACCTATGGTTGGCACTCTGTGCACAGCGTCATTCACAGCTTCATTCAGCGTTATTCATTGGCACAGCTGCATTGAGTAATATAAAAAAATGGCCGCGTATCTGCTCCTTTCGCTGCAAATGTCGACGAAATACGATAGTCGACTGGTGCGCCTGCCAAGTAAAGGCCCCCCTTCTCTTTCCCGCTCACCTCTCATACTGTTCTTTCCCGTCTCGTTCCTGCCAAGATCACACGCCAGAGGCTAGCTCACGTCCATTTAAATTTACCGCGTTCTCCAGCTCAAAGTCGGGTGTCTCGATGCCAGCGCTTCCGTACGGGGATGAATTGAGGCATCCTACTACAACTGTTATAGAACCACGATGCCCTAGTGCTCGAGTGTTCCAAGCGGAACGTGGATCCAATCTAGTGAAACCTTTCGTTGCTATTGTTATTTGCTTTCTTAAATGCCGCCAGGAGGTAGCGCTGGCAACAGCAGGCGACGATTTGCGCCTGTTGATGTAGTATTTCATTTGCTATTGCAAAAACAAAGCATCCATGATTTTTTTAAATAAAGGGAAACTGAAAATATCACTTATGTATTGATTTCCTGCTTTATATTTGCGTTTAGATTTGGCTGTGAGTATATGAGACTATTGTGCACATTTTATATCACTATGACTGGGTGCCTGAATCGAGTCACAGACAGACAGACAGACAGACAGACAGACAGACAGACAGACAGACAGACAGACAGACAGACCAAAATTTCCGCGTTTTAGTAGCCCAAGAAAGACTGTCGTCTTTAAAAACCGGAAGCTGTAAGCTTTTATATTCCATGGTTGGCCACCTATTATGTACGTTGTGCGTAATATTTACCCTCCTTGTAGGTATTTTATACATTTATTTTTTCTGCTGTTATACGGCATGCGCGGAAAATCAATAACTGCTAATGTGGAAAGCGCATATTTTGTTCAGATTGTTTCCATATAGTTTCTCATATTTCGGTATAAATGGTGTAAACGGGAATTATCCAACCGGCTGCTGTCAGTACCGCTTGGCTTAATCAGCGACTACCTCCCACGCCTTGCCATATTGCGTCCAGTTTATTTATTTATTTATTTATTTATTTATTTATTTATTTATTTATTTGTTTATTTATTTATTACACGTTCCTACAGCTCCCGTAGGGCAATATTGTAGGGGGGTTATTTTGAACAGTACACGGTACATAAATTTGTCAGTGTGTGACAAATAACAATGAAACACTTATTTGAACAACAATACACTAGGAAAATGTCTAGAAAAAAATTATAGAGCTTTTTCTATAGCCTCAGCAAAATTCATGGCAAGAAAGACTTCGTTTGGGAAGTTATTCCAGTCACTCATAGCGTTAAGAAAAAATGAATGTTTGAACATATTATTTCGACATTGATTCGATTAATTCGACAGTTTATGCGAGTTAGGAATACACTGCGCCGCTCGCATATTTTCGAGGTAATATAATGTAGGCGTCGATCATAAAGAACCCAAGTAGTGAGGGGCTCCGGTGAGAAGGCCTGGTTGACGGCGAGAAGGCGCTTTATTCGGCAAGCAGCAGCCCGAACCCGAGAAGAGACCTCGAACCATGATGATGATAATAAAGCGTTGCGCGTCCAAGCGATGATGTGCTGATGATGGACGGGTGAGGCAAGAAGATGAAGACGGTGTTCTGATGACAAATGAATGGAGGGAAAACCATGAAGGAAATTCGGCGCTTAGAGGTAGTCCCTCGCGCTAGCAGTACGAATACAAAACCTTTTTGGAGGGAAACTGTTTTGCGCGGCACTGTAACCAATATTGCGTGCGTCTGTTGGGTCGCGTCGACAAAGTGATGCTTATCAGCATCGTTGAAGTTGTCAATTTTCCAGTGCTTATCAGCTTTTTCTCCCTGCCTCCCTCATCTTCTCGTTGAAAAATAAAGGAACTACTATTATTATTATTAAAGAATTGTGCGCTCTTGATCCATAGATAGTATAGAATCCTCCGTACCTGTAAGTATAATATCTACATCTCGAAAATGTTATACTAAAATTGGTGGCTAAGAGGGTTGTGTTAATACGCATAGTGCCACTTGCCATAATTAGCTAGGTCACACTGAAGTTGAAAATGTGAGAGAGATCTCGTCTCATGTGTCTACATACATCCAGATCCTGTGTCCACATACATTGTGTCTACGGTGGTAGTATGGTTACAGAAAACGGCCGGAACTATTGTTTTCTCAACACTATTTTCAAACAAATTTACTGTGAATCAATTTAAAAATATTTCAAAGAAATTTATGTGTATTTGCCTTCGTTCAATAAATATAGTATAATCAGCATACCCCCCATAAACCTTCGGTGGTCTTCAATCTGTATAGTAGTGGAAGGTCTGTATATTTTTTTCCTGGTGATGCTTTAACAATTATTTGCTGGCGGAATATGATATCAATGCCATAAAGCGTTCTAAAAAGCCACGTTATATTTTCCCTACGTTACTGCTTTATCGGTGATCCGTAGAGGCTCTTTTAAATGGCATCGTGGTGTTAGTTGGCCTACACCAATTCCAAGTATTATTCGTCTTAAAATATGACAATAAGCTGCGCGTGGCACTAGAGCAACAACCAGCAAATATCTGTAAATGCGAGTATTGCACGAGTAATGGGCTTCGGGTGACCATTATGCTTAATTTCACTTAAGTTGTAGTGAAGATAGTTACCCTAAATCAACATACAAAGGATGTTTTGCCCTGAATTGTGCCGGAATATGGTTACAGCCTATTTCCTCCTTGCTAGAGCCCGTTTTCGACACAAACAGAAATACAAAACAATATTCCCAATGGGACGACGATTTCCTAGAGAACATGGTACATACCACGACCGCGGCAGTAACGAACACTATACCGCCTGGCGGTGGGTTACATCGACCCTCCCGCAAATATTTATGACGTGGCTTTGCACCCACCCTTTCGCACAGCCTGGCGATCGCCAGCTCTGGATACTCGGTAATTCAACCTGCACGCCCGGCATGAACGCTATTGAGGACTTGACTTTCGCTGTGCTTATTGCGGGCTCACTGAATGCCCGACAGAATAACAACGCCTTTGACCGGCTTCTAGACGTAGACGCCATGAGCTGTTTGTTGTATTTCGCAGCGGGCTTCTATTACACGTTCAATAAATTAGGGCGTAGGTCTTGATTAGCAAGAACAATTAAAATTCCTGTAGGCTCAGGGGCTTACTGAATACATGAGCCTATGCTATTTCCCAGAAATTCAGATACATCGCTATTGAATCTACTCATATATCCACGGTCATACCATTCGCGAAAACACCAAAGCACACATTGACATGCTTATAAAATCACCGTCACCCGCCTACCTACGCCCAGTGCAGGTCAAAGGGCTCTCCCATAGATATCTAATTATCCCAGTCCTGTGCTGACTGCGACGAATTTATCCCCGCAAACTTCTTGATCACGTCTGCCCATCTCACTTTCTGCCGCCCCCTTCCACGCTTGCCTTCTCTAGAGATCCACTCTGTTACCCTTAATGGCCAACGGTTATCTTGCCTTCGCACTACATGCCCTGCCCACGCCCATTCCTTCTTAATTTCTACTAGTATGTCCTTAACACGAGTTTGTTAACTAACCGACTCCACTCGCTTCTGGTCCCGTAATTTTACAGTTATCATATACAGTTACATTTCTCGCTGAGTCGTCCTTTAAGTTGAACCCTTTTAGTGAGCCTCCAAGTTTCTGGCCCGTATATGTGAGTACCGGTGAGATGCAGCTGTCATACACTTTCTACTTCAGGGAAAATGATAGGCTGACATTCATTATCCGAGAATCCCTGCCGAATGCTGTCCACCCCATTGTTATCCTTCTAATTATCTCTGCCTCATGGTTGGGATCCGGGGGGCACTACTTGGCCTAAGTAGATATATTCGCTTACCACTTCCACTGCCTCACCACCTATCTCAAACCAGTGTGGTCTCCTGAGTTTATTAAGCTTTACCTTAGTTTTCTGCATACTAGTTTTCAGGCCCGCTATCCTACTCTGCTTGTGCACTGCGGCAATCATGCTTTGCAATTCGTCCTACGAGTTACTTAGCAAGGCAGCGTCATCAGCAAATGCGAGGTTACTGAGGTGTTCTCCATTAACCCTTACTCCCACCTGTTCCTAATCCAACGTTCTGAATATTTCTTGTAAACATGTTGTGAATAACTTGGGAGAGATTGTGTCTCCTTGTCTGACGCCCTTCCTTATAGGTATTTTACGGCTCTCGTGGAGGACGATGGTAGCTGTGGACCGATTGTAGGTATCCTCTAGTATTCATACGTAATGCTCCTCTACACCATTATTCCCCAATGCCTGAATGACTGCTGAGGTTTCGACCGAGTCAAATGCTTTCTCATAATCTCTAAAGGTGGTATATAGGGGTACGTTTCGCGCATTTTTCTATTACCTGACTGATCGTGAAAATATGGTTCATTATTGAATAGCTTTTACGAAACCCTGTTTGCTCATTAGGTTGACTGAAATCTAAGGTGGCAGAAATTCTCTGAGCGATTACCTTGGTAAATACCTTTCAGACGACTGGCTGTAAGCTGATCGGCCTGTAATTTTTCAAGTCTTTCATGTCACCTTCCTTATGGCTTAGGATGATGTTCACGTTCTTCTGAGATTTCGGTACACTCGCGGTCATTAGGCATTGCGTATACAGGTTTGCCAGTGTGTCTAGTACAATTTGCCCCGACATCCTTCAAGAGGTCTGCTCTTATCTGATCCTTACCAGGGGCCTTGACCCCTTGCATTTCTTTCAAAGCCTTCTTTACTTCTTCTCTTGTTAGTGGCTGGATGTCTATTTCCTCTGAATTACTCCGTGGTAACGTATTATCCTTGAGGTCGTGGCTACTGTTCAGATCTCTATAGAACTCCTCTGCTACTATACATTTTATCTCTATTTGCGATGACATTACCTTGCTTGTCTTTAAGTGCATACATTTGATTTTTCCCTATGCCTGGACGCCTCTTCACAGCTTTCAGGCTGCATCCGTTTTTTGCAGCATGCTAAACATCTCCATATTATACTTCTGTGTCCGCTGCCTTACGCTTATCCAATAATTCGGAAGCTCCTCTAGTTCTATTTTGTCAGCTGGGGTGGACATTGTAATGCTTTGACGCTTCCTAATTAAATCTTTCGTCTCCTGGGAACATTTCCCAGTACCCTGTCTAATGATGGTACCTCCGACTTCTATTGCACACTCCGTGATAATGCGTGTAAGGTTGTCGCTGACTTCCTGTGTCGTAAACTCTGCTTCCTCAGTTAGAGCTGAATATCGGTTCTGCAGCGCGATGCTGAATTCTAAAAGTTTCCTTTATTGATCGGCTTCTTTCGTAGTAGCTTGTTGCGGTTCCTTCTCAAATCTAGCCTAATTCGAGATCTTACCATTCGGTGGTCACTACACCTTACGCTTCCGAGAAGTTCCACATCCTGCAGAAGAAGGTATGCAGAAGAAGGTATTCCTTATGCGTAGATTATTCCGTTCTGCGATCTCTACAAATACGTCCCAGCTGTTATTTCTATAACGCAGACCATAGTTCCCAACTGCCTGGTCTCCAGCCTGGTTTTTGCACTTGCCTACTTTAACATTGAAGTCTCCTATAACTACGTTATAGTGTGTTTTTACTTTAGACATTGCCGATTCCACATCTTCATAGAAGCGACCAACTAGGTGGTCATCTTGGCTGGATGTGGGCGCGTTGACCTCTACGACCTTGAATTTGTATCTCTTATTGACCATAATTACAAGACCGGCGACCCTTTCGTTAATGTTATAGTATACGTCTATGTTGCCAGCTATACTTTTATTGACTAGAAATCCAACTCCCAGTTTTCTTCTGTCCACTAGACCATGGTAACACAGGACGTGTCCATTTTTCACCACTGTGAAGGCTTCACCTGTCCTCCTAACGTTGCTAAGCCCTATTACATCCCATGTAATGGCCTCTAATTCCTCGAACAACAACTATAGAATCTGCTCGCTAGATAAAGTTCTCGTGTTAAACGTTGCCGGGTTCAGATTCCAATGGCGTCCTGTCCGGATCCAGGGATTCTTAGCACCCTCTGCTGCTGACATATTTATATGGCAATGATATATCCAGAAAAAGTTTCTGTTGAGCTATATCAGGCCGGAAGGACGTCAGTGGAATGAAAGTGCCACTGTGACTTTATTCAAACTGTTTAAAGTTGAAATGTCCATCGTACTGCATACGTCGTACACTCCGCAAGCAAAACCGTAATGACACATCGCGAAACAGCAAATTAAGTTAGAAACCTCTTTATACTTTCAGATCCAGTTCCTTGGATGCTTCATCAGCTATACATGTGGATAGGTGATGTGTTCAATGCTTCAAATAAAAAAAACATCAGTGTGCAGAATGTTGCCACATATAAATTCAATCACGGACACAGAGTTACGCCGACGAAAAGGACATGCGCACACTGTCCGCAGTGATTCATACACACGACCAAATAGCAAGAGATAGCAGGGTGTTCCATCCCGTGTACAATGACGATATATCGAATAATAGAAATTATCAGCAGATTCAGTGCTAGTGAAAAAGGAATCGAAGTGAAGGGCTTATGCCTTGATGCCGCCGTGGCGTTGCCTCCCTTTTAAAGTTGCACTTGTTTCTATCACGCTGAAAACTAATGTCCAGTTATCTGACTAACATTTCCGTTTTTTAGAACAGCGATAACCCTTGCCTCATCTCATGCGCTTGGAGATTGTGACCGGTAGTGAGAGTCGCGAAAGTAGTAAAGTGGGTATTCATTTTAAATGAAGCTCCATAACTGCGCGCACGTTTTGTCAAGTACATTTGCTCTTACGTGGAGGAAGTTTTAAAGCGAACACCAAGTGAGAGCTCATTGTTAGGGACCCTAGTAATGCAGCCGATTTGTAGCGCACTTGACTCTGTCGCGGCTCCACGCCACCGCATGCTTGAGCCAGCCAATCGGCATCGACTTCATTGAAAGGCTGACGCCACGTATGTTTAAGGAAAGATCGTTTCAGCCGATTGCTATTTTCTGATGGCAGAGTCATATGGCGTGAGGTGCGTACATCGATGGCGTTTTCGGTTCTTCAGGATGCACACATCCCATGTCTGAAGCTTCCTTAGAAGGGCCTATGACATCCTGTAAAAAAACTAGTGCATAGACGGGTTGGTCAACTGAAACAATCTGATCGGATCTCCGGAAATACGGAGCACGCGTGATACCTGGCTTCCGTTGTGTGAAAGCGGTTACTTGAAATCGTGAAAAAGGAACGATTCTGCGTCAGAAATACACGCATCGATCATGAAGAATCCGAGTACAATAGTGTACCTTTACCTCATAAACCACCTATCGCCATACATTTAGGTCGTTCCTAGATGCGCTTAGTTAGTTTGTTCGTTTCGTTCGTTTGTTCTTCGTTTGCGATTTGGGTCTCTGAAGGGTTGACGATCGATTGGTCGCACATTCAGCGAAGGTTTCGACCATCGAATCCTGTATTTCTACAATGCCAAACGAATCGCGCGCTTCCCAATGGGAGTGAGTGATACACAGGTACCCACCTGTCGCGAGGTGGGGCCCCGAGCTTAACTGGGATCACGCAACCGTAACTGACTTGGAGAGTGGCTTGTGCCCGGTTGCAAAGGGCAACCGATGTTTGAGATTGTCAAAGAAATGGCGCTCGCGCCAGCGCTAGAAAGCTCAGAGCCGCGGCGGAGCATGTTTTGCCAACCTTGCCGCTCTCCACCACGCGTCGCCCCAAGCTGAACTGGTCACATGATTGAAGCGCTGGGAAGACTGCCGATGGGGGGAGAGTGGCCGGGGTAGAAGGAGAGAGCTTGTTTGGCCGGTCCGGGCTGATGCGTTTGGAATTTTAAGTATACAGGAGGCGATGTTTCGACGATCTTTTGACGAAGTTTTAATGTGAGAAATTTTCCGTGCGTTGCTCAACTTTTTTGAGGAAGGAATTGCAAATATATTTTTTTTCTTCTCGGTTGCCGACACCTGTGGTTTTTATGCGGGAGAAGAGCATCTGTGGTGTGTGGTGGGTTCGCAGATCTGAAACTAAGATTTTTTTTTAGTTTATGCCTCAACACAACAACTGTTTCAATGAATTAGAGGTAATACAAAGAGATGATTTTTTATAGCTGAAGCTGCGTAAAACCTTCACAGACTGTGTTTTCCACGCTATCGGATTGGATCTCGTTACAGACTAAACCTCTAGTTGTACTACATAAAGCGGGAAAATGAAACAAAGATAATTATGAAGTACACAATTATTAAAATATGAGTTATGGAATCATTGCATGAGGTACCGCTTTCGTACCTGATTAGGCTTTCATACGTGACAGTGACAGCGAGAAATGATAGTACCCTACTAAATACTTTTGGAGTGGCTGCGCTTACAATAATGCATTTGCTACAAAATTAGCCGCCAAACATGAATTATAATGTCCAGTCTCACATCATTCACTTCAAAGGAAAAAAAACATATAAACCTTTCTTCCATTGACCATTGACGCAAGAACGTTCTCATACCTATCTAGATGAAGGAATATAAACAAAGCTAAGCTGAGGGTAAAGGTCCTAGAGTAAAAAAAAAGCCCATGCTGCACAGTAACATGCCACTTTTTTGTGTTTTCACTCGATTACTTTGTTTGGCTTTGTCCTCTTTTTTTGCTGTTTCAACGTATGTTTTCGCTTGTAATATAAATAAATCATTCTGCAATAGACATGTAATTCGCGTAAATATGAGGCAAAACAGCGGTCGCCTACAGAAAGGGGAAGCGGTGCACACAAGAAAGGATGACTGAAATCAACCCTCCTGTTGGCCATCTTGTACCCGTGCCAAGCCGTGACATTTTTTAACAAAGAACCTCAAGTATGCCTGCTTAACCAGCTTCTGTCATCAGCTAGTCAGAACAATGTGGTGCTGGGACACCTAACATGCTCAGACGAACATAAGCTCTTTACATAATAGGTGTAAATAAGTCAAACTGGCGATTAACAGCGAATACTTGAGGCAAAAGAGGAACGTTTGCAGTAAGCGTCGACGCTAGTCTGGACTTTCTAAAGACATCGGCAGTCTGAACCTTTTTTAAGCTAAAAGAATTTCTTCGGGTAAGGCTAAGAATAGGCCGCCGGGCGTACTCATACGTCCCGAACTTCCTCACCGAACGAACGGCTACACGTGCCGTACGGGGTCTGCAATCGGCAACATTGGAGCTCGGCATCAGAGGGACACCTCAGGAATCTGTCCTCACCCTTACTTTTCAACGTGGCCATAATGGGTCTTCCAAAAATTCTAAATGACCTAGAGGGAATACATCACAGCCTACACGCCGGTGACGTCACTCTCTGGGGGGCCGGCGGTATCGCCGGGCACGTACAGGACGCTCCACAATGGACGATCAAGGCCATGGAGGGGTACGTAGGACCGAGAAGCTTGAGTTTCTCCCCGGAAAATTCGGATACCGTCCAACCAGCAGAGCGCGCAAAACCGACTTGACCGCTCCAAACAATCACCTTTTTGCAGGTTGTACGCAGCGTATCCCGACAGTTCCGAGTATCAGGGTTCTGGTCCTCAGAATTGAGGCTAATGGGCACAACAGAGAGACCATAGGCTGAGGTAAAGAGCGTCCATCAAACAATTCCGCTCATCTCGCGCATCGCAAATACGCACCACGGAATAAAAGAGCCTAACCTAATAAAATTGGGACAAGATTTTGTTTTAAGTAGAGAGAGATAGAGAACGATTTTTAATGAGGTCTGGCGATGTTGGCCAGGCTAAAATTCCTACATGCCTAACTTGCTACGCCATTTGATGACGCGGCGACGATGGTGGCGATTATATTCAAGAACTTGATGCTCACAGAAACGTTGAGTTATTCACAGAGACTGGCGTAGATCTGTGTGTTGCAGGTACTCCGTCAGAGCTTTTGTATACCGTAAAGCACGTTTGGTACATGTCCACGGTCCTAAAACAAACTTTAGCTGAATGTCCACGGAAAGCGAAAGTCCCACAGACACTGTCAGGTACACTCTTTGACCACTGAGTCGAGCACATGCACAGAGCAGGTGCTGGAGGGTTTCTGGCAGATCACAGTAAGGGCAGAGTGGTGACGTAGTTCGTTTCATCTCAAACAGGAATAGTTGCGCGTATATGCGAAATTAAACCGCATGCTATGTAGAATTGCTTCTACCCGCTTGAAGAGTCCTGATGGCATTTTGAATCGGCCGTTTAAGTCGATGGACGATAGCGGCGCGTAATGACGTGATACGCCATCCCAGGCTGCACGCCGCATATCCATGCCACGCTGGATGCAAGGATATATTCATCTTTCCTGGAGAATGATTTGGATATTGCCGATGCACGATGGTTACTCGAAAAGGATGCAGCAATGTCCACCTTCACATCGCCAGTTATCCCACAATGGGCTGGGATTTACTGAACTGCTACGTGATGGTGCGCTTGTAGAGCTTGGAGATGTAAAGCGTGTATGTCAGACACAAGCTCGTCTTTTGGAAAGGACGATAGGCAGCCCTTGAGTCTGTGAAGATAGCCCTCTCTCGTGAGGCTTGCTTGATATGACAGAAAGCCACCCTCATAGCTGCAAGTTCGGCAGCCGTAGTTGATGTTTTGTGACTGAGCATGGCACTGATAGTGGTGCGTGATGACGATATCCGCACCCCGATTGGGGATGATGTTGATGACACCGACCCATACGCGTACACATGAGTGGGGTCATTGTATATCCGCAAAATGTAGCCCAGAGCACTGAAATTGAGTGCGGGAGCCGGAACATGCTCTTTCCTCCTTATGTCGGGCACAGTAGCCGTGACTGGTATGGCCAGGAGCATCGAGGGCGGGTGCTCTGGAGGAGCAGGCTCTTGATACACCTTTGGCAGAAATTCACGCACTTCTTTTAACCAGCTTTTCGCCAGAGAATGGCCCCGCTGTCTTGCCACAGTCCTCAGACGCGTTCGAAGCAATTCCTGCCTGCTTAGACAATTGTTGAGAGCTGCCTGCATTCTGTCAGCGTTCGGATGGTAGACGTTGTCTTTGGAACACCAATGCAGACCCGCATTATTTGTGCTTGCATGCTGTCGAGCGCTTTGAGAGTTCCTTTTGATAGAATGACCAAAGCAGAGATGGTGTAACACATTAGGCCAACGCAAAGTGCTTTGTATATCCGGAGAAAAGAGTTGACTGAACAACAGCGAGGTGTTGGTGGAGAGCATACGGAATATGCGGGCGAATGAAGTAGTCTTGTCCTTGACGTGGCGAACATGACGCGACCAGGTGGGATTACTATTACATGTTACTTCCAAGAAGTTGTGGGTCGGGACGTATGGAATTGCGGTCCCTCCAACAGTGAGGTCATAGCGCGTAAGGTCACGCTTCATAAAGGCTATCGCAGTACATTTTTTCCCTGAAATCACTAAACCTCGAGTCGCAAGAAATGCCGCAATAGAGCCAACTGCTCGCTGCAGTCTTTAACGTAACACTCGCCTATTGCGGCCAGAATTCCATATGCAAATGTCGCCGACGTACAGAAAGATTTCTTACGACTGTGGCACGCATTTCTCCAGGCCTACTATGGCAATGTGAGAGTGTTGGGCTCAGAACCTCACCCTGGGGAACACCTCGGATAAACTGGTGTAGCGATCAGTAGCCGCCGTCCGTATACATGTACACGTACCTATTGGAGAGTTTCCAAGGAGACCGTGTTTCCATCTTGGCTCTAGACGTTCAATTTCTCACGAAAGATTCAAGGCAGGCCTTTTCACCTAGACGCGAGAGGGTTATGTGGTGATGTCATCCGGACCGGGGCAGCTGAATTTCTTGACAGACGCCAGTGCAGCGAGCAACTCTGCCATGGAGAAGGACTCGTCCATTGGGGACACCGGGCGTGAGCACGCCTTGCTGGGGAGAAATTGTGGTGGAAGAAGAGCTGCTGGCGCTGCAGTAATTCTGCAGAAGATCGCGGGTTTGATTCCCGGCCGCGGCGGCCGCTTTTCCGATGGAGGCGGAAAGCAAAAAAGCCGGTGTGTGCGAGATTCCAGCGCACGTTAACGATCCCCAAGTGGTCAAAATTACTCCGGAGCCCTCAACTACGGCGCGCCTCATCGTCAGCGCTTAAAGCCCTACAATCACATCAGAATTCTGCAGAAGGCGTCAGCGACTTGGAGATCAGTGAAGTTCGTGCTCAGTGAGATGGATTTGAACGGGTGTAGTTGAGTCTGGGGGGTCCGCAAACTTTGGAGCAGGTGCCATATTCTGGAGAGCGGCTTCCGGGGAGTCAGCTTGGAGGAGAAGTATTCCCACTAACGCTTGGCGAGCTTGCTGACATGCCTGCGAACCGCTTTCTAGGCTCTTCTGAAGCTCGGATATCTTCAGGCGCTTTTCTGCGGCGTGCTTGTCTTTCTTCTCTTCGACGCACTGCGCGAAGCCTCTCATACTCCGAATTGGCGGCATTGTATCTATGCGGTAGCCTCAGTACTTTTCTGCTTGACTTTCGAGCTCTTGACATCTTATCCACGAAGGCTTCATATGAGCTCACCTAGTCCACGGCTTCCTCCACCACAGTTCTAAGTGCCTCCCAGTCAGAGGAGCGAATAACACGCTGTGGACAAAAGCCCGGGAGACCATCAACTGAAATGTGAATCGGCGCATGATCACTGCCATGCAGTTTAATGTCCACTGGCCAGCTCGTCCTGGGAGGAGTTGTGACAAAACAAATGTGACACCGAGGGCGCTTGACATCTTTCCCCGGTAGAAGGTGAGATCTCCAGACTTGACAACCCACATACCGTGCTGGTGGGTGATGTCCAGAAGGTGCCTGCCTTTAGCAGTCATTTTCCTGCTGTCCCAGATGGGATGATGGGCGTTGAAGTCACCGGTCAAGATGTGCGGGGCTGTTGTACTGATGATGCCTTATAAGCGATTTACGTCCAGTGCTACACGAGGTGGAATATAGGCGGCGACGATTGTAGAACACAACGTTGCCCCTTACCTGAACCTAAAGCAGGATGAGGAGAGCGCACCAACAAGCCCTCTGTGTACCTGTAACTGCATCTAACGAACGCTTTGAAGCGCTCGGCCTCCATAACACCCTGAGTGAACTCATAGAAGCCCAGCGAACCGCTCAAAAGGAACGACTTTCTAACAGTTCAAGAGGGAGGCAAATTCTAGATTCTCGTAATAAACCACACAAGTATGCAAGGCGCGAAAGTTGAAATACCAGCGGAGATAGAGGCCCACGTATATATCCCGCCACTCGCCAAAAACATACATGCGGTACATAACGACGAGCGACGACAGGCGAGAGCCATGGCTCTGCACAAAAGATATGAGAAATGCGAGGACGTGATGTACGTGGACATCGCCATATACACCAGCCGCGACGCCATGGCCTTAGCGATAGTGAAATTACAGGGAGATTGCATCACCTCGCCTCGGTCCAGACGACGAATCCGGAGGTTGGCGCGGAGGTGGCCATTGCCCTGACAACGATCGCGTCCTCCAAGACGAAGTTACAGTAAGCGACTCCATGTCGGGCATTATAAACTACGCGAAGGGATGCATATCGGCCGATGCATTCCAAATTCCAAAATACGGCTTGAGGAAGGAGCCAGGCGGCCTGATATAAGCACCTGATATAAGTGGCCTGATGTAAGCACAACTGATATAAGCACCGGCCCACTCAGGCCTGGCCGAGAATGAGTGTTCGCACGACACAGCTTAAGGTTTCGTTGATGAGCCGATTTCGATACTCCTAACACAGGTGCCAACTCGATACGACGGTCAGGCAGGGACAGGCTGGTGTACTACAGAGATATAGTTGACCACTATAGGCTAGAAAGGGAAAAATACCAAGCACCAGACAGGACACTGAGCAAATGGCAGTCAGTGGCATGGCGACGGCTGCAAACAGATTGTTTTCCCTAATCCAGTGGTTTACACCCGATGTTACCAAGGGATCTATTCATATAAATACAAGGCTTGCGGTGACAGGTCTGACCTGCATCGCATGGTATGGTCTTGCCCTAACCGGAGAAATGGCCCGCAGAACAGTAAGGAAGGACAGCTTGTACTCAACATAAGTTCGAAGAAGCAGTAGGAGACCGCGCTACTCAGCTCCGACCCGGGTATACAGACCCGGCTCGTACAGATAGCCACGACCGCCGCCAGGAACCGATGACTCCTGACCGACGGCTAAGCGACAGATCTGGGCAAATAAACGTGCAATGCTGCAGCTTCAAAACCGATCAGAGGATCAGAGCAGAAGACGAACTCCGAAGTAGAAGTGTCTAAGATTTGGGAATAGGGCCACGAACATTTTTCTTATCCAACAGAGTGTACTAGGCATACGACACGGCCAACTGCAATGAAATACTACCTCCAGGTTCCTCCGAAGTCTGCGTGACCTTGTTTGTCCTTGGCTGGCTGCGGCGAAGGGATGATGAGGCCGCAGCCACAAAGCATTCACAGACTGGATCGCTGCCCACTGAAACGTGGCCGCGGCTGCTGCCGCCGCCACGGTGACCTTCGACCTTTCACGCTCCGTCGAGCACGTGCGCTTCTGAGGCTTCGCCTGTGGTGTAGTTTTGCACGAGAAGCGCGCCATTAAAGATCTATTTGTATACCTTCCTAGGACGTGCAACGACGGCGCCTACCGGTGAGCTTAATTTTATTCGTTCCTGCACCTCTTTGTGAGAGACGTTGCAAGGTAAATATAACTGGTAGCGAAGCTTCCATAGAAGCCCATACGTTCAGAAAATGGCGGATCTTAAGCTGCTCATGGGGCTTAGCGCCATCTGTGTGAGGAGGGAACACTTCCGGCGGAACAAAAAATAAACAGGATGTGACGCAAGATCCGGTCAGAAAGTGACGTCATTTTGGTGGCATTAGCGGGAAAATTTGACTTCAAAATAGCCTTAGATAGACTCTGATCGCTGAGGGCTCATGTCATTGCCATCTGACGCAAGTTGGCGAGCCCTTGGCGTGTGTGCAATGTTCAAGGGGCAACGCCAGCTTATACTCGTGACTAGAGAAACGCACTTTAGCATACTGTCGTATGATTCGCCTCGGTGTTTATAAAAGCATCTTGCATCTTCTCTGAACCTTTATTCTGTATTCATGCCTTCCACTGCTGTATAAAAGCAATCAGTTGTTTATTTTGATTGCAGCGGGTGGCAAACGCACCCCCCCCCCCCCCCTTCGACCGGAATTTTTTTTCTGCGTTGGGATACAGAGCCCAAAATGACACTTGATCACTCTCCCCGACCCCCCTTTTATATAAAAAACATGCCCACTCCTTACCCCGATACCAATTTCTACCAACGCCACTGCTAAGTTTAATTGCGTCGCACATACGCAGGTAGGCGTGCGTGCCTTAAGTATAGATCAAGGTTATATAATGCTTGCTCAGTTTGTGTACTTCTGTTCTAAGAGAAGAAATAACGCAAAGTCATGCTATAATCAAGACATTTGAATTTTATTCCAGGATGAACATAAAACAAATTTACCACACTGCACAAAATGAGCACGTATACAATAAGTACAAAATGTTCGTGGGCACTACATGCATTATGATTTTCCTTACGCGCCGAAAAATTGACTTTACCCGTAACACATGGCATTATGAGCAATGAAAGCGTCAACAGCAGAACTACTTCGAAACAAGAGTAAAGAACTAGGCACTGCATCTTGACGTAGAAAACCGGGCCGCAGGAATGTCGATTCACGAAAGTGCAGCGAGCACACGGCAGCTGTCCCGGCGTCTTATCAAGTAGACAAGGGTTTCTACAGAAGTTCACTCAGCATTCACGCCTGCAATTTCCTGGTTGCATTATTAGGCAAGTGTCGCAACAGATAAGTAAAAAGAGGAAAAATGGATCAATGCAAACGAAAGCGACGGCAGTATGTAAAAGCACATAGCAGGAAAGATCTGGCAGCAGCGCAGCATGGAGCAGCACAACACAGTACTGCCATGGAAATAATGCTTGCGCATACAAGTGCGGGAAGCAACGAGCACTACAAGCGTTGTAATGCAATAGAGAAGACACTGAGATAGACAATTAAAGCGACTCGTTTAAATTCGAGTGGTACTACGCCGAGAAGTCCTAGAGTAATTGACACAACTTGCTCTGAGACAGCCTGAGGTGAAATCAAGAGATAACTGTGACATAACAAAGCTTTAGACCCATTTTTTTTTTCGAAGCACCACCACGTCCCCTAACACAACCCCCGTGCACATATGAACAGTACAATAGTTTCGCGTTACCTGTGGAAATGAGAGGAAAATGGTGCAGTAAAACGCCAGGTGTACGGGAGTTGCTGTTGCAACTTGTACAGCACATCGTTTCTGTAGGTACCGACGAAAGCGCTCCGCTCCAACCGTTGGCAGCATCGTCCCGTAGTTCGCCGTGCCTGCCGGGCAGGGTACTAAACGTGTTCACCGACGATACAACGCACCTCGCAAGTCCACGCACGGCAAAAATTAAGTTCACACCAAATTAACAAGGAAAAACGAATGCAAATGCGCACCACCAAAACACACGAGGGGCGTTTCCTAGCAGACGAACTTTAGGAGCGCCTTTCCGATCACTACAAGGACTGCATCACAAAGCAATGACATGCGCCATTCTTCAGAGGGCGCTACAAAAAAGGTTTTTGAGAATGAACGGCATTTTCAAAAATTATTTATACACTGTGCCTAAATAAATGTGATTCAGAAATAAATATAGTTCGTAAAATATAATTGTTGTTTTATTGTTGAACCAAACTTGGTTTTTTGTTACTAGTGTTTGTTCCCTCCTCACCTAGTCGCGCTTCAATCGCCACTCCCATAAGCCCCCATGTTGATGTCGCTGGCAATAGGTTCTGAACCGCTTTTTGCCCGATCCTTCGCTACCATTTATATTTACCTTGGACGTTGTCTCGTGTTCCTTTATTTTTTGTATTTAATCCGGTGGCTTTTTTTTGCATTCCATCTGCCTTTTTTCTGCATAGTAGTTTGTTTTCTTTTTTTGTTTTTTCTTTCCTCTTTCATACCTGTACGCAAAAGAGGGTGCTCTAGCAGGTTATAAAGAATGTACCCTGAAATGCAGAAACTCAGCGGGGAATAAATTCACCGATAACAACGTATACGAACCTTAGCCTGAACAGTGCCAAGATTCGTATGCCGTACTCCCAATACGACGTACCATTGGTTGCCCGTTCGAGATGGTACGTTGTGTTGGGAGTATGGCAGGTTGGGCAGTTATAAGGGTATGTTGTGGGGGATATGTTATGAAGGATAGAGGTGTTCAACTATGTTTGTGTCTGAAGTCTGCGCCATGCGTGCGTGCAAATATTTCTCTTTGAGTCAGGAGAGGCATCGAATTGCGTTCCACCATCATTCTCCTATTTAGACCATACTACCGCATTCACAAAGCCGATTCCACACGTTTCAGTCCTTTCCGGCCGACATCGTGAACCAGAAATATCGGTCCAGACAAAGCAGCTTCACGTAGGCCAAAAAAAAACGGATACAATCGTGGTGTACTGTCTTCGGCAACAGCTCTCATTAACACCGAGGCAGTCCACAATGCCGAACTAAGAAAGAATGTGACTAGCATCCACCACATTTTGCACCATCGACAACATCCCTAGAGCGTCAGGCAGTAACAAAAGGAGTGGAAGTGTACCAAGTTTTAAGAACTTCTAATCCCAATCACTGCGCAATTCGCGACCTTCGAGAGAACCGTTCGGTTTCTGATCCCGCTATAATTTTCAAACTGTTTCACACGATCACCTAAAGCTTTACACAATCGTAAAGGGCATTCCTGGACAAGCAGGCGCCAAGGAAGTTCGAGGCAACTTTAGTTGCATGTTTCGAGGCAAGTTCGTTCTATTTCGCTTGGAGAAAGACGAAGATGAAGAGCGCATGCCCGTATGGTTGCGTGTCGGCTCCTGCTTAAACGGCTTTTAAACCGTGTTCGCTTCACCCACCTTATTTTTAGGGATACCCCGTTGCTTGCGAAGCGCCCTGCCTCATTTCAATACCCAGTTTCCCCAGTTTCGTTGACCCGCGGGGCTTTTTTTATCCCCATCACCACCACTGCCACCTTAGGCCTCGATGGCGCTACTGCGGCCCCCTGTGCTGGACTTGCAGCCGGCGTCGCTTCAACTTCCTGCGTCTACGACGGCAGTCATTACCGCGCTATCCCCCCTGACAGCGGCTTCACCGCCACCCACCAAGAATGTGACTGTCCCTCCAACAGTGCCCTGCACCTCTACACCACCCAGCACTTCATCTACCACCCATGGAACAGCGTCCCATAGTGACCCAACTATGCCATGTGAAGATGTGTGTATGCAAAACGACGTGCAACACCCGCCAAGTGTTCCTAGCTCAGTTGAAGCTCCTCCACACTTCCCAAAAACAGACTCTCAACTCGGCCCTCTCAATGACCGTGCTTCATGGACTGGGCCAACCTCTTCCACCAGTAGAACCGTGAACAAAACTGATCGGGTGAGTAGGCCGTGCTCGCTGCTCGTGCTCAGACCGCTCGCTAAAATCAGCGTCGATGAGATTCCCAAACATACCTTGGCCCAACTAATTGGAACAACTGCACCAGACCCTTACCTTGCCGTACTATTTTCCCACCGGTGCGACACACTCGGTAACTGCCTCTACATCACCGTCTATGACGATTCCCACACGCAACGTCTCTTATCGGCTACTGAGTTAGACTTCCTCCAGAGCGGGTCTACAGTCACCATTCCAATTAAAATCAAACTGTCCCCGTATTGGCCCAACACGTCTAAAGGTGTAATTGAAGATGACCCCAATGAAACAAACCCAGAAATTTTGAAATGGCTTCGCTGTAAACAAGCCAAAATTATTGCGTGTCACAACCTTGGCCACTCCAGTAGAGCAGTCATAAAGTTCGACTCTCCAACTCTCCCAAAAGTGGTCAAATACTATATGGCCATAATCAACTTGTCACCATATCAACCGCGTCGAATGGTCTGTTATAACTGCCATAACATCTGGCATGTGTCTCGACATTGTCCTTCCCCAGCAGTTTGTCGCAATTGCGGGGAAATGCATCCCGATACTACAGACTGTGGACGCACCATATACTGCGTCGTTTGCGATGAGTTGGGCCACATTGCACTGAACCCTACCTGCCGTGGAAGAGTTCCCACGCCACCCAACAAGCCCCCTGCCAAGAACCGCCCCAATGGCGTCTCTTCAGCGGATCTTTTGGGGCAAAAGATATTTAATTCCCCCGTCTTCCTACTACGCAAAGCTTACGAATTAGCCCACAAATTTTCTCAATGGAAAAACTCCGAGAGCAATATTGCCTATATCCTCGCTGAACTGGATGCCCTTCGCGCGGAAAACCAGAAACTCAAAGCTGAAATCATGGAACGTAAACGTGCCCGTCAACATAGACCACTTCCCTCCCAACCGCCCTCCTCCCAACCGCCCATTTCAACGCCCCCTTCTAGAAGCCCTAGTACAAGACGAACTCCTATCTCCAAATCTAAAATGGACCCCCAACTTACCCAAGTACTACATCCTCTACGTATTGACATCCATAAAGAAGGACTCGCTCGACAGGAAGATTGCAAAAACACACATGCCTACATCCCCACGTATGTGAATCAACTTCGTCAACTTATACAGCAAGTCATTACTCGCCTTCCACCCATTGATCCATCCAAAGAGCCCCTGAGAAAGATCCCACCTCCCCGTCCGCAGATTGTCTCACGACTGCTCCAAAAACTGCAATACAATGGAAGTGCCGAAGCTTACAGCACTAACGCATTACTTTACTGATAAATAACAAACGAACCCGAACTTCCTCTATTCTCCTCCAAGAAAAAACGGAACTCCAAGCATCCCCGGTTACGTTGCACACACAAACCCATCTATCACACAACTAACACGCGGTCGCTGCAAAGTAAAATCAGCTATCACCCCAGGGTATGCTGCCATTCTTATACGGTCTGATACTGCCGCTAACCGTGTATGGGTTTGTTTATTTATTGTTTGTGTTCTTCCCGGCCACGCTCGGCTCCGTTATCCTTGTCCCAAGCGAAGCGCGTCTTCCATTCTTTATTTTTGAGCCGCGCGGGCTATCTCAATCAGATAAGCAGACTGTTTCGCCCTAACGTCACTAGCCCAGAATAACCTTCTTTGATCTGCAATGTTCTGGATCTAAATCGACGGTTCCAGAAACACTCGCGCCGAAAGATAAAAGCCTGCAGAGCAGACGCCGCGGCGTTCGACTCTCGACGCTTGCCTACGCACGTCACTTTCTTGTCTGCTGTTTTTCCTCCTGGGTATTCTGTGAGTTGTTAGGGGAGCACAAGTTCGCTCCAATAAACTTGTTTTCTTTGAAGACAACTGCGTCGTCTTTGGCTTCGTGACATGGGGTGGAGGTGCTCTGCACATGAACCCTAAGCACTCGTCAAGCCACAAGAAAGCCCGACTCGTGTCAGCCGTCGACAGCAAGGTCTTCAGCCAGAATTTGGACTGCTTCTGGCTAAAGTGAAGAAAGAAGACGTGAAAACCACCATGATCAACGCAGGCACAGTGACCAGCGCTACCAATCCTGCCCTCGTCCTTCAGCAACCCAGCGAGCCCCCATCATTCCATGGGTCACCTTCTCAGGATCCAGAAGACTGGTTGTATCCAGTCGAGTGGATCAGGCTGTTTAACTGATGGGACGACGCGGAGACACTGAGGCAAGTGTTCTTCTACCTTGAAGATTCAGCACGGATCTGGTTTGAAAACCATGAGAGCTCCCTTGAGTTTTGGAACGATTTCAGAACGCAATTTTTAACGACGTTCACCACGGTTGTGCGAAAACAGCGGGCCGAATTGTTGCTGCAGACGCGGACACAACACCCTGACGAAGGCACTGTTGTGTTCGTCGAAGAGATTAAGAAACATTTTAGGCGGCCTGACCCTAGCATGGCGGAAGAAAAGAAGTTACGCTTCTTAATGCGCGACGTGAAGGAAGAACTGTTTGCTGGACGTGTCCGCAATCCGCCGAAAATCGTCGCCGAATTCGTGACCGAAGCCAGCGCAATTGAAAAGGCCCTCGAAATGTGTGCTATGCAGTACGACCGCAACTTTGTCGGCACGGCCAATGCGAACGACGTCGACAGCATGCGGATTCCGGCAGATAGCCTACGCAACACTATCCGCGCAATAGTGAGGGAGGAGCTGCGGAAGCTTCTCGCAATGCCGCCGCAACCACAAGTCACTTCCCTTACCGACGTCATTAGAAAAGAAGTGCAGCAAGCGCTGGTAACTTCAACGATGCCAGAAGCACCCAGCTAGCCGCAAGCGATGGCCTACACGGCTGTTGTCCGTCGCCCTCGTCCACCTGCGCCCTATCGTCACGAGGCACCGTACCTTCATGCCCTGTTGCCGGCCCGACCACCTGCGGCGTAACCCCCCGCCCCGAGGAAGACCGACGTGTGGCGAACGACCGACAATCGTCCGCAGTGCTACCTCTGCAGAGAGGCCGACCACATCTACCGTCGCTTCCCGCACAAGAGGCTCGGTTTGCGAGGGTTCTCCGTCGACGCACCAAGCCCCCGACCCGTTCAGCGCCCATCTGGGATCGAAAAATACCTGTCCAACACCAGCCATGGACCAGCCCGTTTCAACCGTTCGCCGTCGCCCTACCCATACCAGTCTACAAACCTCCGTGTCAATGCTGACTTAGCACGTGGAAGGTCCCCCAGCCCACGAGGGGAAACTAAAAGCAGCAACTTCAGGAGGTGAAGTTGCAACACGACGGAAAAACGCAAACCATCCAACGGCGCAACGACTCGCCGCAGACCATGATTCACGACTTGCCCTCAGCCCGACGAACCGATATAACCCGGACGTGACTCCCGAACACGACGAAAACGACACGGCGCGACGCGTACCCGACATGACCAAGCCTGCCGTTGATAAAACAGGGACAAGGACGACGCATAGTGCCAAACCGTCAAGACGCACAAACCGAGATACGACGCCACGACGCACCCGGAACTCGAGGAAGGCTGCGTCCGACGTTTAGTTCTCCATTGATGTAGTTGCCCTCATAGACATGGGAGCTGACTACTCAGTCATGAGCGCATCATTCTCGTCTAAGCTGAAGAATGTTACGACCAGATGGGATGGTCCACACATACACACAGCCGGAGGCCATCTTGTAACGCCCGGTGGAACGTGCAGATCACGCGTCACCATAAGCGGTACCACGTACCCTGCTGCGTTCGTCATTTTGCCCAACTGCTCCCGAGACATAATTCTTGGAATGGACTTTTTGATGGACAACGGTGCAGTAATCTATCTGCAGACCAAGTCAATAACTTTTTCCTACGATCACTCCATGCCGCCGGAAGCGAACCCCGAACATCGTGCTGCTGCAAGATTGCCGATTATCATATCACCCTGCCAACCCGCACAAGCTTGATGATTACGGTCTGCTGCGAAAATGGTGCTCCTGACGTCGACGCTATCGTAGAGAGTGATCAAAGGTTTCTTCTCGACCGCGTTCTCTCTGTCGCAAGAGGAATTGCGACAAGAGGAATTGCGACCAATACCACGTTTTGGTCACTAATTTCACCGAGGAGTACCAGCATTTAAACAACGGCGCGGCAATTGCGTTCCTCGAAGAAACGCAAGAAGCAAGGGACGTGATCGCGTTTGCTGACTTTGAACGCGCACACGAAGACACCTTCAAGTTTCCGCATCCCTTCGACGTTATTCCGGCGTTGCCGCAAGCAGGAAGGAACGAATTACTCGCGTTGCTGCGTCGCTACAGGGAGTGTTTTGCGTCGAACTCAAAACTACATCAGACACCCCGACACCCCTAGCGAAGCACCGAACAATAGCCGAAGATGGGGCACGACCTACTGGACAGACACCGTACTGCGTCTCTTCACAAGAGCGGGAAGCCATCCAGACTCTAGTCGACGACATGCTCAACGACGACATTATGCAGCCATCGAAAAGCCCCTGGTCTGCGCTGGTCGTACTGGTGAAGAAAAAAGACGGCATTTAAGGTTTTGCGTTGACTACCGTCGACTGAACAAAATCACCAGAAAGGACGTGTACCCCCTGGAACGAATCGACCACGGCCTCGACCACCTCTGCCATGCGAAGTACTTCTCATCGATGGATTTAAAGACCGGCTTCTGGCAAATTGAAGTGTTCGAGAGAGACCGAGAGAAGACCGCATTTATAACCCCGGACGGCCATACGAGTTCAGGGTGATGCCATTTGGGCTCTGTACGGCGCCAGCAACGTTTCAAAGAGTCATGGACACTGTGCTACGTGGCCTGAAGGGGCACACTTGCTTCGTATACCTCGACGACGATGTGATATTCTCCCGGACTTTCAACGAACACCTTGCAAGGTTGGAGTCTGTACTCGAGGCCATTCTTACATCGGGGTTTACGCTGATGTCTGAAAAGTGCCGTTTCGCGTACGAGGAGCTCACGCTTTTGGGCCACGTTGTCAACTCCACGTGAGTCCTACCTGACCCAGCAAAAACTTCAGCCATTGCGAACTTCACAAGGCGGAAAGACAAGAAGGGCGTGCGAAGATTTCTCGAACTGTGCGCATACTACCGGCGCTTCGTCGCAAACTTCGCACGCATTGCAGAGCCACTCACACGCTTGACGAAAGATAGCACCCCTTTTAGCTGGGAAAACGACAAAGAAAAAGCATTTTGCGACCTGAAAAAACGCCTGCAAAGCCTGCCCGTGCTGGCTCATTTCAACGAAGACGTCGAAACAGAAATGCACACGGAAACAAAGCTGTTCCCAAAAAGTAGTCGCCTTTGCCATCCGTGGTCTGCCGAAGGAGAAAAACTACCCAGCGTCTGAAAAAGACTGCCTGGCTATTATATGGGCGATTTCAAAATTTCGATCATACGTGTATGGTAGACCATTCAAGGTTGTGACAGACCATCATGCGCTGCGTTGGCTTGCCAATTTGAAGGACCCCTCAGGCCGTCTTGGGTGGTGGAGCTAGCGCCTGCAAGAGTTCGACGTTACAATCGTCTATAAATCCGGCAGGAAACACTCCGTCGCCGAGTGCCTGTCCCATGCTCCCGTCGACCCACCACCACGAGACTCTGATGAAGACAGCGCGTTCTTCGGAGTAGGGACGGAGAGCGATCTAGCCACCCAGCAGCCTGCCGACCCCGACTTACGCGTCATAATCGACTATCTCGAAGGATGCAACGACGCCGTGCCTAGGACCTTCAAACGCAACCTACCATCATTTAGCCTAAAAAACTCCGTTCTAGTGAAGGACAATTTCAGCCCCGGAACGAGAACGAATTATCTTTTTGTCATCCCCGCAGACTTTCGTGACGAAATTTTGCAAGCGTGGCACGACGACTCATCTTCAGGACATCTCAGTACAGCCCACACAATTGGAAAAATCAAGGTGAATTACAACTGGCCCCGCCTTACATCTGACGTCACCCACTACGTCCGGAACTGCCGTGACTACCAGCGACGAAAAACGCCACCGACGAGACCCGCCGGACTTCTGCAGCCGATCGCCGTCCCATCCAGGCCCTTCCAACAGATTGGAATGGACCTTCTGGGCCTGTTCCCTACATCCCGATCCGAGAACAAGTGTTTATTCGTAGCCGCAGACTACATGACGCGCTACGCAGGGACCGCCGCTCTTTCGAGGGGTACCGCACAAGAGTCGCTAAGTTCTTCATAAGCCATGTTGTTATGCGACATGGAGCCCGGAAGTCCTATTCACGGACCGCGGAACGGCCTTTACTGCGGAGCTGATGCAAGGAATATTACGCTACATCAACACGGATCACCGAAGAACGACGGCGTGCCACCCACAAACGGACTAATGCACCGTCTGAACAAGACGATCACGGATATGCTATCAATGTACACCCGGCATCAAAATAGGCCGGGGCGCGCGAGCCCGTGGCAAAATGCATCGCCGCGACATCTGACGTTGCATTTCTGATGTCGATACACCGATGTGCGCGTACGCGTCCAACCACGCTCGCTAGCCTGTCTTTTCCTTTGCTTCAAACTGCAACGCTGGTCACATTCAGCGCTTGGCGACAGGGGTCGCTTTCTTTGCTCAACCCGTCTTGCTCGCACACGCTTCAGAGGCCGATAGCGAGGATGAAGATGCGTTGCTCGCTCTGCGCTGCTGTGACAGGTAACTAATGTAGCGCATATCGCGGTGGCAAAACTGTGGCCCACATATGCTCTCCCACCTCGGTATTTTTAACAGGGGTGAGCTTGACTGGGCCTGTCCTTGTATCGTTTTATGCTCCCTCCGGAGTCCCAGCAACGCGTCTGTGTTTACAAGTAAAGCCGACTTTATGAAGATTGGACGGAAGCTCTTGGTCTTTGTAAGCTGGCCTTCTCCCACTGCCTTATGCGCAGCGAAACATGGAAATCTATGGAGGGAGTATGATTGCAGAAAACAGCTTTAACTCCTGTGTTTGTTGTTAAATGCATCCAAAACTGAATTCTATAAAAATGTGCTAATAAGACGACTATAACACTATGCCGAGTTTTGTTTACTTGTCGTAATTTGGTAGGGATCTTGTCAACGTTGGAGAATTACTTTGTTGTCATTGTAACGCAATCTACGCAGAGATATTGCCATGTATTGGAGAAAATGGTTGTAACTGCGGCTTCGCTGGTTCAGTAGATATCAATCACAATCGATGGAACGAGTTTTAATATTTTTTTCGTAAAACATGCTATTTTTTGTCAACTATGAATGAGCACACCAAAACAGAATACGAACTGAAGAGAGAAATAATTTGTTTGACGAAGGTGTGATGAGACTTCACCTTGCACACGTTGTGAAACAATTCAAGAAGGGCAAACGGGAGAAGTGATCGGCGTGGTCGTGGGTTCGACAAAACATTAACAAAAATGAAAACCGGTATTCTACACTAGCTAAAAATCAAAGCACCGCTCAAGGCCAGCAATGAAGAAGCATCTGTGAAATATGCTGCTGTGCTCCCTCCCATTACCCAACTTCAGTAGTGGGTGAAGCGGCCGACTGCGGAAATGATCTCACTCGTGCTTTGCGCGAAGGTTTTCCCCTTCTTCGCGAATGTCGGTCCAGAGCGCGTCCGCTGTGCCCCCTGACAAGTCGCGTCTGGACAGGCGCGACTTCATGAGCGCCCACACATTCTCGATGGGATTCGCATCCGCACCACTCGGAGGCCACTGTTGAGTGCGTACGCCCAGATTGTCCAGCAGGTTGGTCACCCGACGTGCCATGTGCAGGGGGCTCTTGTCCTACGGAAAAATAAAGCACCAGTCAGGGAAAGGTCCATCGAGCACGTAAGAGATCATAGTGTAGCAGGATACCGTGAAGCTCCCCTCAATGCGAACAAGAAGCCCGTCCCGGCTTATGGCTTCCCACACAAAGACTGCGCAGCGGCCACTTGAAAGGACACTGTGTATATAGTCCGGGTTGTACCTGCAAATTTAGAAGAGACCGGATTTACACAAAAAAACATAAAAAAAACAAATGTAGTGAAGCATGAATAAGAGGTTACGACATACGTTGTATATTATTTCATGCAGACAGCCTGAAAAGCATGCATTAGATATGATGCTAAGAAATTATTTATTACAAATTACCCTGCACCATGACTACTTAGATATAAACTCGCATTACCAAAAAGCCTTCACGGGAAGCATTTCTAAAACTCATTTTGAACGCTAAATCCACGATACCTTTCGCCATTTCCAAACAAGCAAACGATGCGGACATGAGAAAGTGAGAGCAGCGGTTACCTCGAATTCAAGGGCCTCCATACCCGCCGCTGCTGATCCCAGCGAGTACAAAAGGTGGATTCGTCAGAAAATACGACAGTGCCCCATTCTTCTTGGCTACAATGCTGGTGCTCCTGTACAAATTCCAGCCGCTGCTGTCACTGTAGCCCAGGCAGAAAAGGCTTTTTTTTGCAGCCATACAGTTCGAAAGCCCGGCCTCCTTCAAACGGCGGCGTATTGTCTACGAGGACACTTCCAGAGACAACTCGTCAAGGATTTCACTCGCATTGAGAAAGGGGTCTGCGACAACTTCCGCAACAATGAGTTCGTCCTCAATATGTTGTGTAACCATTGGTCGGCCAGGCCTCTTGGCATCTGCAATCCTTCTTCCTTCGTCACGAAAGGCACGAATTATTCGGCTCACCGCGGTCTTCAATCATCCCGTCCGTTGGCATATGACCAGCTACGGCAACCCCTCCACGAAAAGTCTCGTTATTAGCTTTCGATCTTCAACTGTAACACGTGGTGTCATTCTGCTATACTGCGTAACCTTGTTCTGCCCTCCACACTGAAATACGTTTTGTTAGGAAGCGGCGGCCAATCGTAAGCTCGAGCGCATGACAAGAGATACGTCACTGCTGCTATCATGCCGCACACATGAAAACAACATGCTCACTATGCAGATAAATGCTCATGTTAGGTGTGCCTCTGGCGCCAGTCTTTCGTAGTTTTTTTAGCGCTTTACTGGGCGCTCGTCCTGATATGTTGCCGCGAAAGAATTATCTTGACAGCCGGTCGGCTAAAATGTACAATCTGGTCGCGATATTTCAGAGCAGTATGCTGGAGTCTAAATGGCATAATAACTGTAGCGCGTTTTGCGTGGTATATGGGAAGTCACATGGCCACGGGGCAACAGAGATCGCCAATGCAACGTTAAAAAAATAACCCGCGTATTCACCCGCTTCACAGCATATGTGTTCGAAACACGACCGCAACGAGAACGCCCGTGTGTTGGAGATTTGGGCGCACGTTAAAGATTCCCAGGTGGTCAAAATTAATCTGGAGCCCTCCACTACGGCGCTCCCCATCGCCGGCGTTGCGTCGGCGCGTTAAACCTTACAATCAATCAATCAAAGACGACTGCCTCCTGCAGCCCCTGCAATGTAACACTATCTCCTCTCCGCCCCTAACACCCGCCATGTTCTCTTGCTCTTTCACCTATCCTTTACTGAATGCAATGACCATTTGCTCAGTTAAATTAAGTTTTCCCCCGTTCACAGGTAGTACTGACAATTTGTTGGGATCCGCGACTATTTCGTCTTTATTTTTTCCAGCTGGGTGCAGTTTAAGCAGATCATATTTTTGTTGTAATTCTTGCTATTGTCTCACATCACCGACGCATTATTTAACGCGTTGATTTTTATTTGCTTTCGTAAACACTAACCCAGCGTGTATACTCGCTAGAAAAAAAAACTGGCACTCTCGTTATGTTGTGAACCTGTATGAGCCATGGGAGAAGCTGAAGCAGTTTCCAACGGTTTGTGCACTTTTACTTTGCCTTTCAAAATTTTTTCACCTGTTCTTGGCGGTGTAGTGAATTGATTGGCACGCAGGCAGACCGACATTTTCACGTTTAGATAGCGAAAACAAAACAATACAGTATCTAAAACTACGATAGCAGTCCCGTTGCAATGTATCCTTTGTCCCAGCAGCGCAGAGCGAGCAACGCATCTTCACCCTCGCCCTCGGCCTCTGAAGCGTGTGTGAGCAAGACGGGTTGAGCAAAGAAAGCAACGCCTGGCGCCAAGAGCTGAATGTGACCAACTTTGCAGTTTGAAGCAGAGGAAAGGACAGGCTAGCGAGCGTGGTTGGACGCGCACGCGCACATCTGTGTCTCGACACCAGAAATGCTACGTCAGATGTCGCGGTGATGCATTTTGCCGCGCGCTCGCGTGCCCCGGCTTATTTTGACGCCGGGTGTACGTCGACGTCGAACATAAGACTTGGGACGAAGTGTTCCCGTATGTCACGTTTGCGTACAACACGGTTATCAAGAAAACTACGCAAATGACGCCGTTCGAGCTTGTCTACGGAAGACGGCTGACTACGATGCTTAACGCCGTGTTTCCGCATGTAGAAGACGAGGACCTCAATCCCGACGTCCAAGGATGCCTTCAGCGTGCGGAGGAGGCCCGCCAGCTCGATCCAGTTCATTCAACGAACCAGCAGCTGGTGGATGCCCGGGCGCTACAACCTCCGACTCCGAGACGGCGAGTACCACCCAGGGAATCGTGTTTGGGTTTGGACTCCCATCCGACGACGCCGACTCAGTGAGAAGCTTCTACGGCGGTATTTCGTACCCTACAAGATTCTACGACGGGTCGGTCAACTTACCTACGGGGTGATCCCGGATGGTGATTCCGAAACATCACGACGACGCAGGCGGCCCGAAGTCATCCACGTGATTCGCTTGAAAGATTCGCATGCAAGATGGCGGACTTTTTTATTATTGTTTGTTTGGACTGTCTTTTATTTTAGCATCGGGTCGATGCACTCTTAGAGGGGGGTAATGCCGCGAACCATGTATGGGTTTGTTTGTTTATTGTTTGTTTACTGCCCAGCGGCTGTGTTATCTGTGTCCGAAGCGAAGCGCGTCTTCCATTCTTTATTTTCAGGCCGCACTGACTATTTTATTCGGATAAGCAGACTGTTTCGCCCTAACGTCACTAGCCCAGAATAATCTTCTTTGATCTACAATTTTCTGGGTGTAAATCGACGGTTCCAGAAACGCTCGCGCCGAAGATAAAAGCCTGCAGAGCAGACGCCGCGACATTCGACTCTCGACGCTTGCCTACGCACGTCACTTGCTTGTCTGCAGTTTCGCCCCCTGTGTATTCTTTGAGTTGTTAGGGAAGCACAAGTTCACACCAATAAACTTGTTTTCTTTGACGACAACTGCGTCGTCTTTGGCTTCGTGACAATATCGCGACCTCACCGATCGTTCTCCCCGAGTTCTGGTCCGGTAATCACGAAGTCATTGCAGTTCTCACACGCCTCCCTACTGGCCGCAAAATTATTCTGGTCTCAGCCTACTACAAACCTATCGAGAGTAGCTCACGTTCCTCTGAGTTTGCCTGGATCCCGGCTCTCATCACCCATCTACCAAATATTACAATACTCATTGGCGGTGACTTCAACACCCTTCACCCTCAATGGGGTTACAGCCGCACCTGTGCTCGGGGAAGCTCTCTCGCCGACACCATGGATATCCACACTTTCCTTGTTATAAATGAAGCTTTTCGAAAGACAAGAATTGGCCTTCATAAAGCTCAGAAAGACACCACGCCGAACCTCACTTGGGCAACACCCGGGTCATGAAGAGGTGGTCCCCATACTCTACAACCTGGGGTAGCGATCACTTCCCATTCCTTATAACGTTTCATGTCAAGAAAACGCGTGCCAAACAAACCCTGTCACGGCTTGACTGGGACATTTTCCGCGAAAATATCGATCAAAAAGACGCTCCCGCCTCTTTAGATGATTTTGCGAACCTCATTTGAACTGGTACCCAAGTAACCACCGAAGAAATCGAGTACTCTTGAGACACACCGGCTCTCGATGCCCACCTCACAAACCTCTGGAAAAAATGCACTTTCTCACACAATTGTACCGCACTACGAGAAAACGCCATTCAGTTCTTGTACGCATCCGGCGCCAGTATAAACTCATCACGTCATGCCAACGTCACCTTTCTCATAACCACTGGAATAATCTCTTTGTAACGCTCTGTCACGGAAAAGGTCTTCGGGCTCTATGGAAGATTCACCAGTCTTGGCCCTAAGAAAAAACAGCGATTTCTGCTCTTTTCTACTCTCACTCTCGCGAAAGACCCTGTCACCGCTGAACATGATATTATTATGTCTTTCTTTCCCCACGCCCAAATCAATGCCCCTCCGCCTCTTCCATACATACCTATTTCCTCTCCACAGGACGACCTCGACCTTCCCTTCACCTTAAATGAACTCACACGGCCATTCATCACAATAAAGCCAAATCTGCCCTGGACATGACGGTGTAACATGTAAACACCTCGGCAACTTGCCGAAGACTTCCCTTGTTGTCTTACTTGACCATGTTAAGCGCTGCTGGGAAACTGGTGAAGTTCCTGAACCTCTTAAGTTTTCAAATTCAAATTCAAATTCATTTTATTTGTAGGGAAACATACAAGCAAATTATTATACAGGCGAGGGTTCCAGAGTCTGACGACTGTAACGGGACCCTCGATGAGAAATGCACAACGCAAATATATAAGGCAGCAAAACAAAACAAATATACCTGACCATACCTAGTCAAGAAAAAGAAATCCAAATATCAAGAAACATAAGTTTGAGAATCAGCAAACACTGAATTAAACAAAGTAACAAATAAACAACAGGAAACGAACGTGAACTACAACATTATAAAATAAAGGCATACAAGAACATACACTTGCAGACAACCATGAAATATAGGTGGATTTCCTATGTTAACAACAAAAAATCTTTGAGGCGTTTTTTAAAGATGGTTATGGATGATGAAGACTTTATGTTGAGAGGGAGGCCATTCCACAATGAAATTGCTGCAAAGCAAGAAGTTTTCTTGCCGTAATTAGTATGCACAGTAGGTAATAAAAAGTTGTTATTGGCTGCAAACCTGGTGAAATTTCTTGTCCTTAAGTGAACAAGATCTATGGCATCGTATGAAAAGTAACAGTGATGTAACTTGTAAAAAAATATGCCTAAGTTATAGTTAAATAATTGATTCATTGGTAATATATTGTTCTCGCGCAAAAGAGGTAGAGCTGAAGTACGATATGAATTACATGTAATAATGCGAATGGATTGATTCTGGATGTGTTGAACGGAAGAGATATGGGAAGAATATGCATTACTCCAGGAAGCAATGCCATAATTAATATGACCATGAATAAAAGCGAAGTACAATGATAGCAGTGCATGATGAGAAAAAAACGGCCGTGCCTTCAATAATGCCCGGATTCCAAATGCAGTTTTCTGCTTAAGTAGTGCAAAATGAAAAAAAAAAAACGTTAGGCTAGGGTCGAGTTCGATGCCGAGGAATGATGACTGTTCGGACGGAAAAATAGTGTGAGATCCGAGAATAATGGCGGGGAGTAGGCTGGTCTGCCTCTTGGAAGTCCTGAAAATCATGAATTTAGTTTTTTATGGGTTAATAACTAAGTAGTTGTGGCTACACCAGTTAACGACCTTATTGAGCACAGTATTCAAATTGGAGGTGAGAGAAGTTATAGATTTATCGCATAAGGATATTGTGGTATCATCGGCATATAGGACACAATGAAAGGAATGAAGTAAATTCGGAAGGTCACTAATATACAGAATAAACAGCAGCGGACCCAAAATGGAACCCTGGGGTACACCTTGGTTAAATGTTTTGGTTTCAGAGAAGGTGTCAGCCACATATACTGTGTACTGCCTGTTGAGCAAATAACTTTTTAATAATGTTAGAGGTGGCCCTGTTACCCCATATGCTTCTAATTTCTCGAACAAAACAGCGTGGTTAATCGTATCAAAGGCTTTACTGAAATCTAAAAAAACTGAACCCACAAAATTTCCGGTGTCGATTGATTTTTTTATATAGTCTGTTAACGAAAGTAAGGCTAGGTTAGTAGAACGCCCCGATCGGAAACCAAACTGGCAATCACTCAGAAGATTGAATTTACATAAATAGCTGTTCAGGCGCTTAGCAAATAACTGCTCAATTAATTTACTAATGGTGGGAAGAATAGAGATTGGGCGATAATTAGAAATTGACAGCCGGTCGCCTTTTTTAAAGACGGGTATGACCTTTGCTTTTTTTAGGGGGGAAGGAAAAACGCTGGTTTTGAAGATAAGGTTGATTATGTTACTGAGCGTGTCGGAAATGAGATGAGCAACCAATTTTAAATGACGTATAGAAACCCTACCCAGGCCAGCACATGTATTTTTTAGAGAAGAAAGCGTGGCACAAACTTCGTTTGCGGTAACAGGTGAAAGAAAGAATGACTGGCTAGCACGCTGGATGTTATGACGCACATTTATATTCTGATGGGCGTGCGTGTAACAAGACGAAAAGTATTCACTGAAAGCATTGGCAATGTTAATGGGTTGATGCAGGGTTATGCCATTATGGATAATTTTACATGTAGCAGTGCTAGTTGTGGATGTGTTAAGAAAGTTGTTCAGTAGATCCCACTGTTTTTTAGGATTGTTTTTATGTTTAGTGAATTCGGAATCATAGTAACGCTTTTTTGCCTGTTTTAATAGAATGTTTAGAAGAGAACAGTACTTTTTATAACGTAGCGCAAGCTTAGAATTGAAGGGTTGCGTTTTTGTTTTTCGGTAAAGGTTATCTTTTTTTCTGATGCTTTCTAAAAGCCCACTAGTCATCCAAGGGTTATCCGGGTGTTTATATTTCCTTTTACATTTGACCGTGGTTGTGCTTAAAGATACCGCCCTTAAAAATAACGAAGAAAACTGTTGCAGAGCTTCCTCAGCATCACACAAAGAATCAACTGCCAACCAGTCAGTTTCTGTGATGGCTTCAACAAACTTCCCAGAATCGAATAGGGATGTGTAGTACATAGTGTTTCTACATGGCACTTCAGTGTCAAAGGTAAGAAAAAGTGGAAAATGATCAGTTACGTCAACGTCCACGACGGCAGACAGGGGAGGAGGCGTTATAATACATAATGCGTGATCTATGAGTGTGCGCGATCCCTCTGACGTGCATCTAGTGGGGGCATTAATCAAGGATTCAAGACCAAACCCTGAAAAGCAATCAGTGTAAGCAGTGTACAAGTTGGAATCAGTATCGAACAAGTTAATGTTGATGTCGCCTACGAAAAGGATGTCTTTATTTTCAATAGTTAATTTGTTGAGGATAACATCAAGGCCAAGCAGAAAATCGGAGAGGGAAGATGAAGGCGAACGATAGATGCAACCAAGAATGAAGCTTTTATTGTTATGTGATAAGAAGGAACGGTCCACTTCGACCCAGACTGATTCGCAGAGGCTGACATTTAGCGAAAGATCATGTCTGCGCATGTACGAGACGTCATGCGAAATAAAAACTGCAGTTCCCCCATGGCTGTCTGTTGAACGATGGCAGTACTCGGTTTGGTATGAGGGAAAAGCGTGCAAGTTGCCATCAGAATCTGAAATCCACGTTTCGGAAATGCAAATAAATGTGAAGTTGTGATTAAGTGAAGTGATGAAGCTATTGATTGTGTCAAAAGTTTTCCGAAGGCTTCGGGCATTAAAGTGGATCAGTGACCGATTGTGGTTAGGAAGGCGGAATTTCGCTTCCTTTGGGGACAGCAAAGACATTGGTTACGAAGCGAGTAGGCATGGATCAGAAGCAATGGGATTAGGCATGGATTACGTGAACACGCGCAGGTCGCTCTCTGTGGCTATGCGATAGACCTTGCCGTCTTCCGTTTTACGGGCCTTGATACGGCAGTTATCCGTCCACAAGAAACGCCAGCCAAATTCTTTCTTTAGTTCCAGGGCCTTAGAGAAAAGTTTCTTGTTTTCGAAAGTGAGGTGCTCGTTGATAAAAACAGGGGTCGGGGTAGCACTAGAGAAGCCGATGTTGCTCGTGTTGATTCTAGCTTTCCGCGCCTTTCGGACAAAGTCGTTTTTCTTTTCACGCGAAACGAACCGTGCGATGATGTTATTTTCATTCTTGTTTGACATAGTTGGGACGCGGTGGATAACATCGATTTCGCAAGGTTCGACAGGGCACTCAATAGCGTCGCACACACTCTGCAAAATGGCAACGCAGTCTTCACCTTCGGTTACAGGAATTCCCTTTATCTCGATGTTGTTGAGTCTCGAGTATTGCTCGAGCTCAGCCACCCTTCTTTCCAGAGCTGCGTTCTGTGCCACAAGCTGTCTGTTTGACGCTATTAGTTCTTCCTGCTTCGCCTTCATCTCGTCATATTGTTTCACTTGTTCCGCATGACCTAGCGTTTCCAACTTAGCCTTAACCTTCAAGGTAAGCTCCTCGACCATACCCTCAAGTTGCTGATCGAGTAGGGACTCAAGATCGGCAATTTTCTTAGCGAGTTGCGCTGTTGTAGGCATGGTTGGGACCACCGAGCACATAGAAAACAAAAGGACGCTGGGCAGCAGTTGCGGCAAAACTAATACCAGAGAACATATGTAGCCAGAGACCAACCTGCGTGTAGAACAGAGAGCGCTTAGGAAATGGTCCTTGTTGCCGCAACTGCTGCTGCCTATTGAAGCTGCCGGTGCCTTGCGAGTTCCTTTTGAGCACCCTTGGGGATGGCGACGAGTCGACGGCGCAGACGCAGCAGGCTGCAGACGGCGCAGGCGCAGCAGGGATTCTTGGGGGCCAACGCTTGACGCACACACGCAAAGATGCGGCGCAGGCGCGCGTGGATTTAACCACGGTGGCGAGTGATAACTCCGGAACTCGGGGGTGTTGAACCGGCGACCGAACTACCTGCGTGTAGAACAGAGAGCGCTTAGGAAATGGTCCTTGTTGCCGCAACTGCTGCTGCCTTGTTGCCGCAACTGCTGCTGCCAACTGCTGCTGCCAAGTTAACTCTCATCTTCCCTATTCCCAAACCCAAGAAGCCTGGTACCGGCCCAACTGACCTCCCAAACCTCCGCCCGATCTCGCTCACTCCTATGTTCTGCAAACTTATAGAACGGCTCATCATTAACCGTATGATCCATTACCTGGAATATGTACAGGCATACTTTCACTCTTCGCTGAGTGGCTTCCGCCCAAACATGAGCACTGACGATAGCCTCTGGCTATTACGCCGAGTGATAAATCGCTCCCATCATAACCAATCTCCTCCCGACCTGATCCTAGCAGTGGACCTACGCAAGGCTTTTGATCACGTCAGCCAATCCGCTATACTAGAAGAACTGGCGCACGCGTACCCAAGCACCCGGTCTCAAATCTGGATCCGCAACTTCCTGAAAACTCGTCCAATACGAATTCAAGGATCTTACCCAGGCTGGACTCCTCGCACCTTGACCGTGGGGTACCTCAGGAATCCATACTTTCTCCGATCCCATTTAACCTCGCCATGGCGAGGGTAGCTCGAAATCTCGACTGTGACTGCTACACGCTTCACAATATATGCAGGTGTCGTAACCATAAGGACTGAATCGGTCGACTTTTCATGCCCGGAAGACATGCAAATCGAAGTCCAAGCCGCAGCAAATAGCCTTGAGTGCTCCTTGGCCACTCGTGGTCTCGAATTAGCCCATGAAAAAAACCGGATTCTTACCCGTATTTGGCCACAAACACCCACCGCACTATAATAATCTAACTCCTCTTCTCGCCGGTACCCCTATAACCGCTAGTATCCAACCCATTCGATTACTCGGAATCCCAATCGGACACAAAAGTAGCCCGTCAATATGGCTACAACAACTCAAACCTAAATGGAAAACAATCCAACATGCCATACGTCACCTGTCGAACAAATTTGGTGGAGGAAGCCAGAAGGCGACCCAAACTTTAGCACAAGCTGTCGCCATTGGTACCACAACTAACGCAGCCAAATCCTACGACCTTAACAATAAAAAACACGCCATGAGACCACTCCAAAATCTGCATAGTGCCACCCTTCGCTCCATAAGTGGATTACCCAAACATACTCGTCTTGAAAACCTGCAAGCTGCAGTTGCTCTTCCCCCCTTGAAAAATATCATTCAAGAGCAAGTACATCAATCCCTTCATAAACGCTCATTAACTCAACAAGCTGTCTCCATCACCGCCTAGGACAATCTCAAGCCATTACAACCCCACGACATCCTACCGCCTTTGGCTTCCTGGAACCGCCTTTCTGTCACGGACTCTACGGCCACCCATCCCGTCCCCCTTAACGCCCACCCCGTCCGCACAGCCCGCATGAAAGCCCTCCGGAACACTAGACACTCCCACGAAATTGATATTTACAGCGACGCAAGCATAGCTCATGCACTAGTTGGCACCGCATGGACCTCACCTGATCTCCCCTCCATCCAAGGCAAACGAACCCTTGATATTCCATGTACTACCATCCTGGAAGCGGAACTCCATGCCATCATTCAAGCCATCGACTTCTTCATGTTCGACTTTCACTCCTCCGTCCCTTCCCAAATACGCATCCTGACGGACTCATTCGAAGCCCTAGAGAATCTACAAAGTCCTGCATCAACTTATCCCATTGCCAACTAAATCCTGCATCAGATCTCCATCCTAAAATCTAGCGGCATCCATCTTCGCATCGACTGGTCGCCTGGACACGAGGAGTCCTCACCGGGGAACCAGGCAGCCCACTGGGCTGCACGGGAGAGTATAACCTCCAGTCCTCCGCTGCTACCCGACTTGGCTCCTCCACCTCCTGAGTAATTACCGCCGGCCATACAGATTCCACGGTACAAAAAAGAAAACAAAAGGACCGCCTCAAGACCCTCACTCCAACCGCCTTTTTATCTGCTGTGCCCCCGCTCCAAAGATCAGCCGAAATTTTTATGAACAAATATTTTGCCAATGCTAGCTTGACCCCAGAGATATTCAGTAAATGGTATACCGGGAGGTTCCCGTTTGAACCCATTCACATTTCATCCTTCCCGTTTGTTCCCTCCCGTTTCAACCCGGCGCAAAACGACTTTCCATTTTCTCCCTTTCCCATTTCGCCTGTTCCCATTTGAACCTTTTCGTTTGATCCCTGCCGCTTCAACCCGGTACAAAACGCCCTTCCCGTTTCGTATTTTCCCATTTAGCCGCTTCCAGGAATAACAAAAGTAGTTTCGACTCGGGTGACTCGGACCGAGCCGCGCGATTTTTGAAATTAAAGTTGCGTCCGACTATATTTAAACCTCATGTTTCGAGTTACGTCCGACGCAACCGAAAGTAAAACATTACTTGCGTCCGCAGTAACCTTAAAATTAAATTGATGTTACGTCAACCGTATTTCAACATAAAAAAAAACGTTACGGCTGGCGTAGCCAAAGTATGCAGACGCCCTATATTAACCTGCCACCTTTTTGCCATGTCCGTTTTACGATACGCGGCGACAATTAAAAAAACAACGCGTAGGTTGCTGCGTTTCGTCCGGCCCGGTAAAACGTTGGTGAATTGCAGCCGAAACCGCACCCTTCCGTCTGCTTCTGCGTTGGTCGAGTGGTCTGGAACGTGTTGCTTGCATGCGTACTCTGCCGCAACGGGGATCGTTCCAGTCCCCCTGGTTGCATATCTACGAATGCACATGCACTCATATGTAACACCCACAAAAAAAGAAAGGACGAGAAATAACAAAATAGAACCTTTCCGCGGTCGAAGTGCCAGTTTGTAGCGTCCGTAGCTTTGGTCGAGAATGAAGTTGGGTGTTCTAACAAATGCAAGTATTAATTTATTAGAGGTAGTACAGGGCTACTGTTTTATATACGTAGGAAAAAGATCTCGAGAAATGTAATTACCAAATCTAGCTAACTACACAGACAAGGAATTTTGTGAAAGCGGTAACTATTATGGGCCAAGCCAGTGGTACGATCCATTTTAATTTGTGGATAACGGTCACTTTATATGCAAATGTCTGTAAAAGAATGGCCACATCTAAAGCTAAAATTTTTGCTTGGAGGGAATAGTTCCCACAAATTTTTCATCCAGGCGTTAAGGACACCCCAAGCTGTATTCTCTTGTGGGTACTTTTTATAATACATAGGCGAGGACGCAATACGCGGAAAAGCAAAAGCAAACATTTGGATACTCCATCTATAATCGAGAGTTTTAGCATATCGTTACTGTGTTTGCGTCACCGTATACCGCGTTACCGGGAGCCGGAATTTCCGTTTGCCGCTCAGAACGGTAGGACACGTTTTAGCACACCGTTTGCGGTTTGCGTACTCCGGCCGCGGCGACGCAAGTAACAACAACTGATAAATTAGTCTCAAAGCAAATCACGCATACATTTTGTTGCTCATATCTATTTTATTTTGTTTAAAAAAGTTTGAATTTCACTTTTCGGGTGAAGCGTTCACAATAATTGTAGTCTTGATAATATTGCAGCCATCACGTTAGAGCCTTAAAAAGAAAACGTGTCTTTGGCGCCATCCACCTATTAGAGTTAGAGTCAAGGTAAAATAGAATTTGCCCCCGCGCTAAAAATTTATGCAAGAAATGAGTAAAATATGTTGTAGTCATTACTCAGTAACCTACACTACCTTGCCCAACACAATTTTGGAGGCCTAAAAGGCACTGCGAGCTCAGAAACTTATCTAAACTATTTCAGGCGGGTGTTTTGGGAGCGGGTTGAAACGGGAAGGGTGTTTTGGGAACGGGTTGAAACAGAAACCGGTCAAACGGGAAGGGCGTTTTGGGAACAGGCGCACACGGGACGGGCCAAACGGGAAGGGCGTTTCGGGAATGGGTTCAAGCGGGACGGGTTCAAACGGGAATGGGTTGTTTCGGGCTACACCCGGTACACCCTATCCCAGCCACCTCGATGTCCCTTCTGCGCCTCCCTCACACCCGCCAATCTCCAGCACCTAATTTGGCACTCTCCGAAATTTACGCGTTACAGAACCTTCAACCCTCCTCCAAATGCCTCCTCCTCATACATCTACCCTCGAACACTGAAATAATTGCGCACTACTCTCTAGAAAGCGGTCTACCGCGAGCAGTTGAGATCCGTGAGCCTGCTCTCCTCACCCCACGTAGCCTGTTCCGCATTCGTAAGGAGCCAACCAGCTTCAACTTGAACTGTGTATTTTCAAGATGTCCCAAGCTACGAACAACCCACCCTGTACTCCCGCTTCCCCCTCTTGACCTAGCGTCTTCCTGTTGTAATAAAGGCTTTCTCCTCCTCCTCTCCTATTTCCCTTCAAAAATATGAGCATCCAAGGGCGGCTGCCTCACGACGATGATGTAAAAGAGTACTACTAAGCTACACGTCACAAATCCTCCCATTATCTTTAGAGAGAATATTATCCATTCAATATGCCCCTCTTCCCTGCACCTAATGTGCCCCTCCGGGCGCCATTCCGATTCCACAGTAACAAGCAAATGCAGTCCAAAAGAAACAGTGCCTTCCCAGTATAGCCCGCGCTTTAAAACTTACAGCAGACTTACCTTTTTGGTTTCCTTTCGACTGCGCTGATCGGATTCACATGACGAGGAAGAACAGAGAGGACAAACCCCTGTGTATTTTGCTGTATGTAGCCTACCAGCGCTGTTGAAATGGATGTGCATGAACCAGCCTCATATTAGCGTTGCCCAACCGTTGAGGCGCATGGACACCTGCAGTTTCTACCCGCACGGCTTTTTTTCTGACCACTTTTACAAACTATATAGTAAATATAGATTGCAATCTAGATGAGCAGGCCGATCAATGTTGCCATAAAGCAAGGAGAAACCCGCCCCCCCCCCCCCCCCCTTCCCAAAGGCTCACGTTTCGCGCACACTCTCTCCACATACCGAAGTACTGGTACACCCCCCTAAAGCGAGAGCATAGCTTTCGTGTACGGCCCATCACGCTCGAAGGCATCGTATCGCCAGAACACACGCGAACAGAAACGAGGTCGCTGAAGCGCTGGAAGAGCTAGCTGTGTTCGAACGCGACGAGTCGTGAGCCAGGCAGAAAACAAAAAGGGCAAAAAAGATGTCTTGGAAAGAAGCGCCAGAAAAGGGTACCATCATTACTTATCCCACGCGGCTCAGCGGGGAAACATCGCGGAAGTCCGGTTGCGGGCAAGTGTTTCTCGGGTCTCCCCCGGCCTAACACGCCGACCGCCAGGTACCTTGCCCCTTTTAGCAGCCATGTTTGTGTGCTGTTTATTAGAGATGCTCCCGCGGCGCCCCGCTCCGCGCACATCCCAATCAATTTACGAAAGGGTAATTCGTGAGGCGTATGCAGGCGTTGTGGTTCAAAACTTTAAGAAGGATCATATTCGCATTGCTCAAAGATGAGAGATGATATAGAAAAGAAGTTGATTTGTTGCAATAAAAGACGCGTTTTGAGGTTAGGATGTGCGCATTGCTTAAGCAACGTTCCTCATAAATATGTTCCCAAGGCACCTTGATCGGAAGGCACGCAGAAGCATCCAAACTGCTGGCGGCACAAAAAAAAGTAAAGAGGGCACGCAACGAGAAGAAACGCGGAATGCAAATGAATGCCCTAACAAAAACAGACGCTGGTCTTACTACTCTCATGACCCGAGGAAGAGAATATGCTTCCATAAATACGCAGGAACAAAAACAACGCACGTACGTTATTTATTCCATTTTTTTTCCTTCTAGGAATGGCACAATTTTGTTATACAACGTTTCATAAATCATAATGAACTTGAAATTTCCAATTGTAAGTCGTCGCGACCGACGTCATTTCGGTCAGGCAACACTGAAAATTGTTGTGCATAGCCTGGTAAAATTGCGGTGTGATGGCGTCAAGTTTTATTAATGGCCGCTCATCGGCCAATGGTTTCTTTACAAATATTGATTGATTGTAGGGTTTAACGCGCCGACGCAACGCAGGCGATGAGGCGCGCCGTAGTGGAGGGCTCCGGATTAATTTTGACCACCTGGGGATCTTTAACGTGCGCCGAAATCTCGTACACACGGGCGTTTTTGCTTTTCGTTTCTTTACAAATAAATGCACAAGTACACATTAGTCGCCAAATAAAGAAATTAAATCTTGCCGGAATGAAGATGTGAGCGACATTGACATCATATTTCATTAATTAATTCTGGGGCTTAAAGGCCAACTGCTCTCAAATTTCACCCTGGATAAATGCCTTCGAAATGTGTATGGTAGCATGAGAACTACTGCGACGTGGCAGGTAGCTCTGTGCAATGCGTGGGTATTCAGTTTCAGGCACTCAAAATAACGCCCTTGCAGACGACAAAGCACCTGTCGGCGTGTCGCGCAAACAGCCATTTAGCGGAAGTGACATGCCAGCCGTCCAGGCCGATCGGCCTGCCTCGCAGCGGAAGAATCCAGGAATCCAGGAAACCGTACGGTTCTCTCCTTTTCGAGTGTCGTCGGTGTCGTCGGGACATAATGCCTGCACGGTGTGCTGCTGTCCGAGCGCTCGAATAGTGTTGTGCTTGCGGGACAAGCGCTCGCTTTTCCGCGCGCCTCCCACACCCCCGCACGCGCGCGCTCCTACTCTCCTCCTGGCTGGCCGAGCAGGTAGTAGTAGTAGTATGAAACTTTATTGAGCCTTATAAAGTAGGAGTGGTTCCCTAGGCCGAGCAGGCCAACGTTTATAAACGTTGGAGCCGGCCGCGTCGGCCGGTCCGCACAGCTCGCGCCGACAGGCCAGGCCGTCTGGCCGCTCGCGCCGACGGCTGATACGTCACTTCTGCCTGCCCGTAATGGCCGCGTTTTGCCCAGTTTCGTTTTCAAAATCCTCGATTTTTGCTGGTCGCTTGTGGCGTATTACGCACATTTTAGGCGTCATACTTCGTACATCGCGGTCTTTTTAGTCATACTATGCAGGAACAGTGATTTCGCGCGGTCGAAATTTTGAGTGCAGTTGGCCTTTAACGCGCCGACTCAACGAATGCGATGAGGCGCGCCGTAGTGGGGGGCCCCGGATTACTTTTTACCAACTGGGGATCTTTAACATGCTCATACACACGGGCGTTTTGGCTTTTCGCCTCCATAGGAAAAGCGGCCACCGCGGCCGGAAAACGAACCTGCGACCTCGTGCTCAGCATCGCAACGCCATAGCCACTGGGCACACTGACATCATAGAGCGGTAAGAAATGCTGGAGGCGCTCACTCACTCAGCTGCGCATGCGCAAGCCTGAGGACCAGTTTTAAAGCGAAGCTGCTTATGGTTAGACTTCCGTCCGCTTTGACTCTGCGCGAACAAAAATTGGCCCCGTACCTGCTTGCTTCGCTGCAAATATCGTGGAACGACGATATTTGCTGCCGCCTCTGCACGTAATCCGTCCTCCGCTCTTCGCTACCACCTCTCACTAACTCGCCCTCCTTGTCTCGCTCCTCTCGTGATGAAATTAACAGACATTTGTTCAGTGCAATTCACTTTTTTCGCCCTCGCACTGCTCATGCGCAGTCTGCTGATACAGCGCACATCTTTTACATCTTTATCTTGCGCTTCTTGGTGTGCCGGGAGCAGCACAAGCGGAAGCCCTTTGCCTTTTGTACTTGCTTTTATCGCGCACAACTTGAAGCATTTGTGCGTTACTTTTAAGGCCTTGTGTTTTTCTCCTGCCATTTGAAAAACCAACTTAAGGCATATCCTTAATTAGAAGAACACGGAACTACCAATTAAGTACATCCATTTTGCTTCAAATGTGCCTGAGGCTTCCTCTGGGCTAAACGATGAGAGCATGAATGACCAGCGCCAGCAGTTTTGGTAGGTTGGAATGGTTAGGCCTATAGAAACTTCTATTTGACTGATTGTTTCAATTTCTTGCGCAAGGCTGAATAGACGGACAGACAGACAGAGACATACAGACCAAAAGTTTTGCATTTAAGTATGCGAAGGTAGGCTATTGGACTATTGTCTTGAAAAATCCCGGGGCTCTGCATGTTTTTCAACACGAGGCGTTCCGTAGTGCGTGGAGCTTGTTTTGAAGTGCAATGCGTCAGTGATTGTTTTCTTTCTTTCTTTCTTTCTTTCGTGCTCTCCTTTTTTTCTCTTTCTTTCTTTCTTTCTTTCTTTCTTTCTTTCTTTCTTTCGTGCTTTCCTTTTTTCTCTTTCTTTCTTTCTTTCTTTCTTTCTTTCTTTCTTTCTTTCTTTCTTTCTTTCTTTCTTTCGTGCTTTCCTTTTTTCTCTTTCTTTCTTTCTTGCTTTCCTTTTTTCTCTTTCTTTCTTTCTTTCTTTCTTTCTTTCGTGCTTTCCTTTTTTCTCTTTCTTTCTTTCTCTCATTGTGTGTGTCTCTCTCTCTCTTCTCTGTCGTTCTCTCTTTCTTTTGCGCGCTTGTTTGCTTTTACGTGGGTCCGCACTTCCTGCACGCCTCACCAGATGAAATTGCCATTGACCGTGCCGAATGTCTGCGCCGTTGCAATAACAGATGGAATTGTGGTTTAGATCGCGTAGGTGTCTCTGAGTGCCCCCAATAGGAGGTAGATATGCTTGTTTTGACGCACTTTGATTGGGTAGTTAACGACAACACCCCACCCATCCCCGTCGTTGGTGATTTCAACATCGGAATCTCAAGACCAGACAACAAGTGGTTAGTGCAATTTGTATTCGAGTGGCTTGGTGTCACGTGCCACAAAAGTACCCCGTACCCCACCACACACGGGTGCCTTTTATGACAGCGTCGTGTTTGTTTCGTTTGCCTGATACGTAGTAAAAGCTTGGGAGCTTTCCAAGGTCAATATAGATCCGCCACACTTTCTGCTCGGACTTGTATCCGCTGCACGTCTGTCACGCAAAGTTGCGCAACACGTATTCTTTCATCGCAAAAAAAAACGCAAAAATAAGCATCCGCACGTGAGCTTCGGTTAAGTGCCTCCGCAGGGGTCATCCATATCGCCTGAACTTCTGTCGCCGCAAGCCACGCGGAGCAAACGCGAATTTGGAACGGCCAAAGGCAAGCGCTATTTTCCGTTCCACCGGAGCGAGTCATTCGCCTCGGTCCATCCACGTAGGACATCGGGCGCAATGCAAGGTGCTTCTTGCATATTGCCCGCGTGCTTGGGCCACAGTGACAAAAGGCGTCCCTTCGTAAGCTCCACTGCGCGTTCGCTGCAGGACCCAGACGGCAAGTTCAACAGTCTGAAAATCCCCACCACCAGACGGCACTGTGCTGAATAGCCGGGAACATTTAGAAGAGGAACAGGCATTGGCGCTTATTTATTGAGTGATTAGTAGTATTTAGGTAAAGAGAGGAAGTGTAGCAAACATCAAGTACAAAAGCGCCGCAAAAGACAGCGAAAAGGGAAATAAATTTGAGCAGCCTAGATTAGAAAAAAGCAGCGCAATAGGTTTTCCCCAAACAGCAGTGGGCCCGGACGCAATACCAATCCAATGAACCTGCTTGAACCCAAGGCATGGTTTATGAGGGCAACAGATAAGGGGATACAAACCAAGCTAATACAGGTATGTAATATACAGGGTGTCCCAGCTATCATGCACCAAGATTTAAAAAAAGAGTAATGGCGTAACTCGAAGAAAACCTAGTGCATAATGTTTGCGGTACTGTGGAGATGCGGGCAGCATTTTTTCTTTAATGAGACTTAAGTAATTAATTATATTTAATTATATAACTCGAGAAGTACTGTCCTAATTACTAAAGGGCCAATGAGGCACTTGTAGTTACCCACGAGGGGCATCTAACTGCGGTATTTTCAGCGGCGAACTAATTGCGTACTCATTTATTCTGACTGATAAAGAAAACCCGCGAAATATGAAAAATACCACGTGACGGCGCTTCCGCACGCGTGAGCGCGCTTCGTAAAGCAATGCCCTCAAACAGGCGTAGTCTGAGTTAGCCAGAACGAAATAAACAAAAGAAAGAAAGAAGAAATCGCGACCGCGTTTGTGCCTTATCTGCACACGCGCCCTGCGAATCTTGCTGTTGCTGCTCCTTCCATGCATGCCATTATCAAGGTGATACGCTGTCTCTTCGGGCGGGTGACAGGCGAAGTAGTTGTTTTCAATCAACTTATTTGGGGGCGCTGCTTTACGATACGCGCGGGAGCGTCGTCACGTGGTATTTTTCATATTTCGCGGGTTTTCTTTATCAGCCAGAATAAATGAGTACGCAAATAGTTCTTCGCTGAAAATACCACAGTTAGATGCCCCTCGCGGGTACCTACAAGTGCCTCAGTGACACTTTGGGGATCACGACAGTAATTACCGAGTTAGATAATTAATTACAATTATTTAATTAACTATAATTAACGAAAAAGTACTGTCCACTTCTCCACAGTACCGCAAACATTATGCACTAGGTTTTCTTCGAGTAACTCCATCGCTCTTTTTTTAAATCTTGGTGCCTGATAGCTGGGACACCCTGTGGGCGTTGCTGGGGAGAGAGCTGGGCAGAGAGAACAAACCCAGTACTCACTCATAAGACCACTCACAACAACGTCAGTGGTGTAGAAATTCGTATTGCAGGTGATAAAATCAGAAATTCAAGCATGGATGGAAGAAAATGAAATCCTTGTGGAGCTGCAGAATGGCTTTAGACAAGACAGGTGATTGAATGATAATTTGTTCGTGATAACACGATGCATTGAAATTGCGAAAGCGCAGAATAAACCGTTATGGATTACGTTCTTGAACATCTTCGCAAGGACATCTTCGCAAGGACAGTAAAGTATCAAACTTCCCCGCTTTTGTTGTCAATCAAAGAATGGAATGCGTTGCCTGAATGTATTGTGGCAATAAGGGAACCTGCTTCATTTCAGAAAGCCCTTTTTGCCTATCTCGACTAAAGAACTGTGCATTTATTGTAAGCGATTGTACAATGTTGAAAGTGACTTTTGAATATACGCGACTTTGACCCGATTTTTTAACCCGCCATGTTACTGTTCAAGTTCGCCCCGATGTTTTGTTTCCTGCGCATGCCTTTTTTCCCTTACATCTGTTTTCAATATTGATTGTATTAATTCCCCCCCTATGTAATGCCCCTCGGGGCCTTTAGGGTATGTAAATAAATAAATAAATAAATAAACGGGCATACGACAACGTAAACAGAGAACTGTTCTGGAATGCATTAAAACTCCAAAGCTTAGATGAAGAGAAAATACAGCTTCTTATAGCAATCTCTTATAGCAATCTACAACGATAATGAGTGCACCTGACATGAGAGGGGCAGAAAAGCGCACAGCAGGTCAACACCCATCGAGGACTGAAACGGGGGTGCACTTTGAGGCCAATACTCTTTATGCTTTACATGGCAGGGTTAGAAAAGAAACTCGAAGAAACTCAATTAAGGTTCAACTTGGCGCATATGTGGCAAGGCGAAGTGGTACAACAGCGTGTTCCTGGAATGTTATACGCAGATGACACAGTTCTTTTAGCTCATTAACGGAGCGATATGCAACGACTCATAAATAATAGTGGCCAGGAAGCCACATACCTCCGGTTAGGTTTTAGCACTGCAAAATCTGGAATAGTGAATTTCAATGACGCCAGAAAACACACAGTGTCAATTCAGCGTGGTGAATTACTAAGAATCAAGGAATATAAATATTTCGGGGTGTGGATAAATGAAGGGGACAACGACTTAAGAATTCACGAGGAGCAACGTAAGAATAAAGGAAACCGGAACGCAGCTATAATCAAGCATAGAGGTCTGTGGGGGTATAAGAAATATGAAGTAGAGAGAGGAATGTGGAAAGGAGTAACGGTTCCGGGTCTGACATTTGCGAACGCAGTACTCTGCTTAGAATCAGACGCTCATTCATCCTTGGAAGTGAACCAGAGAATGGTAGACTCAACTAACGAAGCAGTGCAGGGAGATATGGGCTGGGCGTCGTTCGAAGTTTGAGAAGCGCAGAGTAAAATATGCTTTGAGAGGAGGTTGAGAGCAAAGGTTAACGTACTTGGCCAGCTAAGTTTTTAGGTACATATACATGAAAAGAGTGGACACGCAGTGCTTAAGAAAAACTAGAAGGCTAATGATTAAATACGGAAGAACACTGGAGAATCAAAAACAGCCAAGGTAACAAAAAAAGAAGCAAGGTAGATAGAAACGAATAAACGGAGAGAAATAATTGGAGCTAAAACGTCGTTAGAGATGTACAGGACAGAGAAATTGGACATCAGAAAAGAAAACTTCAACAATAATTTGAAGAGCAGTGCTTTGCTTTTTGAGGCTACAGCAGGTTACTTTGGAACTGGGAGCTTTGTGGGGAAGTGTACAGAAAATGATGGGGTATGCGTGGTCTGCGGAAAAGAAACAGAAACCATGCAGCACATAGTTTTACAATGTGAGTGTACCCATACAAATCTTCAAGAAAAAAATATTCGGCTTCCAGAAGCCGTAGAAATTAAGGGTAGCACAGAGGAAGTTAACTTCAAAACTGTCGAGGTGACGATACGAAGATTAGAATGATGGTGGATATAAAGCAAAGAGGAAAATAACGCCTATGTCACATACTGTCTGTAACAGAAAAAATAAGTATTTTGTGCCTGCTCAGGCCAGCACTAGTATTAAACGAAGAGTATAAAACATAGACCTATTGGTTTTTTCTTGGAAAGATGACACGTCATCACCCTGTTTCAAGGGGCATACCACTAGCAAACATGAGATGCGTTGGCTAGACAATTGAGTTCCGTATTTGACTGTCATAGTTGGTACTCTACACTTTGTGGAGTTGATCACGTAAGTAGGCAGGGACGAATGACGAAAAGGCGAGACACAAGTGCGATACAAAAACGTAAGTGTAGTACCCAAACTTTTTATGAAGCGAAGTTTTCAAGGTCTCAGGGATGGCGTCGCTAACACGAAAGCGCCCTGCAGGGTATCCAACTTTTTCTGACGAGGATAAGGAATTATCGTTGGTGAAATGAAAGAAAGAAACGCTTGTGGTGGCTGGAATCGAACCTGGGTCAACCACGTTATGAGGCCGGGGTTTTTCCGATAGCTTCATTTCGACGTGGGTGCAGCGGTTTCGAAAACTCAAACGTCAGCCAAAAAATCTGTCACCCGAAAGCTTCGTGTTCAGGCATAGTGTTGGTTAGACGAAATTAGCGCATAAGTACCACATAACTGAAAAAAGAAGATACCAATAAAAAGATGAAAAGAACATAAACACATACGCTGTATTGTAAGGTCAGTCACTTACATTGCCACCGCATGCGCCTTCAAAACCTGGGAATTCAGTTCCCCTTCATGGTAACTGTAAAATAATGAGTGAATGACCACTTATTAGGGCGAGATCTTTTGGTTCCACATTGTGGAAAAACATCGTTATTGTTGCTGTCCGGGGAAAAACGTACCGCCGCTTTAAAGAAGAATACAAAATTGGCCGCGTGTCTGCCGATTTCGTGCAAATGCCGGCGAAAGACAATAGTCGTCTTCCCACCCGCCCTTGTTATTGGATTACGAGAAATTATGTGGAGGTAATAAACATCTTGTGCAGAGCGAGAAACTGCAGGGTAGTTCGTTCGCTAAGAAACCAAAAATGCTTGTCGCGTTTGTAAGTCAGTAGCGTGTTCCATTTCTCTCTCCGTTTTCCTTTTGTGTGTTCAGTTGTATCGGCTGACGTCAGTACGTGAACATAAATATCAACTGTAAATCTGCGCCGTAGCCCGGTCCGTTCTAAGCTTTCATCCAGTGATATTTCTTGCGCAGTTGAAGTCATGATGTCTGAGCACGTACTAGCCCAACTATGCACTTCAAGCGAGAAAGGGAAAGAGTCTGAGAAGCTCAGCTTTTGCGCATTACTGTCGTACGAGTTCCATTCATCGCCCTCCGATTCTTTCGCTCAAAGCCTCCTCGATTTCTGGCTGACATTGCTTCCCTCTTCTCGAGCGCGGGCACCACTTATAAATCGCGAGATTCAGTCTACTCTGAAGAGTTTTTGAAGAAAGAAAGTGCTAAAACAACAAAAAAAACGACACAAAAGAGCATCTGTGTCGTAATTTTTCGCGCTTATGTGTTTAGTTTTCTAACCGACCCGCCGCGGTGGCTCAGTGGCTAAGGCGTTGCGCTGCTGAGCACGAGGTCGTGGGTTCGATTCCCGGCCGCGGCGGCCGCTTTTCTGATGGAGGCGAAAAGCAAAAACGCCCGTGTGTACGAGATTTCGGCGCACGATAAAGATCCCCAGGTGGTCAAAATTAATCCGGAGCCCTCCACTACGGCGCGCCTCATCGCCTGCGTTGCGTCGGCGCGTTAAACCCTAGAATCAATCAAAAAAAATCAGTTTTCTAACCTTATTTTTGTTAAAGCAGTATGCACCAACTAGACCAACAACATATTTTACTGAAGTATCTTCTGTCAAGCCCGGGGTCTTATCCTTCATGACTGGACTCACTCTATTCCCCGCTGAGAATGGGGAATTCAGTCTCTAGTGTGCCAATTACAGCCTGTGCCCATGGCGTTAGTCATTGCTGCGATTGCATTCAGTTACCATCATTTCCTGCTCAATGTACGCGATGATGAAGCCCTGACCGAACGACGCTAAACGCAAGCGCAAGCACAACTTGGGGAAATAGTAAACCGTAAGCGCTTTTCGTCGGCAGTGCCTACACGTTGGGTTGATCGGGTGCTCTTTCAGTCGAAATCAAGGTCGCCAGGACATCATCATCAATCTGGGCAACCCGCGTTCACGGTTCGTCGCTCTGTGTTAAGAAAAACCACATTTCCGCCTCGTAATATTCCACCCCCCTTGTTACATGTGCCTGGCGGCCGACCGGAACAGTACAGGAACTGGACGGCAAGGCATAAGCGAGCCATGGTTCCCATTTGTCAGCTTTCCGGCGGTCACATCGTAGTACACATAAACTGATTACACGGGTGACTGCCGGGCCATCGTGCAGCGAGCGCTTTGCGCAGGATCATGCGACGACACCCCGTAATGAACGGCGCGCTTTCGAGACTAACCTTCCTGTCACTATTTCGTCAGGGGCGTTTTTTACCTCAGCAAGTTGAAATCACACGTTTACTTCGTCGTAATAACGCTAAGTACACAGAACTACTTTAATTTAGCGGCGGCAGAAATTAGTCCGCCGCTCGGTAAAAGTACTAAACCACACGTTTTACGCAATCAGTCTGTAAAGCTATCGCTGCTGCAGGGAGTCGCCGCATAAGCCAAATGAAAGGTTAGGCTTGCCCGAGACAACATTGCTGTACATTTATGAGTTAAATAAATCATAATCCATGTCGCATGAGCAGTTACTAATCATTTAAAACTGCAATTAAAAACAAATAACGAACCTAACCTACTTTCCCTTGTCTTAATGTAACTTTACCGCAATGGCTTAGCGAAGCCACGGTGTGAAAGTACAGAGAGTGAGTTAGGGGGATTAAATAATAACAACCTCTCCCTATGCGGCCTCCTAGTAGAGCAATCTTGCACCAATGCCGCCTGACTCGGCGCTAGCTTTGGCATGCCGTAAACTCAAAAGCAAACATTACTTGCCAACGTTTTGTCTGCACCCTCAAATCTTGCGAAAAGTTCCGTATACCTTGGCGTGCATTTCTCTCCCGCAGCAGCTAATACCTGGAGCGTCGTATGGGCTACCAGAAATAACATTCGCCGCTCAAAAGAAGAGATACCAAAACTGGGGTAGTATCCCCCGCAGTGCAATTTTTATATACAATAAAACTAATGTTTTTGTATGAATTATGAAGCGCGTACAATATGTCTTATGCAGGCGATAATGAATATTTTCTGTTCTTCGGAATTTTCTGCATTTATAAATGACCAAAATGAGCAAATGTTAACTAATGTATGGACAGCGCTGCGGCCAAGTTGCCTCGTAGAGGGGGCAAAGAACCGTACTTAGTGGTCTTTACCGGTGATGAACGTCAGTTTGTTAGTGTGTTTTATTTCGTTTTGGCGTAGGCCGCCCGGCGAGCTGTTTTGTGAGTGGGGTACGGTCGCAGTGTTCACCCAACCGTGAAGTTCTTGCTCTGGCCGTGTACAGCGCGGAGATCGCGGCGATAGGCGGTCCTCAGATGCCTGCCGTCTCGGAACGATTATCAAGTCCTGATGAAGAGCCTGCTCGGGCACGAGATAGAGGGGGACGCCATTAGCACACCATTGAGTCGGAAGCTTTGCTTCCCGTTTGCGCGTTATAAATAGCCAACCCCGCACACACTACGGTCCCGCCATTCCAAAACCAGGCCACTCACCCCTTTTCTCGGAGATTACTTATGTCGCAATATTTCATCAACTTGGAATTTATCTCTACATAAAGGGGACCCAAGTTATGTTTATGTTGCTTCATATTACGGCGACGGGGGCACATGCAAACAATTTTTTTTCAGAAGTACCTTTCAGATAAGTTAGTTCACAATGAGTCAAGGTAAATTCTGATGAGTGATACACCATGGATTCATAGAAGGCCCCTCCTTTCCTGACTGCGTAGAGTCATTCGTGAACTAAAGCTTTTTTCGTTGTTGTTTTCCTTTATTTATTTCTTAAACTGTACATGTCTAAGATGAGAACCGAGCGAATGGCGAAAAAGCGCCCGACGAGCTTAGGGGCGGTTCTTCGCTTTTAGCCCTCTTAATTTACCAATTCAGTTATTACATTCAACAGTTCGATCACAGTAATTCGAAGCATATTGCAGAAAGGTGCGCATATTGCATTGAAGGTGTGCACTTATCAGTTTCCAAAACGTTTCAATCAGTTAAAACACAGAATATCCTTGAAAATGAAGATAAAAACATGAACATGAGCATTATCAGTTTACAGATTGCGAGCCTTACCCTCATGCATCAATTTTCATTAGCTTGTGAGAAACAAACACAATAGGAAATACAAACGCGCAAACCATATTAAACAGACACAACCCTACGCATATATTTTGTGCTGAGGTATATTCTAGGCGATGCATTTCGGCAGGTATAAAAGTATTTCAAAGTCGTTTTCCTCTTTTTTTTTTCAAGTCCTTAAGCACCCTTAAGCACCCCGAGACACAGGTCACCGAGTTATAACGGAAATATCTCTGTTTACTAAAAGCGTCCTGCATTTCGTTTTAAAAGCGCATGGGACGTCAAGAAAGTTCACACTTATTTCTTGCATATTTACCACTTTCGTTGACGCCGAAGCTACACCTGTGCTGTGAGGCGTGCCGTAATGGAGAGCTACGGGATGAGTTAGAGCATACGGCTACCTTGAATAAGCACCGATATCTTGCAACGTGCCTCCACCGATATCCTTCTCGCCTCCATGAACTGCCGCTGCGGCCCTGAACCTGCCAGCTCGGGTTCAGCAGAGCAATGCCTGAGCCACTGCTGCGAGAAAATTGGTGGGAACAACGCAACTCGTATTGATTTTTCAAATGAAAAAGAAACCATTTACCCCGTATGCGCGTCAATTCCCCAAATCAGAAGAGGAATAAAACCAAAGAGAAAACGGAGAGAACGCACAGAGGAAAAACCCAGTGATGATTATAGTAAGAGGACACAGTCCCACCACTGGAGGCTGACAGGATTACTTTGAGCACGCTAGTTACGAAAGTAGGAATGCACGTGTGTACCCTAATAGCGTATATGTCTTGGTAAAAAGGCCATTGGCCAATTCTCCGAGTCAAAGTAGCCCACTAAAGACCACAAGGCAATGGGAATAGTTGTAATGACAGTGGTAATGATGGGAGTAGCAACAGTGGAAACGCTTAGGTGCGTCTCTGCTGTCTCTACGGCGATGGACTCTGTAGTAGCAGCACTAAAACCTTTGAAACGTATACCTGACTGCAGCAGCATCACCCACGGAAGTCGCCTCAGAAGATGGTACCAGGGGCGGTATTCTCGAGTTTTGTCCATTTTGCGTCACTTTCAAAAGTGTCGCTTTTGGCGAGCCCTGATTGGCTAAAAAGAAACAACCGGAAGTGACGTAACGCAAGCGCAACAAACCTACTGCCAACGCCCAATGCTTAACCGGAAGTATGTCATGATGAAAGTAAGTCAAAAGGGACGTTTTCAAAAGGGACAGTTACGAGAATACCACCCCAGGGCGCAAAAAAATAGGAGCCACTTTTTTCTGCCTTTTTTTATTTACACTATACCGTCAGTCCCCCATGGGGATTATTACAGGGGTGAGCATCACTGTGAAAACTTTTGACGTTTAGCTAACTCAAACAGTCAGTACAAAAAGAGCACGTAATCAATTGGGAATATCAGCACAGGAATTGTACATTCATACATCTGTGAAGTTGAAGGTGAAAGTGGATGTGGATGAACGTGGATGGCCAGAAAAGCTGCATAAAATACGCAGTCGCACACATGCTTATAGAGTAGATAATGCGCGCATTAAAGCTTAAGTGTCCAAACTGATGGCGTTGTACGCCATTACGACCGGTAGGAAAGCCAACTTTCTGTGATGATGATGATGATGAATGATCGTGGGGGAAGTGAAAGAAAAAAAATGTGATTGATTCCTCTGTCATAGAAATCAGTAAAACACGAAATACAAACAGGCTGTCCGTTACAATAACAAATGTTTCCTCACTTTATCCAACCTTACACCACCTGTGGAAGTTGTGTATAATATCAGACATAAAAATCCTTGGATGACTCCTTTCTCATGTACAAACCATGGATTTCGCACGCTACAGTACTGTATGCCCAGTCTCTTAAATAATTTAGCAAGCAAAAATATTGACATAAATATTATCTGCACCAGAAAATGGAAAGAGCACGTCATAGAAATGGGTATTTGCTTATAACACTAATAGATTTGTGACGGCCATGCACACCGCAATTAAATTCTTTTGAATGAATTTCTCTCCGAAACATTTCCTGTAATGCAATTCGTTTTTTCCTTTTTTTCGTTCACCGAAAAGGTTTTCTTCTAGTTTGTTACATCAGCCTATTATTTCTGTGGCTGTATGTTTCACTACACAGGTTGTTTGTTCTTCCACTTTGTATGGATGTTCACTAGTACCTATCACTGCACCAAGTATACAGAGCTGACATACATTAAACAACTATTTGTACTATTTTAATTGGGTGTATGTATATGTAATGTGTGTTTGTATCTACTTTCTTATTATATAAGTATATCTGAGTGTACATATGACTGCTTATGTGCATTTTTATTTGTTCTGATTGCACGGTTTAACGCACCGACGCAGCGCAGGCGATGAGGCGCGCCGTAGTGGAGGGCTCCGGATTAATTTTGACCACCTGGGGATATTTAACGTGCGCCGAAATCTCGTACACATTTTTATTTGTATTCAGATACATCCACGTGTACAGTATTCTTTCGTGTATGCACTTTTTATCGAAGTTCTGTAAAAGTTTCATCCAGTTGCATTCATTCTTCTGCTGTTCTTTCGCTGTCAAAAACAAGGAGAAACCCTGTCAAGTTGCTTCTTAGCAGCTTTTTGTTTCTGCCCATATTATTTCCACTTTGTACGAGATTACAATGCTGAATAAATGAATAAATGAACTTTGAAATGAACTTTGAAATGAAAATGTGCAGCGAAACCTGCAGCTGAGCATGATTTGCGGGTCGGCGGCTGGCTTGCGGATGTGCTTGGCGAGCGACGTCCTGCTGGCGGGTCGCCTCGGCAAAGTGTACTGGCGTCATTTCCGTGACGGGTATGACGTCAGTGATATCTCGAGGTATACCGGCATAAAGCACTTTCGTGTTAAAATATAAAACCGGACAACGAACAACCCTAAGTATAACGTACTCTTTAGTACTAAAGGTTGCTTCCCCGCAAGAAGAACCGGTGTGCAGGGGAGCACACTTTACAGGTCGCTTGCTCCGTTGTACTTGCGTCACTTCCGTGACGGATATGGCGGCCCCGAAATGTTAGTATATCCGGGAATAAAACACTTTCGTGTTAAAAAACACTCCCTGTGGCCGAAATTGAACCTGGGGTCCTGGCGTTCTGAAGCCCGCGTCTATCCCATGGCTCCATTTCGACATGGCCCAAGCGAACGCCAAGCAGCAGGTACCGATTCGCACCGTATACAACGAACCTAAACGTTAGGCCTACGGAGTGCGCACCCCAGAGTGTGGGTATTCTAAAAAAATGTGCCTACCTCCACAGCAGCACATACTCGTAGTTTGGGATTGGCCAACCAAAGAATCCATCACGAGTAAACTACGCGTTCGTTAGATGGAGGTGTGCATGATTGTTTATTTCTCTCACCATTTGGGGATGTTAATAAGCACTTGTGACTTTGTCTTAGTGGTACTGATTGCAATTTGGAAGGTCTAGACTTTCGTCCTAAGACAGAAACATGGGACTGTGTGATTCTGTCACTTGAAAGCCCATGCATTGTCAGCAGACAAGAATTCATAACCTTTGCCACATTACTGTGAACTGCGAGTAATAAACGAAATTAGTCATCATGATTAATCACCTTAGCGGGCAATTGTCTCATGATGGTTTGGGGAAGTTTTGATAAAACAAGACTTACAGCCGTTTTTACCTGAGCATTCGCGCAAAAGGTGGCTCTGCCGTGAGGCGTTTTTGCACACGCAGAAAAAAAAATGCATGGAACATTAGTTTATGTACGCCCCACAGCCGGGCCACTTCGTGTGTTAGTTTAAAAGCACCGGAAGGACTCTGGCACTACGAATGATGCAAACGCTTTCTCGATGAATTCGGGGAGTGCGCCGCGCTCCTTCCGGGAGAAAAACAAACATCACTGCGTGTACTAAAACTGACAGAGCACTCTCCAAATCATAGGCCGTCGGACGTTTCATAATGACCGCTGAAGCTCTCTATCATTCACGAAAAGCAAGGTGGGCCAAGAAGTAGGAGGGGAAGTGACCAGGAGGCAAGGAGCCGACGAGCAGCTGTAGGGAGTGCGCGTCGTGGCGCAGATTTTCGGGTGGGGAGCGGCTCGTCTCGGATTGGCTGCGCTTAGTGACGGCGTTCGCTCTGACGTGCAGAACTTTCTCCTAGCTGAGAGAGACGGCGTTCGCTCGGCGGCGTTCAGAGTCCGATCCACCGTTAAGATGGCAAGACCTCAGGGAATCCAAGTTAAAGCTAGTCACGACCACCAGCTCGACTATTAACTCCGTTTTCGCATCTCAATTGCGAGTGTGGTCGGATTTTTTTACTGTGGTTGTGCATTTTAAGCTGCCACAATGCCCCTAACATTTTTTGGATGTTGATATATTTATTCGTGAGTCCTACCCTAGGTAATTCAAATGCTTTGCAGCGAAAGCATGCACGGTCTGCACCAAACTTCGTGCGTATACATCCTTAATTTTGATGTGCCGATAACTACGAGCGGCCATCATTTGGCAGGCGTGTACGGAAACAACAGGCGCTGCTCTGTAACGTGCCTGGTTGGACTTATTGCCGGTCTTCGTCGACCGCCGCCAATGAATTCCTTCGCATTGACAACTTCCATTGACAATCGGGCAATGGAATTTCTCTTCCCTCTGACATCCACGTGCGTCAACACACCAAAATAAGAAAAGCTTCGTCATGCTGAATAAATGGACATACGTTGTGCTCTAGAAACCAGCATACATAGGACGGAACAACAATACCCGAGAATTTCGCTATATATAGGTCCTTCATTATGAAGACGCGATTTTCGAATCCACGCGACATTGCCATACATGGCAGCAACACGTCGCGTGGGCCGGTGTCAATACATAAAGCGGCAGGAACTCGACGCCACAAGAAAGTGATCCATCTATCTAGACACACCGCTCCTGATTCTTTGTCCATACCTGTCGTCTCATACTCCGAACCTGTGCCGACTGACAGGAAACGAAAATAAGCTGCCTGCGGCGCTGAGAACGGAAAAAGAGAGTGACGCCTGCCTGTCACGTCGAAAGTCGTCCCCTCCTGGCGCATTCTATTTTTGACGAACGTCTCAGAATGTCATCTCTGGCAATACGCCGCCTGACGTGAAAGAATGCACATTTTCCACTGTCACTGTTCTTTTCTTATAAGCTTTTTTGTTTGCCTGCATAAATAGACGTGGAAGCGGCGTCCCATTGAGGCGATCGGATCAGGAGCTTCCTTCCTGAATGGTAAGTATTCCAACGACATCGGGGCACTTCTTACTGTAGGCAGGTGCCCGTAAAACTTAAATACGCGCCTACAGACTCAAATTTAGACTTAACGTGTTATTGTTCTCAATGGTCGCTAAAGAGATCTCGTTTTTCCCTGACCTAAGCTGCTTATAATGTTACGGGAAACAGAAAAGGTTCACTGGAACATAGCTCCAATGGATCCACGCCAACGAGGATGAAGCAATGCGTGGCACGGGCTCAGCTCGAGCTTTCATGGTCGCTTGTACATAGTTCATCCATGTAAATACATCGCTGCTCCATAGTCCAATATTCGCCTCATCTTTCCCCTGTCGCCACCTAACATCTTGGTGGAGGTGAGGGGTAAAGATAGGTGCGGGGTAGGCCTTTTATAGGGTAGACAATTTTAGTTCGTTGGTGGCACTGCGTACGGCTACCCAAGCTCTCATTTTTAGAAATATCCGGCCAGCGTGAACGCTTGTAGCGCCTTTCAAAGTGATTATGAACGTGCCTGGAGTCCTATTTCAACCTTCTATCGTGATATGCTTTGAACCCTTCCTTCAGTGCCGCGTAGAAAGCGCTATGCCTTCGGTAAAGTGAGGCCTCCATATTAATGTTTTGAACACACAGATTTTTCAACGACACATTAACCATGTCTACCCATAAAAAACAGAGCAGTTCACCGCTGGCGTCACCGCTGTTGCAGCAGCAGCTCCAAATTAAGGTAAATCGCAGTTTGTAAACGACCTTACTTTGGCGCCCTCTACCGGTGTCTTTCCGATAGCTACGGCACGTGGTCTTATCCTGCTTGCGACGGCAGAAGGAGATTTGCACCATACTGAAAACATGCGACTGAGATCGGGTGAAAAAGTTGCATGCAATCAATCGGACCTGTTTTTTTAATTAGAGGTCTTCAATATCCTATATTATTTCCTGTTTTTCTGCTTCAACAAAACCTGACGTTTATTTGTGACGAAAGAAGTTGGCCAATGATGTTCCTTTAGGAGCACTTACGTAAAGACGTAATGTAATTCTGCTGTGCTGACTTCTTCCCGGCAACATAATCCGCTTTGCCAATTCCACTTCTCTCCTCTCACCAGGGGACCTACCCCTGTATAAACCGTGCCAGCTAGTTGAGGGTTTGCTCTGACGAAGGCAAGTCTCTTTGCTGAAACGTATACGTGCCGTCGGGCTATGCCTACGTTCTCACAGTTTTCTGCAAAGCTATCTAAGAAATGTGTTCCAAATGTTTGTGACAGCAAAATCATGTAACTGTACTCTGATGAATGCAAGTCCCGTTCGTTGCCGCTACGTAAGTAAACCTTGTTTGTTATTGTTCTTGCTGTGTATCCGACTCCTTACTTATACTATATATATATATATATATATATATATATATATATATATATATATATATATATATATATATAGCGAATAAGAATAGGAAATAAGGGGCTCGTTGAAAATAACACAGAAATAAGGGTTGGCAGTCAAGAAAACCTCGGAAAGCAAAGGGGAGGATGTGGTAGGTCATTGAAACAGATAAAAAATTTGGAAAGAAAGAAAGTGGAGAAAAAATGCCCGCCAGGTGGGATCCAAACCCACGACCACCAGAATACCGGTCTGGTGCGATGACCACTACGCTAGCGGCGGGAATGTTTCCCCACCACTTTCGCGGGTATTTATGTTACGGTATTTTTTGTTTTCTGCACTTGGGGGTGGTAGCCAGCGCCACTCGGACTACTCGGGGTGAAGGGGACCTTCTTTTTAACCCCCGGGCGGTGCCTCGAGTGTCTACGACATGTCGAGAGGGGTCGACCAGCCTTGAACCCTCTTAAGCTCCCTATGGCACCAAGACCACCAGAATGGAGGCCCTCGCCATGCATGTAGCGAAAAAGAATAGGAAATGAGGGGCTCGTAGAAATAACACAGAATAAGGGTTGGCAGTCAAGAAAACCTCGGGAAGCAAAGGGGAAAATGTGGTAGGGCATTGAAACAGATAAAGAATTCGGAAGAACAGAACGGAAGTGGAGGAAAAAATCTGTTTCAATGACCTACCACGTGCGTTCAATTTTTTGTTTCGGCATATTCTAAAACAAAAGAACCTTGCGGCCCCGTATCGCTCCTGTAACAAGACGCTTTAATTACGACCAAAAGACTGAGGAACCGAAATATTAAACGCCGCATTGTAAGCGGATGCTTGGCCAGCCTACCACTCTTTTCGTGCGTCGCATTACAGTCCATATCGTAAGTCGTTTACAATGGCCTTTGCTCCTACAGTGGCGGTACGTGACGCCACTGGGTCACGAGCGTGTTTGCGGAAAACGCGACCGTTCTGCCCTTCGGCCCTGAGGACGGGCAGACTGATGAGGCCAAGGTCATGGTCATTCCCCGCACCCCCCCCCCCCCCCCCCCCGCTGCCTACCCGACGGGTCGCTTTGGTTCTCCCGCCTTTTCCTCGACCGCGGACGTGTTCTCCTACTAAATGCCGATCATTTCAAAGCCGCCTCTCTTCTTCCTCGCGCCGGCGGATGCCAAACAGCGGAAATCGCTCAAACTCCCCTTTGCCATTCCTGTATGTTGTGTTTTTATTTACATCACCAGTGACGACCAGAGAGATAGATGTAGGAAACATCTAAGAAGGATGCAAGATAGATGTAAGAAAGATGGCCAGCCCCTCTGAGTTACAACATTTCTCCAAAAAGCTCACTCTCCTCACCCCCCCCCCCCCTACCACCTACATACAAAACGAAAATTCGACGTCTTCTTCTTAAACCGCAATGCATATTATAACCACACGGGCCGCATCGTAAAGTGTCTGTTATTTTTTTTACAAAAACTACTCCATTGAAGGCTTCCGACGCGTAATTGGGATCTGCTACCACACGTTCGCCTGCTCTACATATCCAGTTCAATCACAGTTTAGGAGTGGCTCAGTGGCTAAGGCGTTGCGCTGCTGAGCACGAGGTCGCGGGTTCGATTCCCGAGCGCGGCCGCCGCTTTTTTGATGGAGGCGAAAAGCAAAAACGCCCGTGTGTGCGAGATTTCAGCGCACGTTAAAGATCCCCAGGCGGCCAAAATTAATCCGGAGCCCTCCACTACGGCGCGCCTCGTCACCTGCGCTGCGTCGGCGCATTAAGCCCTACAATCAATCAATCAACAATTAAGCAGTGATTGCGTTTAGCGGTGCCCCATTCATCGTGCAATTTTTGAGCTGACATGCGTGGACTTTTGGCACTGATCTGACAACAAATAAAACGCACTTGTCAGTATGGAACAGGGTGTAACGCACACCCTGTGACTTCCCAAGCTACAACACCAGCAGGACTGATTTATACAGTTTAAAGGAACCATGAAGAGAAAGCACAAGTTTGGTTCATTCAAAAGATTGTCTCGTTAGAATCATACTGACACCACTTTTAACGTAAACTTCGCTCAAATAAGCTACCTAATTAGGAAAAACGGGAATGGTCATGCGACCCACCAGCTCACTTCTCGCAACAGAACCTATGATGTCACATGAGCTAAGCTCTGCGATTGGCGGAGGCCATTTATATAGACGCAAATTAGGTAGAGCTTACAAACTAGACGCACGAGCGATTTGCGCTTAAATTTAGGGCACATTCTTTACAAAGCAATAAGAATGATGGGACAAACAGTGGAAGTTACGAAAGCACATGTAAACATAGAAGTACTGATGCGTTCTGCTGTTCGTACTGCGCACAGCATGCTTGGTTTAGCTGCACAGCACTACGGGGCTGGGGTTGTCTCAGACGACACTGGCCGATTGACGCAAGCAACGGTGTCTTACGTGACCCCATTTGTCGAGTGAGCACTGTTTCAGGGAACGAATATTTTTTCCCAGAACAAAAACAAGCCAGGTTTCAATGCGGCCAAAAACAAATCAAACGCTTGCCACGGTATGGTGGCGCCATCTATGTTACGGAACGTAAAGAAACGCGGGAACAAACCAACACCGCTGTAAAGGGTGGAGACAACCTTTGAACGGTCCCGTGCCGCCGCAATTGGGCCAACGGGCTCAACGCGTTATTCTTTTCGTTTCCCACGAGACCTAGCAACGCGAAACAGACAATATGATAAAAACTTCTTCAGTAAACCGCGTTGCGGCGATAATTTTAGCGCGGTTTTGACACAATGACTTGCTTTGGCGGCGAGCGAGCAACCGAAAATGGCGGCGCCAGCGTATACGTGTCTCTACGCTGTACGGCGCATGCGTGAATGAAGGTACTCTAGGCTGCAGAGCGGTCGGTTCCTGTGATGTCATTTGGGACCACGAAAACGCATGATTCAGCGGGAAAATCAAAATTTTAACCTAAATTGTTTAATTTCTCAGTGAATAAAGCACCGTTTGTATACGGACAAGCACTGGGGGCACTATAAAACACGAAATCTTTCGAATAAAATCAACTTGCATTTTCTCTTCATGGCTTCTTTAAGTGCGTCTTTTACGTGCACCTTGTATGGTCTATTATGATTAGGCTTGTTCGTTCTCTTGTTTTATATATTTTTAAAACCGGTGAGATAAAAATTCGGTGCTATTTTTTTACTGATAATCGGGGAGAAACTGGAATTTGTTTCTTCTGGTGAAATCTACAGATGTATTAAATAATACACTCAGTTTATTTTAGACGGAATCTTGAGCTTCTTAACTCTAACGCGCTAAATAGGCGTTTATTTTAAGCTAGTAATCGTGGAGGGGGCGGGGGGAAGGCATATGGATTTTCTAGAAGATGCTCTCCGAACTTTGGCATTTGTTTGGAAATAAACCAGTAATTGTGACAGTAAAGAGTATTGATAACTTCTAAGAAATGAAGCATTTTATTCACGAAAAGCAATGGTCATCGATTTTTCACTCATCCAGGTTCACATACATCATCATCTGCTTGCGCATCATGGCGGTCTTCATTCGAAACCTGTATGTCGGGTCGCTGAACGTATCTTAACTGGGAGAAAGTTCTCTCAATAACACAGGTTCCCTTAAGTGAGCACAACAATGTCTGGGTAGCATTTGCGAGCCTTAGGTAGCGACCGGTAGAGTCATCCAAATACTCAATGAGTTCGACAGCTGTGTTTGCGCGGCTAGCTTCCAGCAAGTTCTGGGTGAGAACGGCAGACCGTCAGCGCACGATTGTGCAGGTAGCTAATTTGAAAAGGTCCGTTCGCGGAGAAATCGGGTTAATTAGATTCTAGTGAAACATGTTCGGGGTGTCAGAATCGGTAAAATCGGGTTTCACCCGAAAACGAACAACCCTAATGATGATTTGTGCAATACCATGAAATTGGCCGAAACCTGAAATGGAAAACCTCAAGAGCAGCAGCTCTTCACGTCAAATATCTTGTAGGGGAACTGGGGTAAAAAAAAACTTCCAGGAAAACCACACAAGCCCCCTCCTCCGCCCCCCCCCCCCCTACACACACACACACAACACATATGCTTACCAAGACGCTGGACTGGGCTAGTTGGTACATGTTCGATTGGAATAAAAACCAGCGGAAAACACAGGACACAGAAGACAACGACGGGACACAGAAGAAAACGACGGGACAAGCCAGCTTGTCCCGTCGTTTTCTTCTGTGTCTTGTGTTTTCCGCTGGTTTTTATTCCAATAGAACATATGCTTAGATTTGATATATAGGCCAAGAATGAATTCACAGGCTCCGTCCAAGAGGTCTGCGTGGCGTCAAGGAAAGGAAACTGCTCATGCTCGCATAACCCACATGCACGTTGCACACATCGCTGAATCTGCCGGGAATATATTCATACGTTTCGGCGCCTAATGCTAGAATGCCGGTTTCCGAACGTGCTAGCTCGTTCTTTCGCCTCTTACCGCAATCAGTCGCGTGAATTGTTTATAGTAAAGTCTGGGACTGTTGTTTACAATTGCATGGCCCGATGGCTTTCTCAGGAAAAAATGTGAACAGATGCAAAGCCAGAAAAAAAAAACCTGTTGTCGCTGCACTTTGGTTGCCCGAGGACACCTTCGTACCACCGGCTTCACGTTAAACACCCAGTGAGGTTCCGATGTCTCAGCAAAAACCCTCGCTACTCAAGCGGCATAAGCTCGTACGCGTGCTCAAATACAGACCGGTCCTCCACACGCAAGGTCACGGCCCTGTTAGCAGCATTTGGGTTGCCTCCGCTTCTTTTCATCCCCATTGTTTCAGTGCGATCTTTCATTTCGCGAAAACCTACACTGCCGTAACTGTCGAAATATGAACGACACTGCGCCTGTAACACCTTCTAAACTGAGCTGCAGAGAAGAAGATGATGGAAAGGAAAAAAATAAGCAGTGGCTTAGCTACGCTATGCCAGGATATACGTCGCGTGAGATAAGGTTCAGCTGGTTATTGTTAGGTTTCCTGGTTGCCTTGGATTAGCTGATATCATGCTTACTGCTGCTAAAAACGATTTCCAATCCAATTCAAGCCAATACAGTACAATACAATCCAATCCAATCCAGTCGCAGCGGCGGCCGCGGCGGCTCCGGCGCGCAGCTGTGCGCCGTAAGACGTCACTGCTCCCCGCCCATGCGCAGCACGGCTCTCCAGGAGCCACGCGAAACTGCTGAACCTCTGCCAGTGTAGGTAACGCTTCAGAATAGAAGCACGGGATTAATGTCCTTGTCTTTGAGGACAACATCGCAGCCTTTCTTATTCTTTCTGCACAATTCTTTGCTCCGGACTGCCGTGGCTTCACGCCTACGAATATTGTGGCACTCGACTACAATATTTCTCAACTTAAATGTACCTGTATGCGTTTCGAAGCCGTAAGCCATCACAACTGATTCATGCCATTGGTGAACAAATAAATTGCCTTGTAATACGGTTGCAATTTTCGTATGCCTAAAGGGCATACCAGAACGTTGTGTTAGCGCCACTCTGATACACGTTTTCTCTATCTAGCGGATAATAGGGACTAATATTCTCCGTGACACATCCATTTCCGCGAGCACTCCCAGCACCGAAGTTAGTTTTCCTGCGTGTTTCTGAAATCCCGCCATTGGGACGTGAAGCCATTCTGCCTGGCTGCTACCGGAAAAGATCCGACACTGCGGGAGTGATTGAAATAAGACGGCATGATTTATTCGCTACCGAATAAACCTGGAATATCTTCAAAACTATCCTTTCAAAAGTAGCGGCGGCGGCGGCGCATTCACGGCTGGCGCTCGCTGCCCTCAGCAGCAGTTGTTCGCGCTCTCGAGCGTAGACCGCACACGCGGTGGGCCGGTGCAAGGGTTCTCTGCAGAAGGACCAAGAGTGCAGGACGCTGTCGGCACCTTCGCAGAAATAGTGCCCGGTGGTGGGGGCTATCCCTGAAGAAAAAGCCCCTCCGGGCAGGCGCGCACACCCGTTATATACTGGCAACTGAAAGCGCAAATTAGACACGGACAAAGAAAGGGGACAACAGGACGAGCGCTAACTACCAACAAAATGTATTTGGAAAAAACCACAATATATAAATGCCACGCTTTCCACTTGCATACCCCCACACACGCGCGCAGAGACACTTATAATCACCTGAGATATAAATGTAAGCGTACATAATATAATCGCCTGAGACATAAATGTAAGCGCATAACATACACAGAAAACGTGATATATGAAATTCCTCTTTCTTGCGGCAAACGTTACATTGGGCAGAGTGGTCGCTGTGTTAATGACCGGCTTCGCGAGCACTCTGGCAAAGTAAAAAACGGGAGTGGCGGATGGTTAGCGCATCACTGTTCCAGGTGTCACCACAAACCGCACTGCGAACCGCTTTTCGACAAATGCATGCAGCATGATCGGCAAGAATAAAGATAGATTAACCAGAGAAATTATAGAAGCTGAAAAACTAGATAGGTTGGAGTCTCAATGCGTGAGCACACCATCTGGATCCCTTTCTCAAAAAGAACTCTGTTATCTCTGGCGATTATAAATGTCCCTGCGCATGTGTGGTGGTATGCAAGTAGAAAGCTTGGCAGTATATATTGTGGTTTTTTCCTAATACATTTTGTTGGTAGTTAGCGCTCGTCCTGTTGTCCCCTTTTTTTGTCCGTGTCTAATTTGCGCTTTCAGTTCCATTATGCATCACCAACAGGCACAAACCATGACCCTTCTGGCCGTTATATACAATTGTTTGGGCCCGTGTGCAAAATTGGCCGCATGCCACGCTTGCACGTAAACAATAGTACACGTCCACGGACGCAGTGGGCAGCGTCGCCACTAACCAGTAATAATGGCGGACTATTTATATTGCCTGCCTAACACCCAGTATAGTCAAAATTGCCGTTTTGGCAGGGAGTGCTGTACGTGCGTGTGTGTATGTGAAGGGTGGGGTAAGGTAGATGATATGCAGTTTGGGAGGGGTGGAGGGGAGGGTTGTGGTGGCAGCGATCCTATCGAGTTATTTCCGAAACTAGTGAAAATCCGGTTGCTATTATCATGTTCAACTTAGCAGCGTTACTGACAAATATTTTTGAAAAGCCACGTATTACCTCGACTGCACCGTCATTTCATAAGAAAGGAGTGTCAAAATCTGGAACGTGTTTAGTCAATCGGAACAGCGAAAAATTCCTCGAAGCACTCGAGTTTGTGTAAGTGCTTTGGAGGCCATGCTTACCCAAGACTTCTTAACTGCTACGCTGTATTTGCGTTGCTTTCTCCCCTTTCGTTTCTCCTACTTTTTGGTGAGAATTACTTCGCCATGCTCCTTTACTGCTACATCGTGTTTGCGTTTACTGTCTGTCCGCTTTCGCTTCTCCGTATTTTGGCGCCAATTTTGTTTTCAACAAGCATATAGTTAACACAGGCCACGGCTTCCCCAGCATCGGAGATCCACGCGGCTGCGGTGAAATTGTTCTGCTCACGTGGAATCACGTTCATGTGTCACCTGTCACGCGGCACGCTCTCATTAACTTGCAAGGGCGGAAGCTTGGGCGAGTTGGTAAAATTTCGCATTGGCGGGAAGCACGAATTACCACGAGGACAAGAGGAGAAAACACCAACATAGACGAGACGAAGAAGAAGACGGAGCGCTTCGTCTCGTCCATGTTGGTGTTTTCTCCTCTTGTCCTCGTGTTAATTCGCCTATCCCGCCAATGCTCGAACGTTTGCTCCACCGCTGGCAACGTAGCGCAGTCCACTGTTTCCGCGCCATATACGTCCGCACGCCAGCAGTTTCCTTCGCGGTTTCCATGCTGCTTGATTGGTTGTAGGCTTTAACGCACCGACGCAACGCTGGTGATCAGGCGCGCCGCAGTGGGCGGCTCCGGATTAATTTTGACCACCTGGGGATCTATAACGTGCGCCCAAATCTCGTACACACGGGCGGTCTTGCTTTTCGTCTCCATCGGAAAAGTGGCGGCCGCGGCAAGGAATCGAACCCGCGACCTCACGCTCAGCAGCAGAACGCCTTAGCCACTGAGCCACCGTGGCGGGTGTGGTCTCTCTGCTATATGGCGAAAGAGAGTGGACGTTAGAAAAAGTGACATGAGTTCTAGGCCTGTGGGCACGGTACTTTGCAGGAAATGTTTGCAAGCTGGAAGAAGTGTGAGTCAAACAAGGGTAAGGTGACAATGGTTTGACGCTAACGAGTGTGTTGAAGTCCACAAATGTTAAGGGCCCAGAAAGCGCGCGGGCCAGCTTTTACTATCAGCCCCGAAGCACGACAGTCTGTTCGTAATGACAGGTTAGGCAGTAAAAAATAAAACAAAATCAGTTCCACTCAACGTGAAAGTTGTCAAGTGCACATCAGTGATTCGCCGAAGGAGCTGCGGTGCCCTCTCTTGACTTGTTTCAGTATCAGCCTTCATTGACGGCGAAAGTAGTCTCAGGGCGCCGCAGCCCCTGAAAAGGCCTATGAGGAAACACTGCTTTGAATTTTCAGTAGTTCTAGGTAATTCATGATGCTTTTTTTTTCATTTTATGTTATTGCGTAATTTTTTGCCGCCTAGAAACGGCAGCCTCCGTGCAACAGCGCAGCGCACAGATCACCCAGTAGAAAACCACAACAGAAATACCGCAAAAACCTCACAAGAATTCCTGTCGTACGACAAAAACGTTGTTGTGACCACAGAATTCCTGTTGTTATGACAAAGCCATCTGTTGTTACGACACACATTTCTGTCGTAACGACAAAGTGAATTTTGTCAACGACAAACATTGTTGCAGTCACCACAGAACTGCCATTTACGCTGCTCTTCACAATGGGCAATAACATTCAAATCATGCGCAACTACTGATGGAGCATCAGGATTACGACAAGACGGGAATTCGGCACGACGGAACATCAATCTTAGGAAAGGAATGCGGCACACAACAAAACATCAGAATCCCGACACGACAAGAATACGACAAGAGTACAACAAGACTACAATACGACACGCGAAAATACGACAAACTACAGAATTTTTTCTTGTCGTCTTTGTCGACTGGGCACCCCCCGCACTTTGAATATGAGGGCCGTGTGCCCGTGTAGCGCCGTCGAATCGACATTGGCTTCGTGACGCGAGGGACTCAGGTTTTATCCCGACTAGGGGAAGGCCGCGTGACTGCGGTGGCTAGATACCGTTATCCCGGACGCTCCGACACAACAAACGGAGGTTAAGTGGTGGTGTAATGAAGTCGTTCCCCGCTCTGCAGACCCGGGTTCGAATCCCGTGTGGACCCAAACATGTTTTAGGGGCGAAGCACCTCAAGGCCGCGGCTTGTCCGGCGTCCGGCGTCTATGGTCACGGCACAGCACCGCGTAAATCGAAACATCTGTGTTCACGAAAAGTTCCCGCCAGGTTAACAAGAACAAAATAAAAGGTTCACAAAAGCTTAGAGAGAGAGAGGGAGAGAGTGCACAGCACCGTGTAAATTGAAACATCTGTGAACGAAAGGTTCACGAAAGGTTAACAAGAACAAAATAAAAGGTTCACAAAAGGTTAGAGAGAGAGAGAGAGAGAGAGAGAGAGAGAGAGAGAGCCCCTGGAGAGCCGTGCTGCGTATGCGCGAGGAGCGTTGGATTGGATTGGATTAAATTGAATTGGATTGGATTGGATCGGAAATCGTTTTAGCAGCAGTAAGAACACTCACGGGTTATTTACGGTAAGAACGATCCCCAGTGTTTCGCCCACTCGTGATGATTCCCTTCGTGGAGATGCGTGAATTTTTATTGACTCATTACAACGGCACCCATTATCTGTACTGGACAACAAGCACGGCAACAGCAGTTTTTCGGAGGATGTAACCGGTACGACTCTCACCTTAAAACTGGTTTAAGGCGAAATGGCACTCGATTTCCAATGTTCCTCTTTGTTGGGACGCTTTTAGTAATGAGCTACTCGGACGGGACCGATTAGGCTGTCTTATAATTAACTGATTGCATCTTTGCTAGCGAACAACCAGGCTTTACGAGAACCTGCTGAAATGAATGTGGCATTCACAGGTTTAGGAGCAGGTTGCTGTCATACCAAAGGAAAGCATATATGGTATGCAGCCTCCGAGCGTTTTGTATGCATACCAAGAGAATGATGCCACAGGTTTTGCTAAATGTCGATCGATTGAATCAGAGCCTTAAGAACGGCAAATAAAAGAAATTAAATTGCAGCACATTATTGCGTACTGTCAGATATAATAAACAAAACGGGCGAGCTCTTGTGTTACCCCGTTTCGGCGTCCACTAGTGGATCAGAATGAATAAGTTGAACCACAGCTGCTAGCTCCAGAAACGCCGCGGTCGCGCCGAAGAACATTTCACCCACATTTATTTCAAGGAACACGCTTTTTCAGTCGCCTAAAAGCCTAGCAAGGATACTTGGATAGTTTATGACGTCTTGCTATGCTGCTCTGGTTAACGCAGTACTCCCACTCGATTTTTTTCTTGTGCATACTGCGAAAAACAAAAGTTGGGGAAAGCCTTGCAATCAGCTAATATTCAACTGCATTTAATTGCATCGGGTGGAGAATTAATGACAGCAGCGGTGAGCACTGCCGTTCTCTGCTGTTTTCATTGTCGTACCACGTCTACCTAAGAACTCTATGACTGGCGCATACGATCAAGGATGGCCGATGCTCACCAGATAGCGGTGTCCTGGGGCCGAATTTTCTAAACCGGGTGCCATCACTCTGAAATTACGCGGTATTGGCGGAGCAATGCACGCACAGCCTCCCAAATTTTTATAGCGGGAGCGACGACCTATCGGCATGTTAGCGCATTATCACAGTGTTCAGCGGCAAAATAGGCGAGGCTACGCGCATGCGCATGGAACTATCTGTTGTGGGAGCGCCGTCTGCTCCGCTGTTCTTCTCAGGGCAACACACCCCCTGTTTTTCTTATCTTGCAAGGCCGTTTCGCTACCGCCAAAGATAGCTAAGCAGAGTGGGGCACAAAGTCATTCAGATGCAGTGGCAGGGGGCGCGCCACTCTCAAGGAAACAGCGTAGCAGATGACAGTTATACAGCATATACTCTCGCCTTTTTCGCTGGTGAACACCGTAATGAGGCGCTGACATGCCGGTAGGTCGTCGCTCCCGCTATATTATTAAAAATTTGGGAGGCTGTACTCGTCCGTTCGGGAGTTGCCTGGAGGGTCGGGAAAGTACAGGAAGGATGTGGGGCGCCCCTCTGCTGGAAAGCTTGGTCATCGGCGGCCCCTGCATACACGTACCTACTTCTCGCTGATAAACGAACCGTAAGAGAATGGGGCCACGGTTTTTAAGCTTCTGTGTGGAAGCTGCCGTATTCCATCACGGGCGCTGCGTAGTTGCGATTATTAACCCTCAATGACCCATTGAGCGCTGAGGCGGGCGTCCGGTGTTGGCGTCTGTAAGCAATATGAACGCTCTTACGCGATTGCGAAGCGCTCCATATCACTATCTTCGTTCACGTTAATAAAAAAACACGAGAGCTGCGCTGCTCGGCCACGAAAAATGGAAAGCCGACAGTCAAGCTGTGATGTGAGGGCTGTGTTCGGCGGCAGCCGATCACCCTCACCGCTGCCCTCGCACAGCGGCGCAACAGCTACAATCATTCGCAGCGCAAATCTGAAAGAACCTAGCGGCGCCCAATCGGACATTTATGCTTTCGCATTGGCAACTCGTAAACTGTGCGTTGGTGTGCTCGCAGCTTTTGTAGCGTGAGCTACACTGGGCGAGGCTGAGAAGTTTCGCGTGGCTCCTGGAGAGCCATGCTGCGCATGCGCGAGGAGCAGTGACGTCTCACGGCGCACAGTTGGTGCGCCGGAGCCGCCGCCGCCGCGATTAGATTGGATTGAATTGGACTGAATTCAATTGGATTGAATGGGACTGGATTAAATTGGATTGGATTGGAAATCGTTTTAGCAGCAGTAAGCATGATAACCGGCTAATCTTAGACAACCAGGAAACCTAAGAATAACCAGCTGAACCTTAGCTCACGCTACGTAATATATCCTAGCATAGTCGAGCAAAGCCACAGCTAATTTGTTTAATGTCTTCGTTCTGCTATTTGATCTTTGTTTTTGGTATGGCAAACGTCATTGGCGTTACTTCGCTTGAACTGCCTAGTTGAATGGCAGTCGCTTATCCAGGTTAGATTATCTGCTCATTGACCACATTTATGGGACGTCACCCTGTGAAATGTAGTTTGTAGCTCAACCGTGATAAAGCCGCAACCTTAGCAAAAAAATTCTGCCAAAAAAGCCTGCGCGGAAGAAACGGGAATATTTTTGGCTGCTGTTTCCAATTCGCGTCATCGCATGCGGAATCCCTGCGGGAGGCCATCGTACACGCCATTTTTGTGAAGATGCTCTTGCCACTTCTATTCGTTGCGAGACAACTTTTTGCGAGATAAGCTGCCTTGGCTGCATGACACTTGTTGTCTATCCTTTGACACTTAAAAATCATAGTTTCTAATTATGCGCCACGCATAACCATCACGGCTTCCGGTTCGGACGTATTTCTAAAGGCACGTTCACTTCGAGATGCCTCGGAGATCGCTAAGTGTCTATCGCGTGTTATTTCCGCAACAGAAGCAGTCTTGGTCATCAACAAACGTTTAACTCGTTCAGTTAAGCATCACGGCGGTTTTTCACGGTGCGAGTACTTTCGAGTGCCGCCCGTGCAAACAAAAATTAATCCCTCGGAAAGAGCGGGTGTTCGAACGTGTGCCTCCCCGTCCGAAGCCTCGCAAGGAAGGTGGCCTAACCACTGTCGGCGTACAACAGGTTCGCCGAAAATACAAGGGGTGAAGAAGCGCTGCACAGCCAGGAAGGAAGGCAGGCAGGGGGCGATCAAGCGGCGAGGGAGCCCACCGATGAAGCCGTTGTTTGCCGGGGTGAGCCGGCGAGGAGGCCGGACGGCGGTTGCGAGGGGGACAGATTCGGCGGCCTTGGCCGGAGAAGAAGCTACGTCTAGGGCGGCAGAAGAGCACCGCCACCGGCCAACAACACGGAGGATATCCCGGCGCTCGGGGCGAGGGACCTGCTGCCACGGCGGTCCGCAGCATCGAATCGTCCGCCGCCAAGAGCGCTGCCGTCCTTGCGCCGTGCCACTGACCGACCCATTGGCCGCTGCGGAACTTAACGGCTCCTGGGCTACCGCCGTCGCGTGGTCTCTCTCTTGTCCGTTGTGCGGCGGAGACAACAACCGCTTCCGTTTCTGGTGCCGGCACGTCAGCGCCGTCTGCACCCGACGCAGACGTGAACGTACGTACGAAAATTTGGAAATATTTTAGTAATTTTTATTGGCACTTGTTTACCCAACTGATATGGGGGTTCTTGTAGTTTGCTATAACGCCACAAGGGACTGGGAGAAAAGGCAATGGTGGTTTTCTGCACGAGGACGCGAGTTTGAGGCCGCGGCGGCCGCTTTTCTGGTGGAGGCGAAAGCAAAAACGCCAGTGTGTACGAGATTTCGGCGCTCGTTAAAGATCCCCAGATGGTCAAAATTAATCCGGAGCCCTCCACTACGGCGTGTTTCATCACCTGCGTTGCGTCGGCGCGTTAAAACCTACAGTCAATCAATCAATCAATGTGAGTTTCTGATCGTAGCGACAATTCCTGAACACTCAATTAATGCTGCCTAGCGGGTCACTTGCGCCCCACTCGCTGAATAGAGTGTGCCGGAATAGCTACATAACCGTTGGCGTTCCCGAAACCCTGAAATACCGAAGAAAAGCACGTGTGCGCGGACCAGCTTGCGAGTGTGCAAGATCTCCCTTTGTGACAAATTCCCGCGCATAATCTCTCCGGTACCCGTACTGCATTAAACATAGACCCTCGAGGAGAACTTGAAAGCGGTTGGCGGTGGCGTGCTTTGACGGTCAGGCACATACACGCAAATTTTCTTCATTTTAGCAAACAAAACTCATCTGGAATGAACAGACGTAGTACTTCCTCGTGTTGCACAATTCAACGGCTTTATTTTCGGGAAGACGGACGACTGCGAGGAGGTGTTTATGGCAGAGTGGCAAAAAATGGACACTCGTGGCATCGCACGAGCCGTCCAGTTATATCTGTGGCAGATCCAACTTTGTAGAACGATTTTCCGGTGGTGCCCTATTCACACCTCTTAGATAAGTTTCCGCCGACTTCTCGCGCTCCTCCGCGGAAGGAGGCCGAGGGCTGCGGTGAAGCCCCCGCTAGGCCAGGCACGCCGTGGACTTCGGAAGGTCGCGGCATCACGGCCGTTCCATAGCGGCGCTCTAAGCCGCTACGCCCAGTCGTGTTCGGTATCCGCCGCCGGAAAATGCACGGCGGCAAAGCCACATTTCGGGTGAATGCGCTGTAGCTATTCATTTATTTATTTATTTGTAGCGATATACCTACAGCGCCATTATGAAATTATTGTAGGGGGGCTAACAAACAAAAATCAGTCATACAATCACACAAAACACTGGCATCACAGTGAAACAGCAAGTTACAAAACAGCACAGTTGGTGATGGATTGCTATAATGGGCTAGAAAACAAAGTGCTCAATCGCAGTCTGAAAATTATTTACCGTGACCAGATCACTCGGGAGAGCATTCCAGTTGTCTATTCTGTTAGGAAAAAAAAAGTATATTTGAAGACATTATTCTGGCACTCATACTGTCTAAGATTTCTTGTGTTATCCCGTCTCGAATTAACATGATGATGCTCCTTTAAGTGGAGACTTTTATTAATACCTCTCTGGTCACCTAAAATGTTATGAAGACATTTTGAGCTTGTATGCTCACGCAGATGGAAAAACGAGAGCAGGGCACAGAACACGGTGGTTGGTAATTCGCATACTTGTCGCTTATTTTCTTGATAAAACGTGGGTGGACAAATTTCATCTTAGCAAGCAAGCGTGGGACTGTCCATTTCGCCATGACTTCGTGAGGTTCCTGGAGTGCTGAAGGGTGCTGGCTTTTGGCTATTTGTGTTAAAACGGTGACCGCTAGTTATCCATCGTGTGTGCTGAGATTAAACTTCTAATGGTTATGTAGTATTTTCGGCAGTCCAACGACACACAATTCGTTTGAAATAGGCGCGACGAAACACGAGTTGCAACCGTTTTCTCTAACCACGCTGCTCTTCCGCATAAGCCCCTGTATTGACAGCAGATGGGATTTAGGAATTTTCGCTACTCCTTGGTGAACCAACTAATCCTGACGAGTCAATAAAACGGCGTGGTGTTAGAGTCGCCTGACCACCGTATCGCATATTAATTTTTACGAAATATCTACGTTAGATTAATAGCTACAGAACATTTATGAGGAAAGTAGGTTTTTCGCAAGAATGTCTTGCTGTGCAGACGCCAGTCAAGATTGATCCATTGGAGTTGAATCTTGAAAACTTGGAAATTTTAAGTGAAGTTTGCTAAAACGATGGCTCTGTCATCACGCCTATTTTAATTTACCCCTCACTATCAGTTAATTTACCGTGAAGTTGCAAATAACACCTTCTGCTGGGGTCCGAGTGCGCTTATACAGAGGACGGTCGCAGCTCGTGTTTTAGCGGAACTACCCTGAAACAAACTATAATACGTCGAACCAATGAAACGACTACGTAGGCGTAGAATGTTTTCTCTCAGCAGGTATCATGGGTAGTTCTCAGTCGCAGATAATACAAAAGAAAGGGAGACGTCACTCCTAAACCATTCCCGGAACAGATAGCTTCATGTTTGCCTGCTAAGGTATAACAGTAGTCCTCCGAAGTTCGATCGTGCTAATTAACTGCAAAAAATGCTCGATCATAACTTACAAACATTCACGTTTCCTTTCCCGCGGTCGTTCGCACTGCGCGTCTGTCAATTGTGTTTTGTGTAGTCTCCTCGTTTGGCTGCACTGAGTCACCACGTTCACGCCGTATTTTTATTTATTTATTTATTTATTTATTTATTTATTTATTTATTTATTTATTTATTTATTTATTTATTTATTTATTTATTTATTTATTTATTTATTTATTTTTATACCCTTAACACCGTATGGTGAGGTGAGGTGAGTGTGAGAGGGAAAGAGGTTCCCAGCCTAAACCACATATGTATTGCAGGGAGAGAAAGGGAAGGAGAGGGGGTAGAAATATGGGTTTAGGTAGTGATAGAAAGGTGGTTGGGGCAGGAAAAGGAAGGGGTAATGGGGAAGAGAAGATAGATCAGCGACCACCACCCGGGAACGGGAAAACTATCAGCGGGCTTTTTTTTGTTGTTGTTAAACATGAAAAAAAAAATTTCCTTCTTTGAAACAAAAAAAAAATCAGAAAACTCTACAAGTCTTAAACGAAAAATAACAAACACTAAAACTTAAGAACAGTTCGTTCTAAAAATTGATCTTCACTGTCGACTTTATTAACAAACAAGAAGTGCATTATACGATACAAAAAAGTATTCCTACGTATACAATATTAGCTAATCTTGGGTGGCCGCCGTCAGAGCGGGAAGGTAGTTATATTCAATGGAGGTACGAGGTTTGCAACACTAAAACAAACTGTTGGTTCCGCAAGATGATGTTGATGTTTATTAGGGCAATTCGTTTGATTGTATGGCGTGCCCACTCAGTGTACTGTTCTGCACTCATTGGGCCGCGGAAATCATGAATTAAGCAGGCATTTTCAGGTATTAATGAAGTAGGTTTTCATGATTAGGTAGGCATTTTAGCAACGCCCAGATAAATTGAAAAGGCTCGTCATTCCAACCTTTGGTTTCCTCTACTTCAGCCGATGGCACACTTTACGTGCAACACGCAGTTCGGTGTAATAATGTCATGGCCGCAAATCACAGTGGCATTTATACGAACTTTCCATCAATTCTTTGAAGACGTAGCTATCTTCGTATTCGCAAATGAGTTTTCTCTCCTCGTGACAATTTTGCCATTAGCACAAACAAAGCAATGATAAAATAAGAACCAACTCGTCCCCGCGTTCATATGAAATAATTACCATCATGGTTCGATTAACGTCTGCATTCATTTGCCGCTCTTCACGCCGATACTGCGGAACTGTCACACAGAAACAGGAAATAATCACAAGATCAGCTTTGGAGATGCTCTAAGCCCTGATTCACACAGCCGTCACCTTCTCCGTCACGGCACCGTCACGTCAAGAAACCGCGGCGGAAGACGTAAACAGAGTAGCATTCGTACTGGAGCTCTCCGTCAGAGTACAGGGTCGTCTGCCTAGTGATCAGTTTAGCCTAGAATTAAGCTTCCTTAATCTGAAAGTAAGCAAAATGGCTTACATTTTTACATGTGCTCTTTTTGCTAAATTCAGCCGTAAAAATTTGTTTTCTGATTGGCTGGTTTACCACAGGGCGGGGTCCCGTCGCTTTAACGGAACGGAAACGTAGAGCTCGGTCTCCTGTCACCATCGCACCGTTTTCGGCAAAAATCGTCCGACATATCTTCTCCCATGACGAAAGACGGTGATATGAAGGTGACGTGACGAGGTGAAAAACGGCTGTGTGAATGAGGGCTGACGCAGTTACAATTTTACTACACATGTTCCGGTGGTAAACATGCATTGGCGCTGCTGGCTTTCGTGAAGTTTTTTTAGATTTCTTTCGAAGTTGCTGCTCGACGAGCTCCTCAAAGCACAATTTGCCTGCTTAAGCTGGCTTCCCCTTAGCACGACGTTAGTACACGTTAGCCGCAAGGCTTGAATGTAAGCTTTATGAAAATGCGTGTGGACTGGCCAACAGGGTTGTATTGGGGCTCTATAATCTGTTTTTCAAATACAAGCTTTCTCTCTCCCTCTCTCTCTCTCTCTCTCTCTCTCTCTATATATATATATATATATATATATATATAGAGAGAGAGAGAGAGAGAGAGAGAGCATAAGGGTTGGCAGTCAAAGAAACCACTGAAAGCAAATTTGTCATAGACACAGATGAAGAATTTTTTGAGTCACAAAGAAAGTGGTGAAAAAATGCCCGCCGGGTAAGATCCGAACCCACGACCTCCAGGTCGTGCGTTCGCACCTCAATGACCCACGACCTTTCTTCGGGTTTGATGACTCAAAAATTCTTCAGCTGTTCCTATGACCTACCGCATTCCACCCTTTGCTTTCCGAGGTTTTCTTGACTGCCAACCACCCGCCGCGGTGGCTCAGTGGCTCAGGCGTTGCGCTACTGAGCACGAGGTCGCGGGTTCGATTCCCGGCCGCGGCGGCCGCTTTTCTGGTGGAGGCGAAAAGCAAAAACGCCCGTGCGTACGAGATTTCGGCGCACGTTAAAGATCCCCAGGTGGTCAAAATTAATCAGGAGCCCTCCATTACGGCGCGCCTCATCGCCTGCGTTGCGTCGGCGCGTTAAACACCACAATCAATCAATCAAATCAATTGACTGCCAACCCTTATTCTGTCTTAATTCACCGAACCCATGATTTTCCCAGTTCTGATTCGCTATATATATATATATATATATGTAGTCTGGAAACAAAAAAAAAAACTCACAGAGAGCGCGAAAAAATAAGGTAAGTAAAGACAGAGACACATGAGAAAGACATTAACAATAAAAATAAAAGCTTACTGACTTTTCAGGAAGAGGACTTCTTTTCTTCAGAGTTGAAGTCCTCTTCCTGAAACGTCAGTAAACTTTTATTGTTATTGTTAATGTCTTTCTCGCGTGTCTCTGTCTCTACTTACCTTATATATATATATATATATATATATATATATATATATATATATATATATATATGTATATATATGTATATATATGTATATATGTGTATATGTATATGTGTATATGTATATATATATATATATATATATAATGAAGAAAATGAAACACGTCGAAAGAGGACAGATTCTGACGAAGGCCGGTCCCCGGTCGAAACGTTAAAACCTGTCCTCTTTCGACGTGTTTCATTTTCTTCATTATACTTACCGGTGTCCAAGAAATTGTTTCTCGCTATATATATATATATATATACAAGAGAAGAAAAACTTCGAACAAGGTAAAAGCACGATTGTGGCCTACGTTTCAGCAAAGAGAACTTGCTTTCCTCAGGGCAATCTCTCGCCTGGCAGGCAGGGTTTATAAGATATATATATATATATATATATGTATATATATGTATATATGTGTATATGTATATATATGTATATGTATATATATATATATATATATATATATATATATATATATATATATATATATATATATATATATATATATATATATATATATATATATATATATATATATATATATATATGCTATAAGTACACAGCAGTGTTGTAAACGTTCCTCCAAAATAGGAACGAAAGCTCGTTCCTCGTTCCTTGCCAATTTTGAAACGAGTTCCCGTTACAAGTTCCTTTATTGCGAAAGGAACGCGTTCCAGTTCCACTTCGAAAATTGGAACGTGTCGTTACATTAACGTTACAATTAGGTTTTTAAATTAAAATATAGTGTAGGATAACCCTGGGTCGAAATAAGTGAGACTTTTAAAACTCACATCGAACTACGTATATTATACGAATATTAACACCACCGGCAGCAGATTATCTGGAGATAAAGATAATCAAAAGAAACGCTCCTAGGCGAATTTTTTCAGGGAGCACCGGACAAACTCCAGACGGCTCGAGGACATTTCGGTGCAGGATATATCGGTGCGGACATATCGGTGTACGGACATATCGGTGTACGGGCGTTTCGGTGAACGCACATATCGGTGTACGGACATTTCGGCGACCAAACTATCCGGTGCTTGCCTGTTTGCGACAGCCGTTATATTTTTATTTCCGCTTAACGTCGGCTATGGACAACAATCTGGAGCCGTCAATTTATTTTTTTGATTGATGCCATATGTTCGATCTTTGCCAATTATTTTTAGAAATTTTACATTTATATATATACTTTTAATACCTCTTCCTGGGGACACCTGGTATGCAGCCGATGGAATTCTTTAGCACACGTTTTTTTTTTCATTTATGACAGGTTGTTAATTTATATTTGCTCTGTTTTAGCTAAGACAATTACCCATGTTTACGATCACCTCTTCTGTATTTTTTTTAAAATAACACACTCAAATTACATAAATTACATGCACACTCTCAATATCCAAAAAGTAACAAACATTAGTTAGCACCCCAGAATGAAGAAAACCTTATGAAGAGTATTTACAAGGGCTGGGCTGCCTTGCTAAAATGAATTCGCGAACACTGGTCTAGGATATTGTCGGGGAGGAAAAAGGGGCCTTTTGGAAAAGAGCCGTAGGTTCTAATGTCCTAAATGCTGATTAAGCGCGTACCGGTTGGGCATACAAATTCCACCCATTGTGTTCGGGACAACCAACCTTCGTTAATGTTTACAAGCCTACATTTACCACATTTTCATTCTTTGTTCTAGCGCCCCCCCCCCCCCCCTCCCACTTCCCGCCTGTACTCTCGAATCCAGATGTCTTTTTCAGCCATATTATTTTCGGTTTCCCCTGAAAATCCTACTGGCGTGGTGGAGTTCACGGTCTCCGAAGCGTCACCGCAGTGATTTTTTATTTTTTTATTTAGAACATACTGCTAGCCTCTTAGTGGAGGCTTTTGCAGGAATTGGGTGATACATTCAGAACAATGACATAGCACACTTCGCGTTTAAAACAGAGAAAAAGCTTTACATTCACCATGGGCGCACGAAACCTGTATAATGTGACACAAAAAGCCACCCAAAAAGCAGCTGAGAACACAATGGCCCCTATCGTTTGCTGGCTACGCCCTTCCGCGCGTCGCGGTCATATCGACGGCGCCCCCACTCCAGGAATCGCTCTTTCTGCGCCTTCAGTCGCCCCCTTGGGAATTAACTCGTCAAGTCGTGCATTTCATGGACACCCCAGGTATACATCGCTTCCTCCCATTATCAGGAGCAAAAAAAAAAAAATGAATAGGCTAGTGTGACGAGAGCGGCAACAGTCATCTTCGAGTTTTCGAAGTCCAGTGGACGCAATGGTGAAGCACAAGTGACACCCCTCTCTCTCTACTTAGGTGGATGATTGCCGGCGGGGCTCAGCATTCCCCTCCCCTAAGTAACGCCACCGTAAGTGCGATGGTTGGTTTGTTAGTTTTAAGTAGAACTGAGTTCAACTGACACCGAATGCAATGAAGGCGAAATCAATTGAGAGATTAATTAAAACGAAATACACACGCGCCTAATCGACCTCGTTTTTCTGTTGTTTTTTCGCGGAAGAGTTCCTGGGGGGGAGGGAGGCGAGGAATAGACTAGAAGCAGCAGCCTCTTGCACCGTTGGGTGAAGTGAAAGGAAAGCGCTTTGGTAAGACTTGAAGTATTAGGGTTGTTCACATGAATGTTAAAATAACAAAAAAATGGTTGAACGGATCCAAATTAACGTTAATTTTTACCACCTGCTACAGAAATTGGGTTTCACGTGGCAATGCTCCGCCAGGGTTTAGCGTTCGTTTCCACGAACGGCGGTGCAAGCACAAGTCTCGAACGTAAAATCATATCAAGTCACGAAATTACAATATTTAAGCTAAAATGTTCAAAGAATGCCTGGGACATCCCCTCACTCAAAATGTCTGGGCCAAGACGTCATGCACCAAAATGTCCGTGCACAGAAATGTCCACACCGAAACGTGCTGGACCGAAATGTCCGACACCACATGTCCGGATCCCGTTTAGCAGTCCGTCCGTTTCGTTGGCTACGTTGTTACCGGGTCGACCGCGACCGGTCTTCTCCTGAGCGCGTGGAAGGGCGAGTAGGAAGGGTGCGGAAGCACGGACATGGCGAAGGCAGGCCCGCGGAACCAATCCCCCTACCGCGACGAATGCCCAAGTGCCCAGCCGGGTCCCGGTCAACCCAGTAACAACGCATACGACAGAACGGACGGACTGCTAAAACTCTCTATTCTTTCCCCGCCGGGGAACAATTCTATGGGCCAGACGCGCATTCTGGTCTCCCCAGACAAACGATGAAGGGCAAAAAGCATTCTCGCGGCTACGCTATTCACCCATCAAACCCCGCGTAAGCAACCAGCATGAAAGGAAGCACAAGCTGTGGCCTGCTGCGTGGTTATTCTTCTGCATTTCACTTTCGAGGAAGCACGTACGGCTGAAGGGCGGGCAAACTGGCCATCTTATAGGAAGAGAGACGCAGTAGCGCTTTGTGGATTTTTGTACTCGAGCCTTGGCATCAAAAACAGCCAAATCCTAGCGATGTAACGGCAGGAACGCCGTTCCTGCCGTTCCTTCAGAAACGTAACGAGTTACCGTTACAGTTCCACCGACCCTTAATGGAACAGTGGCGTTCCTCCATTCCTCCAAAAAGGAACTAGTTCCAGGAACGCCGTTCCTTGTAACGCCGTTCCGTACAACACTGGTACACAGTCCGACACACATGCAGCAACATCATGTAACTGTAATCTGATGAAAGCAAGTCCGAAGTCCCATGTCCGCTACCTTCTTTGTTATTGTTCTTGCTGTGTATCCGACTGTTTACTTGTACTATTTCTGCGCGTTTGAAGAGTTTTATTCCAGATATATATACAGAATTTTGGCGGTACTGCGGTCTATTGTGCGCCGGTATTGGAACGGGACATGGTATATCGAGCGTAGTCTTGATTAATAACGCCATGCTGTTCCTAAATGAACATATAGATTCACGATCAGTACGGATCGCGTAAATTCCGACCTACCGTGTTGTGTACCACCATCGCGTCCCTGTCATTGCTCTTCTAGTTCTGGTTAGAGCCATTCTTGAAATGCTCATAGACGCGTTACTGACAACAAAAACAAGAACAACAAAAAACACAGCAGCGTAATATCACCGAAACAGTAAAGGGCAACTTGAGGCGTGCGGGTCTGTAATACAACATTTCACCGGAATAATGCAATTCACAGAGACGACGTACTTTTTACAGTAACTTTGTTTTGAATTTGGTCTGCAAACAGATCCTTACCTTATTTTTTTCCGTATAACGGCTTGCACCGAGATTAAATCGTTTACTACAGAACTAGGTGGAGAGCGAGATAAGTTTAGCGTTCCTGTTTATTCCTGTCCGTAACCGACAAGATGCTGGACGGATATGAGGAAAAAAATTAGCTGTGGCTCAGCTCGGCTATGCCAGGATATACATAGCGGGAGCTAAGGTCCAGCTGGTTATTCTTAGGTTTCCTATTTTTCTAGGATTAGCTCATTATCATGCTTACTGCTGCTAAAGCGTTTTCCAGTCCAATACAATCCAATTTTATGCAATCCAACCCGATACAATCCGATTCAATCGCGGCGGCGGCATCTCCGGTTCGCCAGCTGTGCGCCGTGAGAAGGCACTGCTCCTCGCGCATTTGCCGCACGGCTCTCCAGGAGCCACGCGAAACTGCTCAGCCTCGGCCAGTGTAGCTCACGCTACAAAAAGCCGATCGGATTCCCTTGTATGACGCCGTTAGCACTGCCGTGGTGCAGATTCACGCCGCGTATGATATAGTATTTCATTTTCATAACGCCGAATTCACAGCGTCGCAAGAAACATTCGCTTCAAATAGCGGCTTGCACCCTAACACGGCAGCCGCGACGGATATTCGAACCGGTTGGATCAGCCAGCGGCGTCGTACGTCACGTCACATCCTCGCGGTGCTTGCTCATTTGGCTTCTAAAGTTATTCCTACGAGCGTCGAACACGCAAGTGGACGCGTGCACCGGCGACCGGCGTCACGAGGGAGTCATTGTTCGGAGCCGCCGCATGGTCTACATTCGGCACGGCGTGATCCTCTCGTGGCCTGCGCGGCGGCAGCATCAGGAAGCGTCGCTTTCCGGTAGCCGCCTTGCGGTGGGGGGCGAGCGACCTTGCGGCCGCCGAGACGCGGTCGAACGGGACCGCGGACGAGCACGACCGCTTTGGCTGCGGGTCGCGAACCTCCATTTGTCCTCCGGGATTCCTTCCCTCCGGCGGCCGCTTTAGGCCAACAGTGGAGACCTTGAAAATGTCCTGCCGAGAATAAAGGCACGACGCTGAGGCTAGGTGGCTGCTGGGGCGTCTCGGTGCTGGCGTAACACGAGGTCGCGCGTCGCAGTTGTTTAATGCTTAAGGTGACTGTGCATCAATGCTTAAGGCGAAGCTCATTGATGCCGTTGTACGTCGCTAGGCCCTGCAGGAAAGCCAACCTTTAAAGCAAAAGCAAAGCTTTACTACTTTCATCAAGCTATTTCATGGAGGATGCGCAAGGTGACCTTTTGACCGTAGACACACCCCCGGCGACACACCCCTCGCAGCGCATTGCGTGATTCTCCGGGTTCAATGTCAGCGCTGCGCACAAGGCCCCGTTTTTAGTCGTTGGGCTGGCGTAGCGGCGGCGGCCGCTCAGCTGATTGGCAGCTGACGAAAACCGCCGCGTTCCGCGCATGCGCCTCTTGGTCGTCTCGTTTCGCGTGGCGTTTGCCGTGAAACAGGAACGCCGCGTTCGCCGAGAATGAAAGCGAGGCCTGGCCACCTTGAGCCGTGGTCGGCAATAGAGCTACATCAAAGTTTAACCAAGCGAAACCAAGACTCAACCAGAGTAAGCCAAGCTTTTTCTTTGCATGTGCAAGGTTAGCTGAGCTGGGCCGCTTCCATTTCTTTTCCTACGATGATGATGAGTGATCGTGGGGGAAGTGAAAGAAAAAAAATAGTGGTGGCTTAGCTCTGCTATGCCAGGATATACGTAGCGTGAGCTAAGGTTCAGCAATCGAGTCAAATCCAGTCCAATACAGTCCAGTCCTCTCCAGTCCAATTCAGACCAGTCCAATTCAGTCTAATCCGTGTCCAGTTACTGCTTCTCGCGCATGTATCAAGCGGCTCCGGCGCAGAGCCAGACTTGGCTACTGCGTAATTCAGGCGCACACCTGGGCACGCGGCGGCGCCAGTGCATCTGCTGCGGCTATGACGCAACACAATTCAACACAATCCACTTCAATCCAATCCAATACAGATCCAAATCCAATCCAGTCCAAGCCAAGCCAAGCCAATCCAATTCCCTTCGCGCTTGCGCAGAACGGCCCTTCACGGCACACGCGAAACTGCTCAACCTCGGCCAGTGTAGCCTACGGTACAAAAGAAAGCGCTTCCCGTGACCGGAATTGAACCCGTGTCCCTCGCGTTCTGTAGCCCGCGTCTGTCCGACCGCTACATTTCCACTTGGTAGAAGCGGACGCCAAGCAGCAGGTTCCGATTCGCGCTGTACACCCCGAACCCAAACTTCAGGCCTACGAAGTGCACACCGGAGAGTTGCTGTGGGTATTCCAGAAAAGTGGTGCCTACCTCCGGAGTAGCAGGTACTTGCAATGTGGGGACTGGCCAACCAAAGAACCCATCACGAGAAAGCTTCGCGTTCAGCCATCGTCGTCTTTAGACGGAGGGGTGCATGATTTCTCAACTTCTACATCTTAAATTCTTTCAGAAAGTAGTGAACAGACACATCCAGTACTTAAAATAACCGGTCACAAAGTAGCTCACCCTAAAATTACTGCTGTACGCCCTTCAGATAACCTGGAAGCTAGCTCAGAAGACCTTTCTCGCTATCGCTGTCTTGGAATTCTTCGAGCGCTAGATGTACGTCATTTGGGCGATGCAGCGTTTATTGGCCGAAATTCCTTTCTGCTGCAGCGATAAACACATTCGGTATCTGGTTTAAAAACGCCGCATAGGCAAAGCGTACACGAAAAGCGGAGCTGCTGCGACGTGCAAATCGCCCTGTTTCAAATAGTAGAGGAAGAAAATGTGGCTCTAGGGCACCAGTCTCATCATCATAGCATGTTTAGTCAGTCATCCCCATTAAAGCATTCCAACAGGCTGTCTGGCGGCTCCGTTCACTGGGGGCTCAGCCGCAACGAGGTGGTCGCTCCCCAACACGCCCAGTGCCGTTCACTGCTGGCTATAACATAGCTTTCACAATGCTTCCAGACGCGAAGGAAAAAATGAGTTTATCGGAAGTGTTGCAGAGTCCCTTTAAGCATTTCTATCAGGGCTAAATGAGAAAACACCGTGGCCGGTCTGTAACACGATGTTTCACACTTTCACTGTCTAAAGCCTACGGCGTTGGTATTCTTGTACACGACCGCATTTATTGCACCCTGAAGAAAGTGTTCCCGCAGCAATGCATCTCGCGTGGTAACAAAGCCGACTATAAAGGCGCTTCATAGGGATGGGGATGCATGGGGCTTTGTGGAGGTATTTAATAAAGCGCTGTAGGTTCGCCCTGACTCGTCGTCAAAAAACGCTGATGTAGCGCGTGACGGATCCCAGAAATAAATGTGCGTGTAAAAGTAAAGCCGACTTTAGAGGGACTCCACGGATATAACAGCTGCTTAAGTTCCCCCTCGGCGGTTTACACAATTTGTTTTCTGATTAGACGAAAAGCGGAAACCTTGAGCGAGGGGATTTTGCGGCGCTTGTTATAGCGCTCCGGATTTTCCCAATAATACGTAGACTTCTACAATGGCGTGACGTATAGCTAGGGTGTAACCTCTAAGCGTAGAAACATTATTCAATCTTTCGAAGACAAAAAAAAAGTAGGAAGAAACCATGGTGAGGCAGGCAGGGCGTAAAGAAAAAAACACAAAATGGAGATCGGGCAGCGAGTTTTCCAGCGTCTTACTACGTTGCGGCGACGACGATGAGGACGAGGCAGGGTTTTCCGGCGCAAGATCGACATTCGCAACAAGCGCCGTAGCGTTATTGCCAGCTGTTTCTTGACCATGGGTAACATCTGGGATGAAAGGAATTACTTTAAAATTTTACGTCGTGGGCTAGTAGGGTCAACGTTAGAACATAAGGAGCTGGTTAGTGTTTATCCCTTAACATGGACACCCGCCATGTATGTCCATTTTATGATACCTTCTAAGTGCGAATAATTGTTTGTATTGTTTCTTCGTTATGAAACGCCCTTTCTTCTATAATCCCAAGCGGGATTGGCAGTATCCGTAAATAAATAAATAAATAAATACAAACTAGTAAATAAAAAATAGCTGTTCGCAGAACATGACGCTTCACGATGACAATGAGCAAAAGGTTGTGGCGGCTTTTGCTTTTGTAGCGTGAGCTGCACTGGCCGACGTTGAGCAGTTTTGCGTGGCTCCTGGAGAGCCGTGCTGCGCTATGTGCGAGGAGCAGTGACGTCACACGGCGCAAGAGCGTTGCTCGCTGCCCGGCGTCTCTCACACACCCTACGCGCCTAGCGTTTTCGCCGACCTCCGTTCCGCACGTGGCAGCCCAGTCCACTTGATGATCATACGAGGGGTGGCCGGGTCTGGAATCGATGGCTCGTGCGTCGCAGCAACACCGGCGTGCACCTGTGGAAACAGCTTAGCTCGGGGGCGATTCCTGACGCTGCGCCGGAGCCGCTTGATAAATATACACGTGTCACATGATGCGAATACCGTGTGTGTGTCATTGAAGCAGCAGTAAGCATGATAATCAAGCTAATCCTGGACAACCGGGAAAGCTAAGAATAACCAGGTCAACCTTAGCTCACGCTACGTATATCCTGGCAAAGCCGAGCTAAGCCACTGCTAATTTTTTTCCATTTTTTTGTGTTTCTCCCTGAAAGGTTTTCCCAGCTTTCTCGCTCAAAATTCCAACCTCTCAGGAACCTAGCAAAACCACTTTAGGAAAGTGATATTTGGCAAAAAGCCAGAAGTCAACGTGAAGATGAAAAGACTAAAAGAACATTTCCAGGTTTCTGAATATTTTTTGTGTAAATCGCTGTGAAATCTAACTCCCCATGCATTTCTATGGGATAGTTTCCATGGCTCAGGAACCTAGTCACGGAACGTGCGCGACTTGAAACTGCGCACAAAGCAAGCATTCACACCAAATGTTAGCTGTGCCAAAGAACTTTTCATTTCTCTAAACAATTGCAGAGTAATCACTGTTGAAAGGACTGCCATGAGAGGGAAAGCTGCACATGGAAAGCGAACGCTACCAGAAGCACAGAAATATTTAAGGTCAGGCCTACAGTAGGCGCAATGGTGCAGGAAGCACAGGGACACAACGCTAATAGTACAAGCGCTGCTTTGCCTGAATGCAAAAGCCTTCCTGTATCAAGAAGAAACATTAAGGTCAAAAGAACACGGTGGACAAAGAACCCGTACGGGCTCAAAAACGTGTTTTAACTTTTTGACTAAGTCAGTTACCGCATTACGGTTTCTTCATACAATGGCTGACCAGACAAACTTTTGTCAAACCTTTGAATACACCAACCGTAGTCACTACCGTTGCTGTAATAATCTGCCTACGTTATAAAATGGCCAGCGTATAAGGTCGTTTCCACGCTACGTGTAAACCGGAAGTATGACGGGATTGAAATATGTGGTTATGCAAGACACTTAACGAAGCTCTGCTGTTCGCACAACCTTCTTTGTACACCAGCCGCAAAGAGGGAACTATTCGTTAAAGTTTTCCACTTGAAAACGCCAACATACACCGAATCTAAAAACAACTAGAGAACCAAATCAAACATATATTGTCAACGCGAATTTTTATTTAGAGACAGCTCATACAAACACTAGCAATGGCCACCGTACTATTTAAGCAATCTAAGATCTCCAGAAACATTGAATGATTTGATCATGTTGAAATGCCGCTCTCTGCACTTCTCGACGCCGAAAATAGCTCAGTTATTTTGGGGAAAGCGGTATGGTCGAGTCACTGACACCCTGTTCCTATATAATAAGTGCTTCTACGATCTCTTTTGCAGTCTTATTTGTGTGCCGGTTGATCACAGTGCGCTGCTCAAACCGAGACACGCACTGGCACCGCTGGCAGTGAATGCCCAGATTGCCGCAACCAACGTTGGCAACATTGGCGTTGTGCTCGCGCCGCCTACAATTCAGGCACTGGCTAGTCTGCCCCACGTATCACCTACTCCAAGGGCAAGGGGTGCAGAGTAAACGACTCGCTGCACGCACAGCGAAAATCTGTTCTGGAACTTCTTTGTGCGCTGTTCCTCACGCTGCTGTTCCCGTGGTAAATTGTAACTTTTAAGTAGAATCATGCTGTACCGACCCATCCAACGAGCCATCTTCGTTAAATACTGGCCTCGGGACGATTCACCCTAGAAAACAAAATCATTTGCTCCGAATCTAATTAAACTTACTTGGTAGGCGAGTTGATCCATCTTCAACGTAAAATAAAACACTGCGCAATTTGAGACGGCCACAGAAAGGGAGGAAACACAGGACTGCGCCTGCCCTGTGTTTTCTACCTTTTTGTGGCTATCTCATAATGTACAGTTTTTTACAAATTAGATTCCATAAGCGAACCACACGAATGCATTACACCGGACGTTTCTTCCCAGTAGAGAAGCAAATACACATCTTAGTACAAACTCCAAGATTGATCGGCAGTCAACCTCGCCCAAAATCTGAAATTTTTATTACACATCGATACCAAAGAACATTTTCGTAGTTCTTGTAGTATCAAGTTTCGTCAAAGTATTAATTTTCTCGTGTACACATATTTGCAAGCTGTATCCGTTGGAATGATTACTATCTCGCAATAATTGCATGCCGAAAGACACGTGTCACAAATTGTTTACAATGGCGGGTGTCGTGTTCTCTCGGCGACAGTACACAGCCCCAGACGCGTCTCTTGCGAGACATGCAATTTTTTGGGTTCCTGAATGATCGGCACTGCAGCTTTTTATGACTTAACCACGTGTAAGTTAGAGATGGTTGGCACTCCATGATCAACACCTTCAGGAGCGAGGAAATTTCAGACGAAGGATGTGAAGGACAATGACAAACGCCACCTTGTCCTTAGCGCTCGTCCTCTTGCTGCACGCTTGTGCGTCTGAATTTTTTTCGTGCGTCAAGGTGTAGCTTTTTTGTCCTTATTTACGGGGATGTACTTCAAAGAGGTTTTCAATATCGGGTCACAGTTTTCATGGCCCTACGTTGTGCTACGTTATTTTCAAAAATGGATTATTATTGAACGCTGTTGCTACGCTGCAGCCTACATGATGCCGATGTCTCTGCCGCTCCTGCAGACACGGCCTGGTAGATGGGCACACGGAATCATTCGTGAGGGCGGGTCAGCCACTTTTGGTGTACGGGTACTTTCCGCGTGACTAGTAGCAGGCAGCTAGGTAAATTTTTTTTTGCTTGCCATGATGGCCTCATTTATTCGTTTTAATGATGTACATTCGTGGTACTTGTTACAAGAAAGTATAAGATTAATTAAAACGACATAATCTCGACTCCGTGGATGATGGCGAGGGTGTGGAGTACGGGGACTGGAAATGACTTCCACGTTGCGCCCCGAGTGACATTCGATTTGCGCCCCGACCGTGATTCGATTTGAGCCCTGAGGTGCACCTTGATTATTCCCTAAATAAAACTGCAACTCACGGCTCAAGTCGAATTTCGCTTGATGGTGGTGTACGCACGGATGGACGCGAATGCACATTGGGAGGTCCTAAGGTACTCCGCACCATTACAGGCGAGCGAGTAAGCCGTTTGACTCTCGGGTACTAACTCACGGTCGTAGCCCAATGGGTAAGACAACCAGACAATAACTATGTCTGGTCTGCCAGACAGGCTCGAACCATGCGGGTGCTTGTGTGATTTTTTTTGCGATTGTAAATGCTATGCGCACGGACGCGGACGGACATTATGCGGTCGTAAAACTCCACACCTAAAAAAGAAGTATGAACCTTACTCCGCTCTAAAAGGCGATCACGCAGAATATTCAAATATATTTTAAATATTGGCGACCAAGTCACTAAGAGCTTTTCGGGCAAAACCGAGTGAGTCTTGGAGCACCCTCTAAACGACGGGGTGAGCTTACACGTTAGGCAATTTCAAACAATAAGTGACGCGCGTGTTGGCCTTGTTTTCAAGACATCATTGTTGGCGACATTTTATTTGTAATAGGGTAATTATGGCATCCATCTCGCCGCCACAAAATACTCGCATCGGTGGCTCACCCAATAAGGCGTGAAGCTACCAACCCTTAGGTCCCGGGTTTGGTGCCACACAGCGGCGACAGTTTTTATGATGAAGGTGAAACCAAAACGCGACCATGTGTAAAATATTACTGTGCACGTTTGAAATAGCCAGCCGTTTCACTGACCCCCTAACCCGCAACAATCATTTGATTCTAAACCACTCTCCAACGTTTTGCCGCTGGACGCATATTCCCAATGGCGCTTTGAAACTTTGCGCAGAAGCCCAATTCAATCCCCAGTACAGCTGACCTGTACCCCGGCGCATTCTGGGCCGGAGGGAAACGAGTCTGCCCATGACCTAGCTCGAGGATTTACTGACCGGGCTGGGCCGAACCCGTATCCCTACCAGGGAGTCCGGTCCGTGCGGGACAGTCTGATCGGTTTTGATGCCATCACTACCTATTATGTCCTCTCCCACCGAATCTATCGTCGGGCGGATAAATCCATCAAGGTGGAACAATCACAGGTGTGGCGACCACACCAGACGCGAGTCCTCGCTAATCCGGCCATCATAACCCATATCCACCCGAGTATTCAGCCAACCTCGGCGTTACTTGCATGTGGCGCCCGCGCCAACCTGACGCACATCATGTGGACATGCCCCGTGACCGTTTCCCCCCTCTGAGGAGAGGTGGGAGCCCTCGATTCGCAGCACCAACCCGGACCTACAGGTCCGCGTGGTCAAGAGGGCGGAAGAGGTCGCTGGAAGTCGCCGGCCTGTGGCCGCCATGGAACCACCAACCTTAGTCAAGGGGAAGACGTCCAGGAGGGGGCGGGCTTTCCGCTCGTTACCTGCCACCACCATGACTTCGATTAATTATCCTCAAGACGCTTCCTCTCAATAAGGTTTTCTCTCTCTCTCTTATCTCTCTTTCTCTTTCTCTCGAAATTAATTCGTTGACCTCAACTACGGCACACCACATAGCAAAATGCATGTTAGTCACTTAAAACCGATCTCCTGCTCTTTTTTTGCCGTGTCAATTTAGGTGAAGAGCAAGCGTAAGAGCAGCAAATGTTTTTCACGCAGGCGAAAGAAATCATGATTTTTCAAAGCGCGTGAATGAAACCCCGCAAGGGTTATCGATGGCTGAGAGTGAAAGCCGCTTTCCGTCCTCCAAAAGCGCCTAGCGAAATGTTTCAGTACCGAAGCGCAAGGGCAACGCATCACCGGAAGAGAGAAGCATTCCCGAGGTGCCGTGGCCGACATAAACAACCAAACAGACTCTCAACAACAAGACCCGTCTTGCATTCCGGCGCACAGGAGTCACATACACATAAAGCGGCGCAACGGCGAAGTGCACACGTAGGGCAATCTGTGTGACAATCTCTCTATTTATCACGAGAACTGTCTACCAAGTCGAAGCACCCTGCAATAATGGTTGCAACTTTAGCCCCATCCCCCTGACATTTATTTTTATCAGCTTTCTTGTCACGTACTGGAGAGGCTCTGTTCTGGAGAAAAGCAATATAGTTGCAAAAGGAATAAGAAAATATATATAGGAGAGCGCTACGCGTTAGAGGAACGTCGTTATCGCGGTGTACAGCCATGAGTTTAGCCGCTCTCTGTTGTCGGTCGTTTCGGGTCAGCGTCTGCCCTTTGCAGGGGTCAATGAGAGGGCGCAGCTATTACGACTCGGGGGCTCGCACAACTGAGAAACTGTTAGTTATACCGGTATAAAAGGCAGTGTGTGGTGGCGGTGTACACAGATGGACACTGTTTACGATGGCTGCACGCCGTGCTTGAGATATTAGGAACGAAAAAGAGACGCCGACCAGTCCAAACAAAACGTACTGACGTTTCGGCTTCCAGCACGGAAGCCTTGTCAGTACGTTTTGTTTGGACTTGTCGGCGTCTCTTTTTCGTTTCTAATGTACCCTCCCGGCCAGACGGGATTCCGTCATGCTCTCGATTTCATGCTTGAGATATTGGTGGGCGACCACCAAGGAAGACCGCAGTCGCCTGGGATACGTGGGGTGCAAGTATTTGACTGAAATAAACAAGGAATGAAACAGAGAAAGACAGAAGGAAAAAATGAGAGAGAAAGAAAGGAAAAAAATAAAGAAAAACCTTCAAGCAAACAAGAAGTCTTGCTGCACCCCGCTTCATATCGCCGGCTACTCACCTCTTTACGACTGCAGCAAGCTGCTGCTTCTACTAATTGCTTTGCTGATTACGACAGTCAACAGGGGGTTGTTCCAGAGAAGTCGTAGCCCTTTGTGCTACTTTAGCTTAGCTTTTCGTCACCCCATGCCCTACATGCCTCGGGCTAATAATGCAGAAGTTGACATCCATTAGCAGGAACTTTCTGGTTATTTGAGGAACACCTAAACGTAGAGTTTTGGTGGCGGATTAGTTCCCCGAATACGGCGGTTAATTCTGACACCAAAGGTACGAAAAGATTACATGCGGTGTGAGCTGCGCAAACCGCGGTACATCATACGAGAGCATCATACATTCAGGCGTGCATTGCGCTGCTGAGCCCAAGGACGCGGGTTCGATACCGGCCTCGGTCGTTACTCTTCTGATGGAGGCTAAATGCGAAAACGCCCATGTGTCGATATTTGGGCGCACGTTAAAGATCCCCAGGCTTCAAAATGAGCTTCGGCTACCATAGTTTCCCACGAAAGTAAACTTGGCAAGGTAGATCGGATACTTTTAAGTGTCACATAAGGGGCACATAACACGGCGGCGGCTGTTCGGCGACAGGAATGACATTGTATTCGCAATAAAACAACGGGCGAGATGTTCCAAGGAAATACTGCAGCAGCGCCCTACCCGTGTACTCAGTACTGTCAAGCAGGTCGAACGCTTCGCGTACCGCCAGCGCACTGTACGCGTTTTGAAAGCAAAGCAGGCTGAACTCACTCGCGGGCGTGGGCAGCCTCAACAGCACGCACGACGCTATTACTGTCTTTCGGCCCAGTAAAACGGGCGAGTTTTCACAGCGAGGGGTCGGGTGAAATGGCGCGGCTGTTTTGCTACGCGTGCCTCATAAAAAAAAAAGCGCCGCCGATACGGAAGACTTAATTATGTAGCTTCGCTCTGCGAAGGAGTAGTAGTAATAGTAGTAAACGTTTATTGGAGCAAAAGGGAAAGGAAAAAGGTGGTGGTGAAGCGTCCCTAGTCCAGGATGCCTCTTGACCGGGCGACCCTGTACTTTGTTGCAACCGAAGGCATTGCTCCACTGTCTCAAGGAGGCGCTTCCAGATTTCACGCGCCGTTTCACCCGAGGAGTAACACGCATCCCTCACTCTACGCAGTTCGCCAAGCCAGACGCAAACATCCCATTCAAACGCCCGACCACAAACAGCTGAAAGAAAGACTGAGCTCGAATAATATAGAAGCAAGCCTGTCCGAGGTACTAAAACTGGTGGCATGCATTATACATGTCAACATTGCTCAGGAGAAACAAACCTCAAGCATATTTTGGCCTCACATAAGTAGGTAAACGAGAGTACCAGCGTACTTTCATTACAAATATTTGTTGAATAGGTTTTGGCGGTAGCAAACTAAAAAAAGCACACTAAAACAGGCTCGAAGAGAGGCGAGTTGAAAGTAGCCATAAAAAAAAGAGCTCGAGTTACACCCAAACAAAGTAAACAAATAATGCCAAGTTATGGCACGCAAGTAGTGTGAACACGGGCGGACTGAATTCAACTGGGAAAACCTCCACTGCATTTATCATTGCAGGAGCGAGAGAAGAGTTGAAAAGCGAGAGGAAAGGAGGACAGTTTGCTACGGGGAAATTGCGGCAAAAGACCATCATATTTCAACGACATTTGCTGCGAAGCAACAGATATATACGCCGCCAATTTATTTATTCACGCGAAATCAGATCGATCATTTTAGCCCATTCAGACATGATATCCGATTCACGGCTCGTTTTATTAATTTTTGGTTGTGTTCAGGACTGGCCCCCAGAGCAAATAAGTTTTTATTTTGAACCTATAAAGAGGCACGGCAGTGGGTAACGCGGTTGGCATATATTTCATGGTTACAGGCCGGATTTTTCTAAATTGTAACTGATGGACGCGCCAGATCTTTAATAACACAGAACGGCTAAAAACATAACAACGGCCGTCCGCGCCTAATGTTTTTCCACTGAAATGTCTGACGTCCCTACTGGTGGCTGGCTGAAAGCTGAAAACTATAGGAGGGACCTGTTCAGGTGTTTCCGGGTTAAGAACGTGGGGATTGAGAGATGTAGCTCCATATTAAACATCTCCAAACAATCAGCCTTAATGAAACAGCGGTTAAGCTATTTACCTGTTTATTTATTTTATTCAACTTTGTTCTTATTCAAGTACCGTCGCGCACCAACGCCCTATACAGACGTGTTCGTTCACAATGCATACGCAAAATATAGAAACTGCAATAAAACAGAAAAAAAAAACAGCCAAAGAACGAGAAAAGTAAGCGTAATGACAAAGGTGCTACATTTATACACAAAGGGTGGTACCCTGACGCCCGAGTGGGCCAAAGTAACGAGATTTATAACCCATTTCGCAATGTTCGCTTCGTTACTTGTCATAATTAGTTATTTCAGCATACACAATTAGGAATTTCCTCTTTCCTGTGCTCCCACCAGAGGCACGTGGTTATACAATACGGCTAGAACTCGTGTTATATTTGAACTACCCCCGAAACGAATTGTACGTAGTTGGTGTGCTCAAAGGACCACATGCCCATAGGAAGTAATCCGGGAATTTCAAGTCTGCAGACCCAGAATTTGGTTCTGCGAGTTGATACGATAATTTAGCCTTCGTACTTCGTACTTCGTGAGGAGCGCATTTGAAAAATTCCGCTCACCCCTTTACACATTTCTCAGGACGAAGCCCTAAAATTGGTGTTTGGGCATTTGTGCGGGTAACATTTTTTTTTGTAAACAAAACGGATTTGTAAATACCGCTGGGCGGGACATATATTGACAAGTCCGTAAGAACTCGTAATTTACACCGAATCGAAATAAGTCCATTTAGTGGTTGTTTAGGAAAATCCTATAAAACCGTTTAAAAGCATTCGTAATGGTTACCTCTGTGAGCAAACACCAATTCGATATCTCAAAAATTATTGAAGGGGTTTAAAGCCTTGCGCCGTAGACCCCTTCAGCCAGTTTTCGTTTTGTTTTTCTGCCCCCCTTCCCTGGTATTGAAACGATTACACAAGCAATAAGGCTGAGTCCAGGCGGCGGGCGTAGCCCCCACTTTCAGGGGCGAAGCACCTCTAGGCCGAGGCTTGTCCGGCGTCCGTGCTCACGGCACAGCACCGTGTAAATCAAAACGTCTGTGAACAAAAGGTTCACAAAAGTTTAGAGAGGGAGGGAAGAAAGGAGGGAGAGAGTACTCCTGAAGAGCCGTGCTGCGCATGCGCGAGGAGCATTGCATTGGATTGGATTAAATAGAATTTGGATTGGATTGGATTGAAATTAATTGGAAATCTTTTTAGCAGCAGCAAGCTAGCACTCTCACGGGTGATTTACGGTAAGAACGATCCCCAGTGCTCCGCCCACTCGTCATGATCCACTTCGTGGAGATGCGCGAATTTTTTAACATCGTGGAGGCTCGAACTCGTCCCTTCCCCCCCTTTTGAAGCCAGTGGCAAATTCTTCCCACCCCCTTAGGCAGTAGAAAGCTCGGGTGTGATAATGACTAAGGCTATCAGTTTCCGCTGGCAGTATTCGAATTTCATTTTTGCGCGGCGCAGAGGAGGTGCAGCCGGAAGCTGGCATCACTGCGGACATCCTGTCACCTGATTAAAACGATCCCCGACAGCGTAGGCCCGCGAAGGGCTCGGCCGAAGGAGATCGGCTGGAGGAGCGGGTCGTAAGAGCGCGCGTGTCCGCTACGCGCGATTACCCGGAAGCGACGGGCGGAACTCCCCTCGCCCGAGGCCGATTAGCCCGGCAATCGCTCACGCGCGCAATTACGTTCTGGGATGCTATAAAGAAGACTACTGAGCGCGTATCCATTGCTCCGGGCTTTGGACGAGTACCAACAAGCGTTTGTTTTATGGTCCGACGCGTCTTTGTGGGATGGCCGAAGGTGTCTGTTTCCGTGCTTTTGCGCCCGTTCTTCTCTGTATATTTCTTGTGTATTTGGAGTTGGATCAACAATTTCCCATTTCGTCTGCAATTTTTCTAGCCCTGGGGTGCGACACGTACACGGACTGAGCTGTTTACCCTTGAGTGAGTCTGGACCTTGTGCTCTGTGGAAGTTGCCTGTTAATTGTGCGGACACGTGTTTCATCGACATGACTACAGCGTTTCTGTTCTAAATTAGGCCAAAATTAGGATGGTTATTGTGCTTCTCCTGATTATTATACCGCTTCGCACCCGTCCGGATACACTCTGAATCACATGAGTAGCGCCATAGGCTTGACAGCAATGAGAAATAGATACCGTGCACGGTACCAACTCCTTGAACCTTGCCACAAACCCTGTCACGATCCCCTGTATGGGATCGTGACAGGGTTTGTGACAAGGTTTCTGACGCTCCTAATGACTGCCACTACTGCGAGGATGTGGGCATTTGGGAGAACTCACAAAACACTAATAATTGTTCACGTTGCAGCATAATTGCTACCATAAGGTTGTATAGTCACGCTAATTCCGTATGAGCCTTTCGCGTGTTTGGAGATTATGTTATTTGATATCGTTGGAGGCAAGGGCTTACGTTTTTGCTTGTTCAATTTGTACGAATAAATAGCTGTTCGCATCCGTAAAGCTCATCTGGGTTGCGGGCTAGCATCGTCCAAGCAGTGTCCTGACCATACCTATAAAGAGTAAATTCCAGAAATTCCATTGTACAAACTGTTTTTCAGAATTGTTCCCCATGGTACGGACTGATTGCCACGTCTGTTTTCTGCGTCTTTGCTATTTCCTTGCTTTGACTGCTCGTTTGCTTCGGTTGATTATGCGCACAAAGACTGACATCGGGATTTTCCTCAGCGATTTTTCCCCCACGCACACATGTCCAGCTCCCATGCAAAAGCTCGTCAACTCGTTATGCAAGAAGGTAGTGCCTTGATCTGAACTATGTCTTCATTATATAGTTGCTGTACATGAACGGAACAAGTGAAAACGGAGTTTTTCATCCTAGCTTTTTGCTTCCGTCTAATGGTTCTTTGTTCGTGTTGTGCCTGTGGCACTCAGTAATCTCTCTGACGACATATCTGGTTTTCGTCAACCCCGCCTTGACGTGAGAAAGTTTAATATTGTACTATTTTGCTACTCTTTGAGATTTGCACTTACCTGGGCTCACTGCGGTTTGGTCTTTATAAATTGGGACTCGTGGTCGTGCATCCTCTGCGCAGTGTTTAGCCCTGACTTTGCAATGCCCTCTACGAGAAATTTTGCAGCCCCCTTTAACACTAAAAATTAAGTACCAAGCGTTTATATAAATAAGTTAAATTAGTTTGGGATTCCACAAGGCAGCAATTTAAGGCCGTTACTATTATTCTGTACGTCAATGAGCTTATCAAAATCAACCCAGATGCAAAATTTGTAATATATGCAGATGCCACCAGCCTTTTTCTCACTTGTGCAAACCCTGGGTGTTACCTTCAATGAGCATTGGGATTCGCATATTGATCAAGTAAAAATTCATCTTTCAAGGCCATGTGGAGGGTTAGGCAAGGACCGGTACTTTCTTCCAGAAATGTTGAATTGCTTATTTACAGCGCATTATTTTACCTATGCTCTATGCTCACCTATGCTCTGTTAGTCTGGGGGAAGGCTGCACAAAGCCATCTAAATAAACTTCAAACATTGCAACACAAGGTATTGCGGAATGCAATAAAGCGTTCTCGCCGTTCTCCGTCTACAGACCTATACCGCGATCAAAAAATGATTCCAGTTTAGCTCCTATATTTGTACATGATTGTACGACACTGCATAAAGGAAATAAAGAGTGGGAGTATTTCCTTGCAAGGTACTGCTAAATTGCGGAAAAACGCAATAACTCGAACGCTCCGTCGCATCCAACATTGACTTACCCCCTCTCCAGGACAAACTACGGAAAGCAACCACCGCAATATCTGCTGCCTTACAGCTTGCACTGCGTATACTGACTCAAGCTAACACACTTTTCATCACTTATCCGGTTGATAAGTCGGTAATTATTTTATAAAGCGCGAAAGAAGTAAACTACCGTGCGCGGTCTGTGGAGGCCGCATCAACTAAAGGCTGGACGTCGGGAGGAGGCGACACCGTGATTGGACGATGTCCAAGGTTGGAATTCAAACAAGTTTCGGTTTCGGTTCTGTAAAGCAACATGCTTGACATCCGACGGCATCGTTGCATGGGCGTTCTCGATATCTCAGTAATCGCTGTACGGCGCTTCTGCCATGTTGTCGGCAGTAAAATGCCCGAGATGAGCCTCCCAGGGCGGCTTGGAATCGTAGCAATCACTAGCTGAGGCTTGCGCGGTGGATGAACGCCCTCCGCGTCACTGCAGCCACTCAAATTCCATGCGTTTTCCTACAAATTGCTCGGTAACATGAGCAATGCGGCGGCAAGATAACTGTTAGGTCACATTAACGAGGCCTGGGAGAAGTCGCGAATACCGCACGAATGGAAAACGGCCGAGGTCCGTTTTCCATTCACCTCTCACGATCGAAAACATGCGTCCGTATCGCTGGCCTCCGGCGTGGGGAAGGTGGTCGAGCGCATGGTGTTCAAGAGGCTGCAAGCTCATCTGGATAAGACGGGACAGATGCCGGCCACGATGTACGGCTTCAGACAACACCTAAGCACGCAAGACGTGATGATCCAGCTCAGTGAACTGGTGGTGAAGGAAGAAACGAAGACAGCACCGCGAGCGATACTGGCCCTAGATCTGAAAGGGGCGTTGGATAACGTGTCGCACGCGACCGTGCTGAAAAATCTAGGAAGGGCGGGATGCGGCCGGCGTACGTTCGGCTATATCAAATACTTCCTAACCAAAAGAACGGCAATGATCAGGACTGGCGAGGAGAAGTCAGAACCTGTGGAGCTCGGGGACAGGGCCACCCCTCAGGGGCCTGTCCTGTCGCCTCTGCTGTTCAACCTGGCACTCCTTCCCCTACCCTCGTTACTCGAGCGAATAGAAGGTGTGAGCCACGCATTATATGTCTATGACATCACGGTGTGGGCCAACCCGCGCGGGCTATGACGCCTGGATGGAAGGAGTGCTGTAGAGAGCGGCGGCGATTCTCCACGGATACGCCAAGTCCTGCGGCCTGAGCTTCGCCCCGCAGGAGTCGGAACTGCTCATCGTCCAACCAGGCAGGCCAAAGAAGCAAGCACCCCCGAGCGTAACCGTAACCACCGACGGCACGCAAATCATACCGACAGAACAGATCCGGATCCTGGGCTTGGTACTCAGGGGAGACGGAGAAGCCTCGGCCACCGTCACTAAGATCAAGCACTCGACGGAACAGATCGCAAGCATGGCACGTAGAGTTGCGAACCGCAACCTCGGACTGAAAGAAGACGCCCTGCGTCTAGTGCAGGTGGTCGTCGTATCCTGCGTAACCTACTCCACCCCGTACCTCCGGCTAACGAAGGCGGACAGGGACGCGCTGGACACGGTGATGCGTAAAGCAACCAAGATAGCCATGGGTCTGCGAATGTACTTGTCAACGAAAAGATTGATGGACATGGGCACCCTCAACACCACGGATAAAGTCAGCGAAGCGCACTTGTCCAACCAGAGAGTTCGTCTGAGCAGGACAGAACATGGAAGAGCCGTCCTACACAAGATGCGATGGAAGGTTGAACCACAGACGGACGAGGCACCACTCCCTCAGGGATGGCGTGACTCCATCACTACCGAACCGTTAGCGCGCAACATGACAGCGGAACGGCATGAAGGAAGGTAGACGGCACGGGCCAAAGCCCTGACCAGGAAGCTGGAGGAGGACTCCCAGGTCCGGTACGTGGACGCCTCACTCCCAAAACACGGAACAAAAGCCGTGGTGGCCGTAACGAACATCGACGAGCTGAAGACCTGCGCGTCTGTGAAGACTACTCACCCGACCGTGGCAGAAGAGGTAGCCATAGCACTGGCCCTAATACGCCAACGAGAACAGCACGCCAACGAGAACTCGCTAGCGGGTTGTGTTAGCCTGCGCGCATTCTGTGAACTACATCGTGGAACAGTGAACGTTACGGCCCAAAAATGGTGAACTCAGTATAGAAAACATCGACCGAAAACGAAAAAGTCAACTTACAAAAAAAAAAATGCACCCTCGGGGATTCGAACTCATGACTTGCAAAATAACATACCACTCCAGACCACTCCGCCATGAGCCAGCGCTGCCAGTGATGCAAATATAAGAAATATAATGTATAAACAGTTTACACTTTTATTTAGCTTTAGCATTTCAAGCACCTTAAGTTACTATTTGTTGTATAGCGCTCGTGCAGTAAGCGTCCCCCTAATTTCCACAATATCTCACGTCTAGCAATAGCATTTCTTAGACGGAAAACGTTCGCAGATGTGTGGTCGTGCTGCTGACCGCGGTGCTTGTTCTCCCAGCGCAAAAAAGGGCTTCGTGCTCCCTAGTTTTACGCTGTACGGTAAAAGTACCAGTTGATTTTATTTCCTTAGTACCTATATTGACTTCTCTGACTCTTCTCCCGCCTCCAAGTGGCCTTAGATTTTCCTACTAGATTAACAGTCAGCGAAGCATTGCATGTGCGCTTGTGCAGCACTTGTGGGGAGCGACCTTGACTTGGAGCTAGATACAGTGTATAAACTAACAAAGTAAAGAAAGGCACATTCTTCAATTCACAAACGTGTCGTGGCTTTGCTTCAACTGAGCGAACGAATTGCGTCGACCCGTCGGCGACCGACGGATTAAACGCTGGGCTGACTGACTCTGCCGCAAGGTCGGTGAGCCGTGCAGTAGCGCAGTCAAGCCAAGCCATCTCCTCCTGACGTCACACGAAAACGCCACAGGAAATGGGCGAGGATGCAGAGAGGAGGTCAGAATTTTCGAATTGATTTTTCTACGAAATGAATTCGCGTAAATGCGCTCAGAGCGGTCGAAACATGGCGTATGGACTCCGGACTACAATTTCCGCTAGTAATCCCGCAATGTTTACAAATCACTGAAGTGTCCCTTTAAGGAGCGTATCACTTGCATCGCTTTCATTCTTTGTCTTTTAGCGATAAATACTTTAACCGCCTTCTTTTTTGCTGTGCTTCTGTCCCTCTTCGCTTTCGTGTGTTCGTCTTAGAGCGCGAATTACGTCAGTTAGTGAAGTTGCGCACGCCATGGAATCAAGGTTCCGTGCGGTCGTTGTGCACGTGTATTGCTCCCGTGCCATCGCACTCAGGTGTAACGCTCACGCATTATTATACAACGTTTACGTTTCAAATTGTTAGTTTTGTGAATTTTGTGATGCGCGCACATTGCCCCTCAAAGCTTCCGTTGCCTGGCCAGTCCTAAAAGCGTGTCTGTGCGACGTAAAAAGCAGCAGCAACAGGGAGAGGAGCTTTCTTCTTTCTACGCTGGCGACGTGAGGAGATAGCACAGTTGGGACCGCAGTGGGCTGCTACTGTGCAGATCCGGGTGCACGCAGAACACTCTTGCGGCTCCCTTGAGCAACTGGTAAGCAGGCTTCGCTGTTAGGCCTTAGCGGCCTGTTCGGCTGTGCTGGTGAGCCACCCTGGGACATGTTTGTTTTAATTAGTCTTTCCAGTCTGCGGCATAGTCAAGAGTTGGATGGAATGTCGTCTGGCCAGGTAGAGTCATTTGTATAAAAAGCAGAACACTGACCAATATTGTAACAAAATTGACGTTTCGGGATCCATAGGGATCCCCTGTATACAATGAATTGAACAATGCAGTGAAGAGTGCAGATCGCGCGTGTGTCATTAGGCAAGCTCAAGGGTTACTTGCTTAATGTGAAGGATCATCTCCCTCGGCAACGTTTCCCTGGTGGGGTCTACAAAATCCCATGCACCGACTGCGAATCGGTATACATTGGTGAAAGCGGAACTTTCTGCAGGCGTATTAAACAGCACAAAAATGACGTCACCAAGGGCCACACCACGACGAATGCATTTGTAGAGCATGCCGAGAAGATAGACCACAAGATGGACCACAAGATGGACCACAACGAGGCTCAATCTCGAATCACTAATGATTCAGACAAGCAACACAATCAACAGTTCATCTGTCACTCTAAACCACTTGTACTTACGTCATGCGCTCAACGCTACTTTGGAGCCTCGTTCTCCTAAGGGATACGTACGGATTCCGAAACGTCAATTTTGTTGTAACATTGGTCTGTGTCCTGCTTTTTATACATTCTGTGGCAATGCCGATTTTGTGATAGGCATGCCGAGCCACCTAGATCAACAAGGTCGTATTTCAGAAAAACTGCGGCGTTTCTACGCAGTGTGTATAATTCCTCGGACCAACAAACCACCTGACTGGTTTCCACTTTTGCGCGCTTGTGTTGGTTTTCCCGAATTGAGACGCTTTCGTGCTTGCCCTTATTTCTAGATTCACTTGTCTGCTTGAATATACAGGGTGTCCCAGCTATCATGCACCAAGTTTTAAAAAAAGAGTAAAGGCGTAACTCGAACAAAACCTGTTGGATAATGTTTGCAGTACTGTGAAGAAGCGGTGACTAATTTTTTCGTTAATGAGACTTAACTAATTATTTGTAATTAATTATCTAACTCGATAATTACTGTCCTAATCACTGAAGTGTCAATGAGGCATTTGTAGGTATCGACGAGGGGCATCTAACTGTGGTATTTTCAGCGACGACATAATTGCGTACTCATTTATTCTAACTGATAAAGAAAACCCGCGAAATATGAAAAATACCACGTGACGACGCATCCGCGCGCATTGTAAAGCAGCGTCCCCAAATAAGCTGATTGAAAGCAACTGCTTCCGGTGTTACCCGCCCGAAGAGACCGCGCATCACCTTGATAAGGCGCGTGTGCAGATGAGGCACAAACTCGGTGGCGATTTCTTCTTTCTTTCTTTTGTTTATTTCATTCTGGCTAATTCAGAGGCAGCTTGTTTGAGGGCGTTGCTTTACTATGCGCGCGGACGCGCTGTCACGTGGTATTTTTCATATTTCGCGGGTTTCCTTTATCAGTCAGAATAAATGTGTACGCAATTACTTCGTCGCTGAAAATACCGCAGTTAGATGCCCCTCGTGGGTACCTCCAAGTGCCTCATTGACACTTTAGTGATTAGGACAGTACTTCGCGAGTTAGATAATTAATTACAATTAATTAATTAAGTCTCATTAACGAAAAAAATACTGTCCGCTTCTCCACAGTACTGCAAACATTACCCACAAGTTTTTCTTCGAGTTACGCCATTACTCTTTTTTTAAATCATGGTGCATGATAGCTGGGACACCCTGTATACTGTCCTCCTACAGTCAATATATTTGAGCGTATTCTCCTATGCAATCAAGGAAAAAAAGTCCTCAGAAACATTAGGAGTAGAGTCGCGGGTTTCCACTAAAGGCCTGGGTTTGAGCTCCAGTGGCTCTAAAAGCTTATTCGTAAGACCTGGAAGTTCGTTCGCTGCAGCATGTTATCTTAGGTCAACTATACGCATTCTTGTCGAACATAAGGATAGTCTAGGATTCTTAATGTCGGTTTAGCCTACCAAGACCTTGTAGATCGACGGTCTTACTTCGCAGCGCGGTCTCACAAAAGAAAAACGCTGACGTTGAAGTAGACGCCGAGTGCACTCAAAATAACTGCAATCGACGTAAGGATGAAGCGCCCGGGCATAAAAAGTAAAACACGAAAGTGAAATGTGCAGCGAACTCTGCAGCTGAGTATGATTTCTGATTCGGTGGCTAGTTTGTGAGGGTGCTTGGCGAGCGACCTCGTGCTAGCAGGTCGCTTCAGCAAAGGTGTACTGGCGTCATTTTCGTGACGGATATGACACCAGTGAAATATTGGGGTACCGCGACATAAAACACTTTCGTGAGAGAATATAGAACCCGAAAACAAACAACGCTAAGTCCAATGTATCTGTAGTACTAGATGTTGCTTCCCCGCAAGAATATTCTGAGTGCAGGGGTGCACCCTTTACAGGCCACTTGCTTCGTTGTACCGGCGTTACTTCCGTGACGGATATGACGTCGGCGAAATCTTCGTGCATCCATGAATAAAGGACTTTCGTGTTAAAATTAAAAAATATAACATTTTTGAAACAAATGTTAGTTGCAATATTTGTGACGTGCACTGGACTCGGGATACCTGTCTACGATTGAAGGTCCTCCACAAACGAGGTCATTGCGACTTCGAAAGTGTTTGTGGTTCAGCCACTTTTGTTACGAACATAAAATTTGTCTACAAGGGAATGACCCTCAAGTTTAAAACCGCCTGTCAGATATATTCGGCAAATTTTTCTTTTTGCGCAGAACTGACGGAAGCCATTGCAGACACGACCTGAAACCCAAGCCGTATTACTTCTCCTTCCTTGTTCCGTTTCCGGCGCGGCTTCGTTTAACCCTACTCGCCACCTGCCTTGACAACTGCTTCAAACTCGTCGCAACTGTTTTGTCCCGTTACTGCAAACTTGTTTTTTTAATTGTGTCTTCGCATTTCCTATTGTGCCCTGCAGCGCTGTCACCAAAACGAACGTCGTTGAACTTTCTTTCACTCTGCCCGTCTTAACCATCGTGCGGCAAGTTATGCTTGTGCTGCACCTGTAATTTGTCCTCATCGTCCGCATTTTTGTAACTGACATAGTCTATGACCCGTTATTGTCTTAAATTTCAGCCTTCAAGTTAAAACTCGAATGGACAAACCAGACTTCAGGAATTAAAGTGCACCGAGGTCGAAGGTACAGTTTTAACACACCCAATTATGTAATTCAGTCACAAAGAAATGAAATTCAGACCTGTGAATATGATCCGGCATCCCCAAATATCCCTTTATATTTTAATGCAATGGTACCCCCTCCTCTCCGCATTCCCCCCCACTCCCCACCCCCAGGCCAGGTTATAATAACGGTATGCCGTAATGCAGGGCTCTGAATATGCCGAAACAGCATCAGTATTACAATCCCCAAATGTGTTGTCTTGGAATTTGACTTTTCGTATTATCGTTTTCCCCGCACTCGTACATGAAAAAACGGCGCAAAAGTGCTCGCTGGGTGCCTTACCAATTGAGCCTAAAAGGTACTCTATCATGGCTGAGCGTTTTGGGGGCAGGAGTACCCGACTACGGATACCATGGCACGGAGGCAGCAGCGTGTACGGAAACTTGATTCCGAGCTGCCTGGTCACCCGCACATTGATTCGGACGCCCGTGAAACGCTCCTTCTATCGAAACGTACGCGAACAGCTCTCCAGGGCCGTCGGGACCGGTTGCCGGCTTGTTCACTCCAGTCGCAGCCACATCATTAAACCGCCTTAGCCTTCTACGCCGCGGAATACGGCAAAAGATAGAGCGCTATTCGGGATGTTCACAGAAATCGCTTTGGGCCATCAGAAAGGCACGCAAGAGTGGACCGGGCAAGGAAGGGAGTTTTACTGCATCTGGCGGAAGTAGATGCTCGGGCAAAAGAAGAAAGATAGGAAAATGAGGCGCGGTGGAGATAAGAAAAGGAGAGATGGAGGTCTGGGTCGCACGGACGGATGTCTTTTCTTTATGCGGAGGAAAAAAAAGCAACGCGCACGCCGCATACCGGGGTAGCCAAGCGTCTACCTTGGCTTCTCGTCTGGCCCTGCCAGGACGGGACGGAAGTCCGGGCACGGTGACACTCCCGGTTGAACGACGTCAATTCACGCTCGCATGCCGACCTCTGCTGCACGCTTCTGTAGCCCACGTGACGCCTAAAAAAATACAATCGGCGGATGGGGTGAGAAGGCGAGTTACTTGAAAGGGATCTCATTCAGACTTGTCAAACGCCTCAAAACTTCGCTTGTTTCAAGAGGACTTGAAAGAGCAGTTTGTATTTAAAAACGAAGTGATGCTGTCACCTGGATTTGCCGCCTCGAAAGGTATTGGAAGAAAAGAATCGCTGGGGCTGTCTGGCGAGGCCACCTTACGCGAAAGTTCTAAAGGCGACGAAAGTAAGGCGTCTGCAATTGTTTGATATGAGCGTTCACATGTTTGTTGAGCGTGATACAATGGGCCGCCTCGATTATCAGTCCTGGATCGTCTGCGGACTTCCCGAGACGAGATCCGGTGCTCGATTTTCCCATGTAGTCGTCTGGGACTTTCGATCCGAATGCAGGCCTCGGACTGCCCGCGGACTGTCCAGGGCTGCTGAATCAAGGACGCCCAATGAGCAATCAGGTTAACCCCAACAGCGTCGATACCGAGCTTTTCCGGCTGCGTAGGAAAGGAAGACGCGATGGAGTAGCAGTGTAATTCGGGCTGGAAAGAGAACGAAATGCCACTTGAATCTGCTTACGTGATTTGAGAGGGAAAGCATTGTAGGGACGGGAATGCGTGAAAGCTGCCTTTACCGCAGCTGTCATCGTCACCGGCCCGTGGCCGGTCTGACGAACATTGAAAATTTCGTACTGAGAAACTAAAACATTTATTATGGTTGCTTCGTAGAACCAGCATGACATACTTATGATGCAGTATGAGCGGCCATAATGATTTCTCATTCAAAGCAACTATGCGCACTTGGGGCCACCTTGAACGCCGTGTTACGATGTGGCATCCAGTAAAGAAAAAAATTAAGTGCACAGTAGCGGTTAAGTCATTTGTCGCTCCCCGCCAGCCCCTGTGTTCGATTCCCCAGCCTGGCACAGATTTGCTTTTTCGCCTTTCAGGCTGAAGGCACGTGGAATGTGTAGGCGACCCGCTGCTCACAACGCCGCATTCTTCACACCATGGGACGTACAACGCTTCCGCATGAAAATAACTGAGGCGAAAGGTCAATCAATGGGAGCCGGGGGCCACCTAAGTAGGCGCATCTGCATAAGCAGTATTTTGCATGGTAGAAAGGAACTGCCCCTTCAAAGCAACCACATGCGAACGATGGCGCGGAGCATCACTAGCCAATCGCTTGCACGTAGTCGCGCATGCGCATGTGTCACGACGAAGGTTTCTGCAGTAACAATTGAACCATGCAGCTCTTAAACAACCATGGCATCTGTGAAGTATATTAAAGCGTAAAATTTTCGGCTGAGTACCCGCCCCGCGTTCCCCCAGCCAGCACCATGTAACTCCTCGCATTCGCAAAAGATTGCATAACTGCCAGAGGTAACTCATTTAGTCTTTATTATAGCGTAAATGGAGATAATTCGTCGACGGAATTCAAAAAAAAAAAAAACAAGAAATCAATAAATCGAAGAAATCACAATTTCACAAAAATGTACTGGGGAAAGCACAAATCTTATTTTATATGTCTCCTCCGCAAACAAAGACTAAACAAAAGGGAAGCTTGGGAAAGAACGATGGAAATACGATTACAAAGCACGAATACAGGTCAAGGGGGGAGGGGGGTGTCGGTCGGAGGGTACGATGGCCCCTGCCGATTTTGCTTTTCCATCCGCTTTGCTGGAGCTCGGAGAGTAGTTTCTTCGCTTTCTTGAAATGCCTTAGGAAGGCACAAATTAAGGACATATTCATCGTCATTATAACCGACATCCTGTTTAGGACGAATGCAGCGTGAAGGCCTCTCCTGTTGACCTTCACCCGCTCTTGTCCTGCGCTTCCTGAGTCTATTCTTTGCTCCGAATATTTTAGTTTATCCCTGCATCGAGAGTATGACCTTCCCCTTCTTCCAGACCCGTCTATACATGTACATTCTCTTACCCAGGTGGTCCACCCTTTGTTAGTTCATCTCACGGTCAAAATTGCGAGGTTGAGAGCTGCCTTATTATTTGCTGTCCCGATGCTGGTGTCCCTAACCCTTGCTGTGGTGCGGCTAAATTTGTGGTGTGGTAGCCGCTACAATATTCGGGTCATGATCAGTGGTTGCATGAGTCTTATCATTTCTTTTTCTCTTTTACTTGCTGTGCTCACGGTTGGGCATTTTGTTTGTGGGCAGTCGATATTTTCCGTTTTTGGCGATTGTAAGTTTGGCACTACCGCTTATCTCTAGAGCAACGCCGAGTCTTCTTACGCGACTGTTTTCTGGGAGGACATCGGTACCTATTTTGAGGGTGATATTTATATTGGCTGCGTGGCGCCATCTGTCGTTTGCCGAAACTAGCTTGCAGCGGAGACAGAACCGTGGAAATATATAAAAGTATTTTAAAACCTATCTGATTAGACTCTATATAGTGGGCTTTATTTTAGTTATTTTATTATTTTTATCTATGCCTTCCCTGATTTCTGAGAGACCGGCGTTAATCCTTTGCCCCTGTTTCAATTAGGTCACGCAATGTTGGTGTCACATAAGACCCACTGAAAAACACGTCGAGGTGCCTCAGTGGGTAAGGCGTTGAGCTACTGATCCCAAGGACGCGGGTTCAATTCCCGGCTGCGGCGGCCGTTTTCCTGATAGAGGCCGAAAACAAAAACGCCAGTGTGTCGAGATTTCGGCGCACGTTAAAGATCCCAAAGTTGTCTAAATTCTTCCGGAGACATCCGCTACGGCATGCCTCGTAGCCCACGTGTAGATTCGGGGCATGAATTACCGGAAATTTGTATTTTTATCTTCTGGTGTAAACAGGCTTCGGTGTGATGGCGTAAGTTGCGGACATGGCTGCCGTGACTGCCGGGCATGCTACCACTGACTCGGCCATAGAACAAACTTTACTGCCCAGGTGCGGCACCTGATAAAAACGTGTGTCCTTTCCATTGCGGCTGACGTTGTATCACTGTCTTCCTTTCCAAACTTCTGTTGCCGTTGCGGCACATCACACATTCAGCGGAGCTCTGGGATCTTGCTGCCTCAGTCGTAGCTTCCGGGCGGCAGCGGTGAAGTATTTCCATGGACGCTTGATGAGCACGGTTGATAGCGGAGGGCTAGGAGCCACGGGGAAATCGAAAAATGAGCCTAATAACGCTATCGCCTTAAAAAAGAAAAAGCTGTTTTACTCAACGTGAAAGCTGACAGAAGTGCAGAGCAGTGATTCGCTATAATGGGCTGTAGCGCCGTTATCCGCTCGCAGCTACCACCCGGTGCTATTCAAATTTCCCGCCTCCGCAGTTCTCGCGCGCCCTCTGCCTGAAACAGCGCCAGCAGGAGTTCTGTTGTTTTTGTGCTGGCTTTTCCTCCCGCCCGTGCCGGCATTGCACTGGCACTTTTTGCGCTTACTATCGCAAAAACCAACCCAACGATCGTTCTGAACTATATAAACGCGGGTGCTGCCGGTTTGTTGTATATATTTTGCGTCAAATGTACCTTCAGTTTTTTAACAAAAGAGTGTTTTATTCTCGGATACAGCGAGATTTCACTGATGTCGTATCCGTCCCGGTAATGACGCCTGTACAATGAAGCAAGCGGACTGTAAAGGGTGCACCCCTGCAACAGGGTCTTCTGGGGGGGAAACAACCTTTACTACTAAACATTGATTCATTGATTTTCGGGTTTTAACGCGCTGACGCAGCGCAGGCGATGAGGCGCGCCGCAATGGAGGGCTCCGGATTAATTTTGACCACCTGGGGATCTTTAACGTGCGCAGAAATCTCGTACACACGGCGTTTTCGCCTCCATCAGAAAAGCGGCCGCCACGGCCGGGAATCGAACCCGCGACCTCGTACTCAGCAGCGCAACGCCTTAGCCACTGAGCCACCGCGGCAAGTTAGTACTAAACAGTACGTTATACTGAGGGTTGTTCGTTTTTGTGTTTTAAGTATAACGTACTGTTTCGTACTAAACAATACGTTATACTTAGGGTTGTTCGTTTTCGGGTTTTATATTTTAACACGAACGTTTTTACGCCGGGATACACCAAGATTTCACTGACCTCATATCCGTGAATCATGGAAACCTCATATCATGGAAATGACACCAGCACACCTTTGCCGAAGCGGCCTGCCAGCAGGATATCACTCGCCAAGCACACCCACAAAACAGCCACCGACCCGCAAATCATGCTCAGCTGCAGATTTCGCTGTCATTTCACTTTCATGTTTTACCGATTCTTATGACAGAGGAATCAACCACAGTTTTTTTTTGTTATTAAAGCGCTGAACAACTGGGAGAAGTATGACAAGCGCCAGCTTTTCGCGAGTTTCGAACTGTTATGACTATTTAAACCGCCTGGTTTTCGAAGCCTCTGCGGGATGCCCTATGACCGAACGCCGGGATCTACTTGGGTGCGTTATCTCGCGGCGCCGCTTGATTCCGGCAGTCGCTTGACATCGAGCATTGCAGCGAGCTACGACGACAAGGCTAGCCCCTAAAGTGCTCTGGACTTAAAATACATTTCAGATGTCATTTCGAACTTGGAGCTGAATATGACATAGAGCTAAGCGACACGTTCCTCCGGGGCGGTCATTCCGTTTTGCACCTCTCCACAATGCGGAAAGTGCGTTTTCTGCCCGAGGGCACTCACGACGACGGAAAAAAAAGAGGGTCTCTTTAAAAGTTTTCTTAATTTCTTTCAGATAGCTAAACAATCATTGCTGTGGCGTCATATGTGGAAAATTTGCGCTTTAAATCTAACCCAGATGAACTATTTTTGATAAGTGTGGAATGATTTCCAGCCGTGATATGTTTGAAGCGACCGTATACCATCACGGGTCACGACAATTTAAAGAGAGGAGTTCCGTGGAGTGACCAGTTGTTTCGAAAGAAGCACGGGGCTGCAAAAACCAAAGCCGAGTTAGATTAATTACACGAAGCTGTGCAACAGCGCTGTATGCCTCATTCTGCAGTGAATGCATTGAAACGCGGTGACAATAAACGGAAACTGAGCCCGCACTGGACGCTCTGTTGAGATCTCCACGAGGGACATAGCACAAATAACGTATGAAATTCTTCCCCAGCACACCGAACAACTGTGCTCGAGATTCTAGACGACGTAAGCATCTTAACGGCGGTAGTGCGCAAACTCCTACCCAGATCATTGCAGAGAAACGGTTCTGCGTGCGAAGTTAAGCCGTGATTGTTGTCTGTAGTAATAAAGACTGGACATGTTCATGCATTGTCTGGAGATGCATAATTGCAGTATGCGGGACTGTTGCCGCCGAGTTATGACAGTGGACGAAACAGGCATGCCCTACTACACATCGAGGCGAAGCAGCAGTAAAAGCAAGCGTCAGCGCTTCAAGGATATCGGAGATCATTTTGTCGCCTGGGAAGGGCATAACCGTTGTTATTTGTGGAAAAAAGAAATGATCATAATCGACTATTGTAAACTACAAAACACTGATAGGGGATGTAACCTAAACTTACACGATAATGTGATGATGATTCAAAAAAGCAAAACAAATGTGGCCTCACACTTTTCCAGTCCGGATATGCTTTTCCAACTATTGGCAGTCTCTGAATGAATCAGCGCAGCTTCTACAGTGATGGGTCTATTTTTATTCACGGCAATTAATTTACATATGTAGGCCAAGTTGTTTTTACATTTTACCTTGTTTAGACATCAAACCTTGCATCATATAACTCGAGGCACCGGTAGTCACTGACTGAGTGGCGCCTAAAATCTAATCACATTTGACCTTTATGCGAAAATGAGGACTGTAGGATCTCTATCATTGTCAAAAAGGAATCACCACACTTGTCATCATCAGCGCTTGTTCTGCCAGCCATTCGTCCGCTCTATGCTCGATAATTCCATTTTACTGTTGTGTGCATCCCGCCCCGTCAGCGCAGACATTTCGCAAGGCACGCGTTCGCAAGGGAAACAGGTCAGTCCCACGTTTTTCTCGATCACACGGAAACCTCAGCGTCGCGCGTTGCTTGGGAATGGAATTCAGCGCCATTTTAGGCCGGGATTTCGCAGGTATAGACCACATGCTCGATAAAGTCCCACCACATTACGGTCGACATTTCCTGAGAACGCTGGCCTAAATGTTTGTGAAACTCCGATGTGATCTGTATTCAACGGTGGGTATTTCAGTGAAACGCCTTTTTCCTATGCTGTACGGTAACATAACCTCATTTGTTTTGTCCTGTTGTATTTCCGACGGCCTCGCGTTTATCCAGCCCCGGCTATACGGAGAGAGCAGCGTGGCATTAACTACGCGCGCTCGTACGTTTCTGCGGCCCATCCAGACAACAAAGGGAACCAAGGTTACAACGAATTCGCTTTATTCGAATCATTTTTGGTCTACGTGTGGCGGAGTCCGGACCAAGCCACAAGAATTTAGGACCGAATTATTCGGGGCATATTGACACCTTACGCCGCCTACAGCCAACTAGAAAGTGCCGTTCACGTCACGAGCGACATGCCTTCGACCCCCCCAACCACCCATCAAGGCCGGCCTAAAGGCCTCTCCGCCCTTATACGACTCTGACTTAATGAAGCTGTGCCCATAAGAGTTCGCTAATCGCTGGAAGGCAACTTTGAACAATTCGCGACGGGTGAGCGGACACTGCCGTTCTCATCTCAGCTATGGATTCCGACGTGTAGGCCAGGATGAGAAAAAAACAGCTCGTAGACGGACAGCCTCGCGGAATGCCATCTGTGGCGCAGGCGTAGCAGAGCCTCCACCTGTCTGGAAATAAAGATGAGTGCACGTATGGCGAAAACGCCCGCATGCTGTGCTTCAAAACCAGCAGCAGAAATTCGTCGCACCGAGAGAATTACGTTGCGGACTTAACCTTTCTGTACCTTGCTAAGTTTTTTTTTTTGCGCTGGATATCTCCACTAAACGCACTTGCATACATGTCATAGGTCATCCTGCTACGCTTACCAATTTTTGAGGGCGGAATCTAGAGTTTCGAATCACCGTTTGTATCAATGTTTTTTCCCGCTGGAGGCAGGCCGTACAAGAGGCCTCCTGGACTTACGGGGCTAACCACATCACTTTACTCATTTTAATAAACGTTTTACCGAACAACCTGTTAACTTTGTTATAACTCACGGCAAGCCGTCGGTGCCTCACGTTGTTTCGGTCGGCGACCCGTAACCGAGTAGCTGGAACTTCAGTCTGCGCAGTCAAGGCGTGCACGAGGCGTTTTCTTGAGCTTGATCGCACGAGACGCCTGTTTGAAGGTCACAGGAACACTACCCTGCGTTTCCTGTGTTTCTACGTCGAGAAATGAGCTTCGCCCAAAGCCACACTCACTCCATTCATAGGTAGGACCACCACTTGATCGACTAGTTAAAGGTGTTCACAATTCACCAAGGTTTCCACCATTGTTCGCCTGCGTTGCAAATACCGAGTGGTCAAAATTAATCCAGAGTCTTCTTCTGCTACGTCGCACATCATAGCCCAGCTGCAGCTCCGGCGCGTAGAACCTGCAAAATTTCTAAATTTCCCCGAACAATGCAAACATTACACAAACATTGACCCGAAAAGACGGCGTTTTGAGAATAACGACGCACAGTCGAGCAACAAGGACCTATGCAAATTGCCACCGAAAGCAAACGCAAGACGAGAGCATCTCCCGTCGGACGCAGGCAGTACGCAGGGAAGGAGAGCGTTGCATTTTCTGTGGACTCGCGATACGCGACATCCACCAGGCCCGTGGAAGTGGTGTGCGGTGTCCCCGGGGAGTAGGGCTAGTGAGCAATGGACTGGGATAGAATAAGCGACCCCAAACCATCCACCGCCGGCGGCGGCGGCGGCGTCGGCGTCCGCAGTGCTCCTCTATATTTAAAAAAGAAACAGCATCCGGCGCCAGGTTTCGATCCGAGGACTTTGCGGCCGCAGCGCGACGCTCTACCGACCAAGCCACGGACGCGACGCTGATATCAGTGTTAGTAACGCGCCTTATATCTTTAATGCATTCAAACTACGTCGTCAGCGGCGTGCGTTGGCGACTCAGCGGCGTTATAGCGGCTTGATAACTGCGTGGTGTACACTTGATACTACAAACCCGATGGAAGAGATGGAAGAGAAGGCGGCGAGGCGGTGGGCTGCGGGGGCCGAGCGCAAGCGCCGCAAGCGGGCCGACAACCGTGCATTCGCACTTTCACATTCTCCCCCTCCGGGAAATGCGGGGGAATTTTTTTGTACATAACCATATTCGTGCATGAGGGCCCAACCCTAACGCCCTTGCAGCCTTTCAACGGCACGCATAGCCGGCGTTAACTATGCCGTGGGCCTTGCTGTATTTAAAACAAAGCTTTACTAACCCCGTCGAGTTCGCCGTCGTCTCAAGAGGAGGTCGCAAGTAGACCTTCATTTGACAGCAGCTGCGACACACCCATTGCCGCGCATCACGTGACTGGCCGGGCCTGGTTTCAGCGCTGCGCACAAGGCCGTGTTTTCAGTCAGTTCTGCTCAACTGAGCGGTGGGAGCTGCGGCGGAGCGGGCGCTCAGCTGATAGGCAGCCGACCACCCGCAGCCTGCTGCCCCACAGCTGCTGGTACACGGATGCGCCGCTGTGTCGACATCCCGGCAGCGGCGCCCATGGTTCTCCCTTCGTCCTTCGTGTGTCTGCGCTGTCAATGCTTGTCGGCTACTAAGGAAGAAGGAAGCGGCGGCCGCCTTTCTGATGGAGGCGAAAAGCGAAAACGCCCGTGTGTTCGAGACTTCAGCGCGCCTTAAAGATCCCAGGTGATCGAAATTAATCCGGAGCCCTCCACTACAGCGCGCCTCATCGCCTGCGTTGCGTCGGCCGGTTAAACTTCGTAATGAATCAATGAACACTGAGGAAGAGTGAGCTCTTAGGCTCGGAAAACACCGGAAGCGGGACCACAACCGTAGACAAAGCCAGGCTTTGGACGAATAGTATAACAACTGCAGCTAAATCAAAGGTCAACCAAGTGAAACCAAGACTCAAACAAACGAAGCCAAGCTTTTTTCTTGCATATCCAGGGCTAGCTGAGCTTTGCCGCAGCCATTTTTACACACAATTCAGACGCGCACGCTTGATTCAGGCAGTGCAGCCCACCATACAAGGAGGAAGCAAAGCATGTTATATGAACCGCCACAGGGTTGTGGGAAGAATATGGGTGTGAGATTGTGTAGGCGAGCGCGTTTGACTGACTGCTCCGTCTGTATCTTTAATCAGCCTGTCTGCAAAAAAAAACAAAAAACATTTTAACCGCACGCGACAGCTTTTTAGACAAGACCCAGTCGCCTTTTTCCCATCGCTTTCCTCAACCGTATGCGTGTTGTGTGATCACCCTCCCCAAAAAACAAACCTATTCTGATATGGACTCATGACTAGAGGAGGCATTTGAAAGCAAGCGTTGGGAAACAAGTTCGCAATTTTGCCTTCTCAAGTGACCGTGGTAGAGGAGCACCCGGTCGGGCTTGTGTGTTTGTTGTCACGACGTGAGTTTTCTTCGCTGTTTAAATATCTGTCTTGAGCCTGTCTTCGCTGAAGATGTCAGCAAGTAATCAAGGTTGTTTTGTCGTTTATTCGCAGGGCTCCCAGCCACTCATGGCGACTCCCAGGAGTACTGGGATGATCGCCGCTGCGTTGCTGTGGTTCGTCGCAGCGGTGAGTTCATCCGCAGCTGATGCGATACGTATGGATTTTACCACAAACAAATGTGAATAGTTTATTGCTTGGCTTCTACAAATTCTATCGACACCAGGCGTGACCTTTCCACACGGTCGCCACCACCACCCGCATTGCACGTGGCCGACGTATCCACCAATGTCGCTGTCGTCAGGAGTGGTCGAAAGAGTAAAACGCCCCAATTCCCTCCGTAGGTTTATTTGTTCGCTTGACGTGTGTGTATTTGTGGTGCCTAGGGGCCATAACATTAATGTGAATGGGTTATTCATTCGAGGGGCCATCTCTAGCTCCCCCTGAATTAGTTCAAAGAGCTTCATTTTATCCGCGAAGTCAACCTGCCTTAATAAAAAAAAATGACCTGAAAATGTTACTTTGGGACTATCAAGGAGTAACCTAATGAGCGATTTTTGTGAGTGACGCGACAAGCGTGAATCAAGAGTTTACAGTGCACTAGTGGGGCTGACGACGGCGATCTTGCCACACTACGTTATATTGCCGCGAACCATGCATTGCGTTTGTTTATTTATGTTTTGTTTTACCACCCGGCTGCGCCGGTCTGTGTCATGTGTGCCAAGCGATGCGCGTGTTACAGTATTTTATTTTTATGCCTCACGGGTTATCTCATTCTGATACGGAGAGCGTTTCGTCCTAATCTCACTAGCCTGGAATAATCATCCTTTATCTACAATGTTCTGGATGCAAATCGACGGTTCGAGAAACACTCGCGCCGAAATATAAAAGCCTGCAGAGCAGACGCTGCGGCATTCGATTCGCCGACATTCGCCTGCGCATGTCACTTTGTTGACTGCTGCTTCGCCGCATGTGCATTCTTTGAGTTGTTAGGGGAGCACAAGTTCGCTCCAATGAGCTTGTTTTCCTTGAAGACAACTGCGTCGTCTTTGACTTCGTGACAATATCCTGCCTCTTGGCCCCCTCGGTCGCTCGCTTTTGGCCGGCAAGAAGCAGGCCATAAGCAAGCGACAGCGAGATAGACAGGGCTGAGAGACAGTGTGCTGATTATTAGGATGCAGATAAAATCACGGAAGTCTTGGTAAATTGGCTCTATAAACACATCCCCGCACATAACGCCGGGCATTGCAGATGAGTGTTCTGCCGTCGGCGTGTTAAACATTTACAGAAGCTCCTCTAACGGGACTAGTGAGCATGATCAGGAGGAATTTAAACATTTAATTTAAAGCACGCTCTTTACATGAGACAAAAAAAAATTAGCCCCATCTTCTCGAAGGGAACGCTGAGTAGATGCGGAGCATCTCGGGGTTCCGTTGTGTTTCCGTTGTGTTCGTAGAACTTCATCGGAAAAACGGAGTGAAGTGGAGTCGACCGCAGCAAGCGCTGAACTGAACGCGCGCAGCGCGCTACCCGATTTACATTCAAGGTTGAAGGAGAAGAGGCGAGAGGAGGAGAGATGCGCAAGCGCCGAGCATTCGCCGCGAAAGCAAAAGCGAGAACGCGGGAGAAGCGAAAGCGAAGTGCACGCAGCTGGTACGAGAGAATAAGTGGCGGGAGTATCGCGCAGCTGTGGGAGAGAGGGAAGGAGGAGAGTTGCGCATGCGCAGTGTGAGTGCGGACGCCGACGCGGGACATGCTCAGACTATAAGATGCTCCGCATCTAAAAAACTTTCTTCCGTATTCAGCACCAGACAGCTTATACAACTCTTGATCGGTTAACATCCAACTGAAGACAAATTTCGGCTTGCTCGGTACCTCCCTAATTGGTTGCTTTTTTAAAAAATTCGAGTTTTCAATATCACACGATGTTAGGAGGTACGAACAAAAGCCATATCACTTTACTGGGCCCGTACGCCCTGCTTTACAATCAATGGATGTCCCACAGCGTACAATTATTTGCATATTTGCAGTACAGTCAATGGGCAGTTGAACATTCAGAAATAGAGATTCGTACTCCGAAACAAAACAAAAAGGTATACATGATCGCATTGGTGAATGGGGTGAAACTTAAAAGGAAGATAGACCGCTCGACCTGTGTCGCGTACATTATAAATAATATCCCTGATGAGTGACTCGGCAGGTTGACATGTACGGCAACTCAAAGATAGAAAGAAACATGAGCTCGCGAGAAGGAACAAAAATATATCAACCCAGGCACAGAAAAATGAAGCCCTAGGAAAAGAATTTGGCAAAACGCGAAGTCATTGCAATGGTGCATCGTAAAGCCAAGCAAGGGGGGAGGCATGTTTGTGCGCAAGTGCATAAAACCACAAACACTATCTGCAAATGAAACGGAAGCCATATCTATGTTGCCTTCGCGTGATAGTGGATTAAAGGGACTCTGCAACACTTCGTATAACCGCTTTAACTGTTTCCTTCACGTCTGGAACTACTGCGAAAGCTTATAGTTACCGACAGCAGGTAGCGGCAGTGCGTGACTTGGTTCGCGCAGCAGATACGCCTACCATTTCTGCTTTGCTTTTGTGGCTTCCGTTTTAAAGGGGCTACTGAATGCGTTCATTGCATAAACTGAATGAAAGATGGCCAATAGCCGCTACACCGCTGTAATGACGTAATTGGACTGGTCGAGGAACAGCAATACCTAAAAATAGACAAGAATCTTTTGACCAAGTTTCTGAGTTATCTGATGGGTACTGAGCAGTAATTTTTGGCTGAGGCTTATTGCGACCCCTTAATCTAAGTACTGAATGTGTTGGTTGACTACGTTCTGCAAGCATTTATGAATTTGAAAAAAATTTGAAAAACGTGTCGCAGGGACCCCTTAAGAATTGACTGCAGACGATATGTTCGCATCTGTGTACCATCCGTTCGGCATCCGTTCGGCATGTACCATCTTTGTCATGTTCAGGATGGCGAGTACAGTAAATTGAAACATTTATTTCTAGGTTAGCTGTTTGGGCCAAGGTGTGTTCTCTTTTCTCAAATTCTCTTTTGTAGCAACGACACATTCGAAAAAAATAAACCGATTTTACACTAACAATCTTGAGTTGCTGAAGGAACTGGTACACTACCTGATGCACACTACGCTTTCATTGTGTTAAGTAATTTTCTTTAATATTGTAGGCGGCTGTAAGTGGGAAATGACCGCTTATAGCCATCGCTATTAGTGAAGCTTCTTTTTCCTCGCCATCCATGCGCTGTCTTCAGCGATACGTAACCGTTTATCGCCTGATGGGCAATCGCCTGGCTAATGCGTAAAAACCGTCTGTACGCACGTATTTACACGTGTGTGTGGCGAAATCGTTACTCAAGAATTGTATCCAAGTCGCCTCCTCTTTAAGGCAGCGTGCGGCTGAGGCCATGAAGCATTAAGGAATATTAGAGTGCTAAATGACTGTGGTTTTTTTAAACCTGTCGATTATTAGACCATGGACTTAGTCCGAGAAAATTTGAGCTGTGTTTGTTTCCCTAGCGGCGATGCTAAGGAAATTCTAGACTTTTGTTAGGTCAGGTGAGAAATAAGTCCCGGTGTGTAAAGCAGCTACACGCCACCGAGAGTTGAACCTGTGCTTGCTCATAAGAAATATTTCCCGAGCTTACAGCTCTGTCGTGCCGTGCAGATGTCCTTGGCGGCGGCTGCGTCGACATCGGGGTCTTCGAAGCACCTGGACGAGCTGGAGCGCCCCTTCTTCAACATCGCGCACATGGTGAATTCCATTAAGGAGGTGGACCAGTACCTTCGGCTAGGCGCGAACGCCATCGAGGCCGACGTCACTTTCCAGAGCGACGGCACCGCCAAGCAGACCTTCCACGGAAGCCCCTGCGACTGCTTCCGCAACTGCTACATGCGGGAGAACATCGTCGACTACCTCGAGTACATCCGCAAGATCACCAGCTTATGTGGGTACCAACTGCCCCCGAAACCGTCTACTTTTGCTGTTAGTGAGACACCCAATTCCTAGGGCAACAAAGTACTGTGTCTTTATGCTCAGTACGGCTTGGAGGGGGGGGGGGCGGTTGAAGAGACCATTTGAAGGTGCATGTCCACACATTAACCGCCGGGACCATTGCCAAGTCTCCGTACGTACTGTAAGGAAGTGTACACCCGGTGGAAGAGGCAGTGAAGACAAAGTACAACCTCGCTCACTTTAGAATAACCAGTCTTTGGAAGCTCAGTCACCTCCATGTCAGCCACGAAATACCGTTTTATACAAAAAACGAAACAAATAATGAAAAAAAAAATCGCGCTATATAGGTGGTATTCACTGAAAAGTTTAGCTGTCAATTTATTCGGTTGGCAATACTAGGAACGACCACGGACATGGCCTGGCTTAAGCCACTGCTTGCGCACGCCACAGAGAAAAAAAGACACCGGCATGTGTCGTCTGCTCCGTTTCACCCCGATTCTCAACGGTGCTGTCAGCAGAGATGTTATTAATCGCAATCATATTGGAGTCGAGGCATTACGTTGCGTTCGGTGGAGTAGAGTTTGGAAGGAACAACACACATCGTGTGCTTAGCGCGGACAAGTACCGCCATCCCGCAGAGCCCGACGTAACCAGTGACGGCGCACTCACATGGTTGCCTGCATCGTGCCTCGCTACTTAATACAACCTATACAGCAGCAGGGGCGCAAAAGTGGTAGCAGTGACGACGCAGTTGGTGGAAACAAACACTAAAAACATAGCTGTGTGCTAACCGTACGTTAGCATTAGATTAATACAATGAAAAAAAGGAACAGCAGGCGTTAGTGCAATCGCCCATTGATACCCCTTGGCGGTGCCTTTGGTTGGCAGCCGCCGATGCCACAAACGAAATTCTTTAAGTTCATACAGACTTCGCCAGAAAGTGGCTAAGGAGTCGCCACTATACTTCATCCGTTTTTCATTTTGCTCTAAGATTTTGACATTATTGGTATCTTTGTTATAGGGCAAAGTAGCCTTTAAAGGGGCCATCAAGACAAAATACGAGTTCGGTTATTTAAAAAGCTTTTTTTTTCTTTATAGGAGCAATACAATTTCATCGCCAAGTTCAAAAAAAAAAACCGAGATATTACAGAAAACCAACGAAGAAGTGGGGGCTTTCCGGGAACTTCTTCTATGACGTCACAGAGTCTTGTTTCTGCGATTGGCAGTCCGTGACCAAGCCACCGCCAAGAAGCATGACTGAGAAATTGCAGTGGGGCCTTTTGTTCCTTTTGGTCGTATAGCTTGAATGGTCATCACTATCATCATAATCATCATCATCATCATCAGCCTATCTACGCCCACTTCTGGGCAAAGGCCTCTCCCATTTGTCTCCAATTATTCCGGTCCTGCACTGACTGCGACCAATTTATCCCAGCAAACTTCTTGATCTCCTCTGCCCATCTAACTTTCTGCTGCCCCTGCCACGCTTGCCTACTCTAGGAATCCACTCTCTACCCTTAATGACCAATGGTAACGTGTAGTTAAATGATAACTACGGAAACTAAACTAAACGGTAACTAAACGGTAACGGTACGGTAACGGTAACTAAATGGTAACGCTTGAATGGTAACTCGCAGGTAAAACGCTGAAAAATATGTCTTTAGTGCCGATCCATAACACGTCACTTCTGTGCATATTACGTCACTATGGCGTGACATTCTAAAGTTCAACATTTATTGTGTTTATCATCGGTTAAAAAACGTCTTTTTGCTGCTGGAATAGAGCTGAGTGAGCTAACCACGTCTATGTTTTTCAAATAAAATGTTGTATTTTGTCTTCATCGCCCTTTTATTGAAGCCTAGTTGTACTTTGTCGTCATATTCACTTTAAAGGGGCCCTAAATAGGCTTTGTTACGGAAGAACGAGAGAAGCGAGACCTGGGCCATGGCTGCCCTTCGCGGGGACGATAACTTTACTGCCAGGGGCGCTTTCATGATGATTATGATGAATGGCGCATACCCAGCGGGAGATTTAACATCCTCCCGCGCCCGAGATGATCGATGGGTGAACAATAAATCCGCCATCCTAACATTTTGGTTTTTCTGTCCATAAGGTAAGTCCTTGCCACGCGGTCGGGGAATGCTATCCCCTCTTTCGCCTCCACCGGTGCTTGCGCCGTCGTGCAGATCTCACGACAGCCAAGGGTTGCCAATGCAATGCGGACGATAACCAGACTGTGGGTCCAGTTGCCTCAGAATGTTGCAGTCCTTTAGCCGTGCAGTTCTTGTGGCGAAGTCGATGTCTTGCAAGTCCTAATATTTTGGTGAAACGGTTGCTGTTGCGCAGGGAGTCTAGTGGTGTTCTTCTGTCGGCTTTGTGCTTGCCTTCCGTTTGTTTTTCCTCTCCTGACGAGATCGTTTTCCTGCTTGTTGTCAGCTCAATGTACGGTTCGGATGGTTCTCCACCGGGCCTTGCTGCCTCCTCGCATGGGGCAGACGTGACACGCCACGGTTTCTCGGCTATCCCAACTTCTTTGAGCTGGAACACCTCAGATTCGTGCCTGGGTACAACGTGTAGCAATCCTCCGTTGGTTAGAGTTCGTCGACTTTTCATTGCTTCCAGTAAGCGTTCGCTCTTCACTTTGTCTGAAAGGAAGATACACTCGATATCGCACGGTGGTGACTCTGCCTTCTCTCTCTCATCCTTGAATGCTCCAGGGTTTTCGTTGTCTGTTTGGACTGCAGCTTCTGAGTCGTCCTTGTGTGCGGCAGGCGTAGCCTCGGGGTCTGCACCCCCTTCTCTCGTTGGGATGTTCGATGCTCCCTCGTAGCAGGCACCCACTTTCAGGTCCTGTCATTCAGCCTCGTCTTCGGCCTTGCATGTTGAAGCCTGAGCTGCAGCGACAATTTTTTTCTTTGCGGAAAATTCGGAGACGGTTGCGGGAAAATTGATGTCCATCGCCTTTTCTTTGTCTAGTGTGGGTAAGCAGCGCTTCCTAGCGTAGCGCGTCGCGTTAAACGAAACGGGTCCCTGCATGACCATCCTGGAGCCGTTGTACTTTGACCGACCTGCTGGCCTCACGCTATCCCGAGTCGATGTTCTATACGTCGTCATGTGCACAACGCGGTGTGCACTCTCCGTTCGTTTTCTCGGCGTGATAGACGTGAACGACCGCGTATCTCTCAGCTCCATCTCGGACAAGTCCGTGTACTCGCGCGTAGTCCTCTCGAAAATGCTTCCAAGCCTCTGCAGTTCACGCGGCTCAACCTTAACGGCGGCAACATGGAACGTTGGCAAGGTAACCTTCGAGGTCGATGAAAGTGAGCGCACTTCAGAGGGATCGCTCAGATGCGTTTCCGGCCGAACGCCGTCGAACACAGAAGTCACTGGGAGAGGGCAAATTGTCGTGCCTGATGTGCCGTTGGTGGTGGCTGTCGCGCAGGGTGACCTTGAGACATTCAAAGCATCGCGCAGCCACACGAGGGTACGGCATATCTCTTCTCGGCAAGCCAACGTGTCGAAGTAGTCCTGGTCCAGTTTGTCACGGTCAAGCAGTTCTACGATTCTCCCTTCAATCTCGTACAGTGCGGAATCTTTACTTGCAAGGAGGTTAATGGCTGCTTGCAAATCATGCGAAGATGGAGAGGGGGCTTCCAAAAGCTCATTCGCTGCCTTGAGCAGTCTCGCAGTAGCGACTCGAAAGATGCGTTGCTGCCTGCGCAGCTTATCTATTCGACACTTACTGTCGATCGTCACTGGACGGTCTGGGCCAGCCATGCCGACCTCCGGCTGAGGGCGGGGATGATCAGCGGAAACAGAAGTCAACGGAACGGGGTTCTGGGTACCTCAAGCCGGAGGTGACGTCGGTGGTCTCCTTCGTCGTGTGCGGTCATCCTCCCGGGTTTAACGGCACCAGAAAATGTTACGGAAGAACGAGAGAAGCGAGACCTGGGCCATGGCTGCCCTTCGCGGGGACGATAACTTTACTGCCAGGGGCGCTTTCATGATGATTATGATGAATGGCGCATACCCAGCGGGAGATTTAACAGGCTTCGCTATTTAGGGCCTAAATAGGCTTCGAAATCGCTAGAGGACCCCTTCACGACAATCTATGCCAAATATAACACCTCTGGGTAAAGCAGGGGCCGCACAAACACGCAAAAATGATCCTTTCTTTCTTTCCTTGTTTACCTACCGCTTCCTCGCCGCCATACTGCCGCGCACTGACGTGCGGAAGGATGCTCTGGCGCAGCCTTTATGACGCAGGAAGTACGGCGCCGCTATTGGTGGGCCCCTTTAAATGCTTTAGGCAATCAGCGTTCCCGGTTCCTCGGGGGAAACGCCGGTGCGGTTCCGGCGAGCGGTGCTCCGCAGAGCTGGCCGCCCCTCTTTGTCGGTCGGAGACCAGGCTGGCTGTTCCATCTCCCGTGGATTTCCGGACTTGCGGCTGAATGTTCTCCATGACTGCAGCCTTGATCGTTTCGTCCGCAGGATTTCACGTCTCTCACAAAGTGCGCCGCGTTAGCATGCGCTAGAACCCACGGCATCCAGCTTCACGAACTCCCCACTCGAGGCGCGAACTCACGTGAACCAGCGAGGAAAACAGAACGTGAGAGGTCATGCAACGAACGCTGGGCAAAGTGTTCTGGAAGATCGAGCTGGCCGACGCCGGGCGCTCCTCACGAGGCGCACGCTCACGCGTGCTCGGTATTTTTGTAGCGTGAGCTACACTGGCCGAGGTTGAGCAGTTTTGTGTGGCTTTCTGAGAGCCGTGCTCCGCATGCGCGAGGAGCAGTGACGTCTAACGGCGCACAGCTGGCGCGGCGGAGTTACCGCTACTGGCTTGGACTGGATTGGATTGGATTGGAAATCGTTTCAGCAGCAGTAAGCATGATAATCAGGTCATCCTAGACAACCAGGAAACCTAAGAATAACCAGCTGAACCTTAGCTCACGCAACGTATATCATGGCAAAGCGGAGCTAAGCCACTGCTAATTTTTTTTCAGGGTATTTTTTTGCGAACACTTTGTGCGAACGCCACCGGACCAAGCTGAGGCTTAAACAGCTCTGCTGTTAGAACGACTCCTTGGGAGGCTTTCAACAGCGCGCGCCTGAACTGGGCAGTAGTGAGAGACGGTTTTTCGTGCCGGTGAAAGGAGCGGAAGGACAGTGGCGAAATTCACAGTCGCAATTGACTCTCCAATTGCGCGGCACACCAACTCCCGATGCGGCGCGTAGGAAGCAGATTGAAGCCATTCAAAAGCCCTTCGGCAACACGAGGTGCAAGCAGGACGTCTCTGGAATCCGAGTAAACATGCTTGCTTTCGCATTCAGCCCCCACGGCCAGGGCTTCTTACGATTTTTCTTCCCACTCTCTCAAACGTTGCTCATAAAAACTCCCGTAACGCGTCAGTTTTATTGAATCCTTCAGCGGTGTTAAATGAAACTCACTTTCTGGAGCCGACATCTTTATTTCGTAGGCTTTTTAACACGAAAGTGTTTTATTCCCGGATATATAAAGATTTCGCTGCCGTCATGTCCGTCACGGAATGGACGCCAGTACAGCGAAGCAAGCAGCCTGTAAAGGGTGCACCCCGTAACACAGTGTCTTCGTGCGGGGAAGCAACCTTTAGTACTAAACAGTACAAAGCACAAACGGGAATCCAAGAGCAATCATCATCATCATTATCAGCTCGTTATACTTAGTGTTCGTTTTCAGGTTTCGTATTTTAACAGGAAACTGTTTTATGGCGGATACCACAAGATTTTACTGGCGCCATACCCGTCACGGAAATGACACCAGTACACTTTTGTCGAATCGACCCGCCAGCAGGACGTAGCTCAACAAGCATACTTACAAGACAGCCGCCGACCTGCAAATCATGCTCAGCTGTAGATTTCGCTGCACATTTCACTGTCGTGTTTTACTGATTCCTATGACAGAGGAATCAACCACAGCTTGTTTTTTAGCCATTCTCACTGAACATTGGCATCCTGTTGAGAAGCACCAGGAATATTAATAGCAGCGCAACAGTGCAACACTCGCGCGATTTTGACGCACCCTTGAATTATTCTAATGTTATACCAATATGTCGTACTAGGACATCCGTATCACCCAACACACGCATGCTCTTTATTTTATTTATTTTGTCATAAATGAAAAAATTCCACCCTTCAAATGTGCAATATTAAAAGACCCGGGCATTGGGTGTGTCACAACAATCTTCATTTGTGGCTTGAGTAACAAAGCTTGGCTTTTATCTCATTCAGCTGACGCCAAGTTCAAGAATCGGGTCGCCCTGCTATTCCTGGACCTAAAGGTGACGGACCTGCCTGCTGACAGCAAGCTGAAGGCCGGAAAGGACATCTCCAAGAAGCTCCTCGAACATCTTTGGTACAACGGTAAGTTTTCAGAGCATATTTAAGGGGAAGGCCTTCAGTGCTAAATCTTGCGAAAGAGCGCCGTTGCTGCCCGGCTAAGCAAATGGCTGCCGCTGTAAAGAGCAAATCATGCTTTATGAGGCTGTGTATATTGTTTTCTTGTACTCAGATATCTTTCTATTGAATCCACAAATTTCATACATTTCTAGTTTTTTAACTAGGATGTCATGCTTGATAGAGTCGAAAGCTTTATAAGTCTGTGGAAATACCGATCGTATACACCTCTTGCTAGAAGTTTTACAGCATTTTTTCTTTTATGTGTAGTAGAGCCCTTTCAGTAGACTTACCCGTTTGATACCCATACTGCGTTACAAATCAGATTTCTGCCTATGAAAAAGCATTGAAAAATGGTACTCCAGGGATAACGGTTTGCCCGGCATCGCATTGCACCTGAATCCTGTTCGTATCGTACTATCTGAAAGTTTTTTTAAGCCACCGGTAGGAGACGAGGTAAGCTGACGCCTGTGTGTCCCCAAAGCATGAAAAAGAGCGTCTCATTACATTGTGGAGGAGGGACACGCAGGTATCAGTATAAATATATAAGTCTGTGTGCGCGCGTGCGCATGTGTATGTGCCAGCATTGTTGATAACGTTTGCTCATACTCAGAGGGTGTTCTTTTCTGGCTTTTTCACAGTGGACACGAACAACACCGTGAACGTGTTGCTCTCTATCGGACATGTCTCCGATAAAGATGTCTTCAAGGGTGTCGTGGAAACCTTAATGAAACATGGCGATGCGGCGATCGCCGAAAGAATAGGTGAGTAAGAACATGGAGCTGCAATGACTAAACAGCATACCGCATTTTTTGTAACGAACATTATGTTTTCTAACTACAATCTTCAAAACGTAATTTATGTGCCCTGATTAGAATTTAGTTTCAGTGAGCGGCATTTATTAGTAAGGTAAGAGTGTTTTGCTAGTGGTTGATCCTTCAGTCGGCTTTCGGTCACTGCCTAAGCATGTGACCACCTGGCTCCGGGACCTTCGTGCAATTAGACTTAGCAACGGCGCTTCCCGGTTCTCAGGTGGCATACAGGGCGTGTTATAGAGAAACCGTGAAGTCGTGGGCCTTTATGCAGAGTACAAAGCTGGTGAGTAGGAAGGTCACTGGAAAGCCAGCGCGCCCACACTGCGTTGTTGTATCCAGGGAAGCATTGTCACTCGTAAGGACGAGTACGAGGAGGAGAAAAGTTTATTGAACATTGAAATAGAGCTGGTAAGTGGGCGGGGTCCTCAGCCTTCTTCGCCCTTTAAGGGAGCCAAAGCTGCGTACTTAGGTCCGAGCTGGCAACTTCACTCTCCCACTGCTCGTCTGTACGACTGGGAATTGGTGCAAGGTGAGGGTTTGAAGGGCGTGCCAAAAAATATGGAAGAGCGTTGCTGGGCTGCCGTAGTGCCTGCACAGGGGGTAGTATAATGTGGGGTGAATGGCGTGTAGCCGCGTGGGATGTGGAAATGTGTTTGTTTGAAGTTGTCGGAGGGTGACTTGTTGTTCTTTTAATTTTTCTGCCGGTGTGGGAAGGTGCGTCGTGTGAGCATGTAGTGTTGGGTGATGTTGTATATGATAAATGAGTGTCTGGTCCTCTTGACGACTTTTTGCGCTGCCAGGTGAGCAAGATTTCGGGCGTGAGCGTGAGCCGCTGCATTGCCGTGAATGGATGGGTGGGCAGGCGTTTAAATGATTTTGATTGTTCTTTCAGGAGAGTTTTGGGCTAGGATGCGTAGGACTTTCGTGGAAATCCTTCCGGCTATGTACTTCCGACACGCCTCTTGCGAGTCGGGGATAATGATCTTGGCTTGGGTGTGGGTTATGGCTAGCCTGGTGGTAGGATGGTAGTCTGGCGAAGGTTGATACTCGTAACAATACCAGTGGGGGTGGCGACAATCGCTGTTTGGTGTTTGCACGTGCGTAGTCCGCTGCGTCTGTGAATACTGTTGTTTTTGAGTGAGAGTACAGACTTTCAAGCGTTTGTGACCTGGCTGTTCTTCTGCCCTTATGGTGATGAGGGTTAGTATTTTTTGGCAGGGGAGCAATTTTTAGCTTCGATCTAATTTCCAGTGGAATGTCTTCGGCAGTCTCCATTTTTATTAAAGGGGCGTATCCCAGGTTCATAAGTACTTGCCGGCCTGACGGGGTTTTGCTTAGTCGCGATTGTTGGGCGTTCACGTTGGGTTTCTATAAATACTCACTTTCACAGACTTACAGAGTAAATGTAGGTAATTACCGTGTTTCCCCACATGGCCACCTTCGTCAACGTTATAGTCCTGTGAAACTATCGCTAATGATATGCCAGATGTCACTCGGATAAATTGACAAGAATTCAGTTCCTAGAACCCCTATCATCCTTCTGTGCGGAACGTGCAGCGATTAGGTGGCTTTCTTCATTGTAACCGGAATCGCTTTACAGCCTGGAGGACACACCGTCATTCGCACCGATGCCTTTCAAGCAGTTCCCTTACTTCGCTTATTCCCTTTTAGGTCTTAAGCTCGTCCAGGGCATTCATCATATCGCTAAAGAAACTGATCATGAATTTCAAGTTGTGTGGGTTCCGTGTGACCTACGTACACTACAAGGCTGACGTGGCAGCCCGCGTAAGGCTAGCAGCCTTCCTTCCCTCACCTACTTCCTCACTAGAGCTGGATGATGCCACCCTTTGGCTGACAAGAAAGGAATACCCCCGTGCCGTTTACGGGCTTCATTCCACTGTGTGCTGTCAGCCTCACCGCGCATCCTATTTTGCCGAGAAGATTACCCTGTGGAGCATTCAAAGATCAGGGGGTCTTGACTCCTGTCGCGACCCGCCGATGTCCCCACTTCCGTTGTTCTTTTTGAAAACCCGGGTGCGCAGTGTTTCACCGTAGTGATACAGAAGCGGACGTCCACCATTCACTTTGGTGCTGCCTCGCCTCACGTCCGACGATGATGCGATATTTTGCGGCGGCGGGCTTCCGAGTAGACGACGAGTCTGCTTACATTGCGTGCACACATGGGCTCAGGCATAGTTTCTTTTAGAACTTCGTTTGTGGATCCAACCATTTCATGTTCATCTGATTACCTTTCCTCATCGTGATTTTTTCGTACCCTCTCAGATATGACCTGATGCAAAATAGGCGCTAAATACCCATGCTGAGAGTTATACGCCGTACACGCCAACTCCTCTTACGAATCCAAGCCGTGCGAGCATTCCTGCTTCGTCGTATATAAAGGGCAAGCGTAATGATGCGGCATCTACGAGTCAAAAATTCGGGGAAGCCCAGACTAACGCGTGTGACGTGAAGGTAGGGAGGCTGCACGCAACTTTCACCGCCATCCGGACTCTTTAATCCCACGGTTGTAGCCGATTTGCTTCTTCATCACTGCTGCAACGACGTTTACTCCCTCAATGTTGCTATAAGGGTGCGCTTGTTTCATTTGTTTGGAAGTGATATTTATTGGACATGACTTTGGAGGCACGTACGCAAAGACGTGTCTTTCCTGTTCCGAGCAACTGTTGCCACGATTACGGTGAATGCTGGAGTCTTTCTCCTTCCAAACAAGTGTTGCCACGAATAAATATTAAACAAATTTAAAATGTTCTTTGTGAATCTTGATCAATCGCAATCTTGGCCAACCTCCCTAAGTGGGTATGACAAACATGCGGCGGAGACGCTTGGCAGTCACTGCAAGGCTCGCACATATGAGCGCTCGGCATTTTCTTTGTTATTTTAACTGCCGGGAGGTCGCCGTGAGGCACGCGCTAAAGTGCGCGAGCTTGGCATTTTCCTCCCATGTTTAACTGCGGACCCGAAAGATAACGATTTGCGGAACAGCTTCGCGGTTGAAAACTTAACTTTCCTAAGCTCTTGTGTTTTATTAACAGAACGTAATAAATACAGCTTTCTTTTCAGTTAGAAAACATTAAATCATAGAGTGGTTAATAATCCTTTATGGGATTTTCATGACTGGCAACAGAAGCCTCAAGAAGTTCAGTATTACATCATTTTTTGTTTGGCAAATGGCAGGCGAATTGATTTTCCCTCTTTCAAATGGTTTGCCCTTAGAGCAGGAGGTCAAGCATGGGCTGCGAACTGGTACATGAAACTTATGGAGAGTTTTGCAATTTCATATATTAAAAAACTTTGTCCATTCGCTTGTTTGCATTGTTTTCAAGCCCCCACCAAACATATCAGTGCGCAAAATGTAACACGCGTCCAAAAGAATCCAGCTGGGAGAATCAAGTGTTGGTCATGGACCCAATGTTTCTGTTTGGGAAACACGCAGTCCTAACTCGACCATTTGTCCAGGTGAAGCATGCAGTTTCTCGATGTTATTCGGGCACATAGTACAGCACAAAATACTTCTCGTGGTCACAGGAACAAAATTCTTGAGGGCAGTAAAATCTCATTTTTGCCGAAACCTCCAAAGATTGCGGCATTGAATTAACGTATAAGCCCTTTAATGTCAGCATATTCTGTGGTATCAATAACCCCCGGCTGTGTTGCGGCCACTGAGGAATAAATAGCAGGAAAGAAAACTGCTGACGGAAAGCTTCGGCTGCTGCTCTTCGTAGCAATGCAAACATTGCGTCGTTCCCTCTGCTCAGTGATACAACTCGGGCTGCTTACTGTATGTTGGGACGATAGCGTAACTTAAACAATTTATATATGTAATATGCAATGTGGTCACTAATGGGGAGCATAAAGGACGTACATCCCATGCAGGTTTCGACGTGGGATTAAACGACCCGCTGGAGGAGATCTCGAAGATGTACAGCGAGCTGGGCATCGACCACAATCGGTGGCAAGGCGACGGCGTGTCCAACTGCCTCAGCCTCTTCCGGCCCGCGAACCGGCTCAAGCAGGCGTTGCGGTACCGGGATTCGAGAACCGACCGCAGCTACGCCGACAAGGTCTACCACTGGACCATCGACCTCAGCTCGGCCATACGCAACTCCATACGGTACGGTGAACTAACCGCTTGCTGATTTGAAGAACTTTTAGAGTGAAAGATACACTACGCCATCTTCGAAAGTCATTCATCGTGTCCCAAGTCACCTTCAGACGCCAGCACCCGGGTCGCGTTCTTATAGTTTCGCTCGCTTGGAGCCTGGCCGCTGCCGTTTACGTGCCAAGGCGAAAGTGAAAAGGCGTAATCGCTCAGCGCGGACTGGGACCCCTGTGCAGGCAATTCAGCGCAAACAAACACGTGATTGCGCGAGAGTTTAACGGCTGCTTCGCCGGAGCTTGGTCCCTGAGTACCGCCATCGATATCGCGCGGGCTCGCCTATCTGTGTGTGCCCCCAGTGCAAGCTAAACGATGAGTTCGATCATCCAGTAGATCTAGCTAGGCGGCAGTCTCCAAAATTTCAAAGCAAACTTTCAGAAAACACTGTTTCCACAGCCTTTGGTTTAGTTCGTGATAACTATACTCTTAGAAGTGCTAAACCTGAGCCATGTTTAGATGAAGCTCAAGTAAGGAGGCGAGAGCTTAGGGGCTATTGACAGAAGATGACTGGAATTTTTAGAACCTTAAAGAGTAGTAGAGGCTTACTTATTCTTAGTATTCGGGATTTCTACATAGCTCTAAATTCCATATACACAGTTAACCTTGCAAGTGGGAAGCCTATTTTTTCATAGTTTTTTTCTTCGCTGAAGAACTCGTACATCTGAACGAAAAACTATTACAATCGATGTTAACGGGTGCATTGGACAAATTTATGTTCAAGGAATGGGCAATGGTTCGGATGAAAAGGCTAAGAAAGGTTGCACACAATTATTGCGGCGTAAGTTCAGCTGTTCACCCTACTTCTTTGTTGCCGACGCGCTCAAAGCGGTTCCAGGTTAGCTAAAATACCTTGAAAGAGATGGCTTTGATAGGGCTTAGGCTGTTGACATGGTAGGTTTTGCTGCTTATCCTATTTTATTTCCAAGCTGCGCATTGTCGTCGAAGGAAGTCAGTATTTGCTAAGAGAGCGGGATTTTTTTCTACAGTGGCGCCTTCTGCTCCCGCGGTCGCATGGCGGAACGCAAAAACTGCTCGAGTCGAGCCTTGGAAAAATAACTTGTGGCCGAATACGAAGCTTCCCTACTTATGAAAAAATGCGGCTACCTCTGCCCTCTTTTTCCGTCACCAAGAACGAGAAATGGAGGCTTGGGCTACTTCACTCTTTATTATATACGCAAGCTTTGGTCACATTAGGCTACTTATACTTGACAGTGTTAGTATCAGAAATGAACCGTAAACACATGGTATAAAAAGTGCGTGCATCAATACAGAGCGAAAAAAACAGCGCGAAGAACGGGACAAGGAAGGACAAACGGACGAAGCGCTGACTAACAACCAAACCTTAGTCACCGCTTCGTCTTGTTAGTCAGCGCTTCGTCCGTTTGTCCTTCCTTGTCCCGTTCTTCGCGCTGTTTTTTTCGCTCATCAAAAAATGTACCAACCAGCCCAAATTTCCACCTTGTTGAAGCATCAATACAGGTTACTTAAAATTAAATTACGGGTGCACCAGAAATACCTTATTTTATCACAAAGGCTCGAAGTAGCCCTGTTAATTTTGTATAAAAGAGGATTTGCATTTCATTTCAGCAGACAGAGGGCAGATCCTTTCAAAGCCAGATGACGAAACCATAGAGCCTACCGGTCGCAAGGAAATAAACGGCGGTCCCCTTTTGCCCACGTTTCTGCCTCAACGTAGTGTGGGACTGCAAAGTGTGCCTTCTGGAGGCGCTTCACGTACCATAATGCCTTATGTCGTTTTCGCATATATTTGTAAAACTGCAGGCGTCGTGGGCTGCACTATAAAACTAATGTGTCTTAATCTTTTCTCTGAATGGGGTAAATATAAGTATACCAATTGCAGAATAATACAATTCCGTCACGTTTTGTCCTGTCGATGGGGAGTAGAGACCTTGTCGTCCATATTTAACCTTTTATTTCGCACCGCACGCAGTCTCGGTGTGGACGGCATCATCACGAACTATCCGGAGCGCGTTTCAACCGTCATCATGGAGGCCCCCTTCAAGCGGGCGCTCAAACTCGCAAGTCCTCAAGACACGCCCTGGAAGAAGGTTAGCGTCGAGCTTCTGATGTCCGGTGGCGGGGGAGGCAACCCCATCGGCAACGTGTTTGGGGATGTGTCCGAAGTGCTGCAGCAGTTCTGGGCTTACCTGGTGACACGCCTGTCGGGGCGCGTGTTCCGACGACGTAGCTCGCGCGACTACGACGCCGCAGACCCGCCCATGAGCCCCCGAGAACTTGCCGAGCAGCGATACTACCGTTGGCTTCACGAACATTTAGGATGACCCAAGCAGCAAAGAGGACGCACGAGATCTTGACCCACATGGAGATTCGTGCTTTGCTTGGCTATTTGTCGCACATGGATTTTAATTTAGTCGTCCGACACTTATATTGCCACCTGTGGCAATACAATTGGAAATGTTCTGGACGGGAAGCGCCAAGGAAATGCCTGGTGCTCTTTCAACCTCTAGTGGCATTGACCTGGAGGGAAATTTGGTTGTATACAGTGACTCACCGAGCTAGGATTAATGCAATCTCAGGACAACAGCTTGCGAACCAACTAAATGCTTTCCGTTTTTCAGTTTTTGGAAGTGTTGTACAAGATGCTGGTAAAATGCCCTGGTATAGTTTTTTGAGCACGTGTCTGAAATTTCTATTCTGTCACAATCCCCTAAGTGATAATTTTGCGGTTACTTTCCTACAGCTCCCAGGTGGGTGCAACAGATGATTTAAAATTTCGGTGTGGCTGCTCTTTCTCTCTCTGTTGATCATTTTTGATCTCATATATGTTCGCAGGATTTCATCCTTTAAAGAATATAACTTGTTAAGGCTAAAAGATAGCCTTTCAAGAAAGAATGTGTGTGACGCGTTCAGATTTTACCATCAAGTTTTTCTTTGTCCTAGTCTTTTCAGTAAAGTGGCGGTCTAATATTTTACTGCAGCTGTTTTAACCTGCTTCTGCTGTACTCAATACGCTGCTGATTCAAATATATCTGTCACATGAGGACAATGTTGTAAAAGAACATAAAAATTTGGATTGATTAAGTAGCAGTAATGCTTCGTTTCTAACAACGGGTTTCGCGATTTGTGTGAAAATCCTGTTTTTCTTTTTGGCACGCTGTAGCAAGTTGGACAAATCATTTCATACACTTTGTACTCATTGCGTGGCCTTTTTTAATTGCTGCATTATCACATATTGAGTTGCACCTTTTTGAATGGCTGTGAACCTTCTGTGGCAAGCATCGAAATTCTCCTTCACCATGGTCATTCCAGCCAAGTCATAAGTGCCTTACCATTTGAAGGAAGTGTTTCATTAAATCTCTATCATAGCTGTGGTCTATATTGGGGAGATAGTGGTCTTGATCCTTAAGGTTTTACGCAGTTCTCTTGGCCTACAAGATTCTCCTGTTTGTTGCAGCAACGGTGATGAGTGATTTGAGAGCTGGGAAACATTTACCTTGCTGTGGTGGTCATTTTCTCTTCATCTTCTCCTTTTCGGGCAATTTATTTTGTTTATTTCACTGCACTTTCACCGCGCTTCGAAGTGTTCTCTGGGCGGTTTAAAAAGCTTGTGGCTACTTCTGTGTGCCTAACAGCTTGCAAAGTAGGTTGCACAGCCGCCTATTATCACGTTATTATGAACATAAAATATTAATAGCTAAACTGGGGGTGCGATCTCTGCAAATCAAAGCTTCACTCCAGAGAGATTTCTCGAAAGGCAGACACCCAAGCGTTATTTTAGGAAGCGGCTCAGTTTCGGTCAATTAAAAAAAAAACTTTGTTGCGCACGTACCTTGACGATCACAACTTCTACTCACGATTCGTCCTTAGAATTTCAAACATGAAATGATTGGTGTTGAAGTGAAATATTGCATGTGAGTAAACGATACAACAAGTTTTTGAATAGCACTACATTACACTCGGCAAGGAAAAAAATGGTGGTTAACACAGATATGTAATATCAAATCGGGTTTCTCTTCTTCGTATCCTGCAAGTTTTAAATGTCTTTTTGCTGAATTGTTTAATAACACACCACCCTTTTGTTTCCTTTACACCCCGTTGACAATGCACATTTGTTTTATTTATTTCTTTTTTGTCAACCATGTTGTAACAATAATATATCAAATAACGACAAACAAATTCAGATGAGATAATGTAATGCCGGTGGAATTTGTGCGAAATGGCTATATTACGGCTGGTGGCATCCGCAGTGCGGCTGTGCGGGGACACAGTCAGTTATGTCAGAACGTCTACAATTTTGTACAGTTATTTATTATATTTATTGTGTGCATGCGGAACTTCTTGACGTGTAATTGACTGTCATTGAAACAAGCACCCTGAGTTACAAGTGGCGCCTGAAGCCAGCGTGACAGAAAAGTGCGCTAGAGTGGTTTTCTGCTTGTTGCTTTTGTATTGAAAGGGATGACAGTTTCTTTGAGACGATTTTGCGATCCTTGAATGTCTGTGCTCCTTTAGATATCCTTGAGCAACTGTAAATAAACATCGTTCGCAGTGTCTTCCATCGACTGATTGCGTTTCGTTCTTCGTGGAGCTTTAGTAAAATCGTGCCTAACCGACACAACTAGTTCCCTCTGTGCAGCCTAAAAGACACTAGGGGCCAAATGAGGGCACATGAATTGGTGGCACGTGGTGTATTAAATGACTATTGGCGTGTGGAGTTCAACAATAATATGTCATAAAAAAGCTCTATGTTGTCGGTACCAACCTGTTAAGCCCGTTGTACATAGGGCGAATTTCGCTTGCGAATTCACAGCTGCGGCGCCGCTCGTGCACCAAAACGATTTATTCTCGTTCCTGTGACGAATTTCCAAATGTTTGCAAGAGTCTAACTTCTCTTCTGAATGCCGCAGTGCATTTGGCAATATGTCGCAACAGTGAAAATGGTTAAATAAATCGAATTGCCCCACGGGCGGCGCCGCTACTGCGAATTCGCAGGCGAAATTCGCCCCATGTAGAACGGGCTTTATCCCAAGATACGTATTTTCTTGCAATTGATTCAGGTGGTTAAAAACACAACATACCGGTTCCCTGGAGTAGATACTCAGCAATTTCTCCAAGGTCTTGTCGTTGGAAGTGGCTTTACGTACTGCGGGTAGTGCATAGGATGTTGCCATAGACGTTTAACTTGTTTCTGCAATTTTACAAATGAGTCATTCATGTGTATGCCTGAACAGGAATTGATATACTGTTTGTCCACCTGTGAAAGATTTATTTAAAAAAAAAACTTCCCTCAGGACAAATGTTGTATTCAGTGTTGTTTTTCCCTTTTTGTTAATTGCAGAAGTTTAGAGCGAGCCACGTCATAACTAGGACACCATTGCACCAGACAGGACAAAAGGTTCCTAGGTAGTGGCGGATACTCTAAGTGCCAGGAAAAGTTGCCGTGGTCATGGGGCAGTGAGAAAGTTTTCATGCAAAGCGCCTTTGTGGATCCTTCGTTTGTAGCCTATGAAGTTCTGCGTGGCTTCATACAAAGGCAGCGGCGGCCTTGCTTACCGCATCTGAGTGAAATGTGTGGAATGTAACTGTAGCATCTAATTGGCCTTCGCTATATTTGTCGATGTTACGTTAATAGAGGATGGTTTTCTTAACGCATGATAGCTATGACTCGTCAATGTTGGCAGATTTACTCATGAAGGTATTTGGAGCACTACTGGCAACTGAGGCGTCTAACCTGTTGCCTGAGATGTATATTTTCACGTAGCCAAGGACGATACACGTTTCTTTAATTAAAAATGGTAGCATCTCCACTGCGAGGATGATGGACAAGGTGCGGAGTACGGGGACTCGAAATGACATCCAAGTTGCGCCCCGAGTGACACCCGATTTGCGCCCGGACCGTCATTCAATTTGAGCCGTGAGTTGCACCTTGATTATTCCGCAAATGAAACTGCTCAAGTAGCCCGCCGCGGTGGCTCAGTGGCTAAGGCGTTGCGCTGCTGACACGAGGTCGCGGGTTCGATTCCAGGCCGCGGTGGCCGCTTTTCCGATGGAGGCGAGAAGCAAAAACGCCCGTGTGTACGAGATTTGGGCGCACGTCAAAGATCCCCAGGTGGTCAAAATTAATCCGGAGCCCTCCACTACGGCGCGCCTCATCGCCTGCGCTTCGTCGGCGCGTTAACCCTACAATCAATCAATCGATAACTTCCAGGTTAGGCCAATAAAACCGTAAGACCCTACGACCAATGTCTTGCCCAAACTGATAGACCCTACGGCCAATGTCTTAGGGTCTATCACCCCTGTAGTTACATACATTTTTAAATTTGTCATGGAGACAGGTGTTCTTCTCAGAGTGATGAAATAAATTGAGTGCCCGTCCTGTCCAAAGGTGGAGATAAAAATGTGGCAGTGAATTATCGACCTATATTATTCATACCTATTTTTTTCATGGGGTTCTGCATTCGTGGTTTGCGGGGTTTTTTTCAATAAAACGGCGGCTTTCTCAGATGGACAGCATTTGGAAAGGGACGACCTACTCAATCAGAAGACTTACGGAGGGATGCAAGATTTTTTAGTAGAATTAAAAAAATATTGCACCCTTCCGTCTAAAGACGACGATGGTTGAACGCGAAGTTTTCTCGTGATGGCTTCTTTGGTTGGCCAGCCTCACACCGCGAGTATGTTCTCATCAGGAGGTACACACCACTTTTCTAGAATTCCCAAAGCAACTCTTCGGTGTGCATTTGGTAGGCCTAATGTTTGGGGTCTACAGGGCGAATCGGTATCTGCTGCTTGGCGTTCCCTTCGACATGTCGAAACGGAGCCATCGGCACGAGACCGGATTTATATCGGGCGGGATCAGTTCGATTCCGGCCACGCGACGCGTTTTGTAGCGTAAGCTACACTGGCCGTCAAGGGCCGTCAAGGGCCGTTCTGCGCAAGCGCGAGAAGCATTGGATTGGTTTGGATCGGATCGGATCGGATCGGATTGGATTGGCTTGGATTGCATTTGATTTGGATTGGATTGGATTAAATTGAATTGTGTTGGATTGAAATCCAATCTAATTCGAGTACGGGTGCTGAACCTTAGCTCACGCTACGTATATCCTGGCATAGCCGAGCTAGCCACTGCTATTTTTTTTCTTTTACTTCACCCACGTTCAATCATCATCATCGTGAGAGAAAGTTGGCTTTCCTGCAGGGTTTGTGGCCGTACAACGGCATCAGTGAGTACACTAACGCTTTGATATAATAGTATTCAAAACACACTCGTTACTCTTGCTCTGTTTGTTGATTTAGTAAAGCTTTTGGTTTCCTTGTTCGTTTCAGTTTAACCCTAAAACTTTTTTGCTGTATTCGTGGAAAACCCGTAGCTTTGATAAAGCAGTACTTTTAAGACAAGTATCAGTATGTGTACATTGTCATGCACATTGCCATTCATCGATCTCCGTTACTTTCTATATCAACGGATGTTCCACAGCGAAGTGTTTTAGGTCGATTGTGTTCAACACATATAAATAGCATAGTGAATATTCAAAACAGGGCAGAATTTATTATTGAAGTGGACGACAGCGCCATCTGGATTTCTAGTTCCGACACCGATGAATTATAGGTAAAAATGCGACATTGTGATTTCTAAACTCATCTCCAGGTCCTCATGTTGTCGTATTAGTATTAACCCAGCAAAACCTAACGTATTGTGTTTCGGAAGAAGAAATAATATAGTCATATTAGATGTCCCCATTAGGTGTTCAAGGCAAGAAACAGAAATTGTTGAAGAATACAAAACCCTAGGTGTAGCTATTCCCTATAGGTGTAACTATAGCTTAGATGTGGTTGTCATGTCGAAAAAACCTTTTCAAACGATTATCTTTAACAGCCGGAAATTTGTCACGTCGTCTCGCCCTACTTCCAACAAAAAATTGCGCCCACCTCCCCGTGAGGGGAACCCTGTGTAGATGCGACGCATCGTGGGGTTCACTTAGTGTTTCCGTTGGATTGATTATGAAATCGCGTGAAACGTGTCGGGAACGCGTATGATTATTATGTTTTATGATTATTATTGTTTTATTGGCCAATCTTGCTCAATCACTCTAAGTGGTATGCTTGGGGCTTCGCTGTCGCAACGACCTTTACTCCATCATTGTTGCTGTAAGTGGGAGCTTCTTTTCTTTTATTGCAAGTGTTATTCATTGCCCCATCATGCGTTGTATCAGTAGCATCTTAACGTAGTTGGAATGAGTCAAGGATATAAGGCGCGTTCGTAGCATTTGATTCTGCCTCGGTTATGTGGCGCAGTGGAAAGAGCACCATGTATCTCGCGTTCCGCCCACAGGGTCGTGGGTGCGAAACCGGGCGCCGCTATTTTTTTATAGTGTAGGGGAAGGGGTGTGGACGGACAGCAATGCCGTATGGTGGGACAAGGCGAGTGAATGAGATGCAGTCGCATCTAGAAACCAAATTGCAGATTTATTACGGTGTTTGCATCCGTTATGAACACTTACAGTTTCGTCTGGCTCACTACTACCAGAGTCCTCCAATACATTACTGGTCTCTAAACTGCTCCGCAACCTCATGGGAGAGCTTCATATGCTGCGTTCGGCCACCGCGTGGTGGCGCCACCATCTGTCTGAGGTCAATCCTCAGGCGTCGTTGCGCTGGCTAGAACGACGGAGACTAGGCGAGTTGTGTTTGTTTTGTGCAGGAAAGAAATATAACGTCCATCTCACGCTATTGTAATGCGACCCAAGTAGTGCAACGACGATGCCGAACACGTGCTGTGTCCGGGGTGTCGGTCCGGGTACAATGTTACAACAGAAAAAGTTTCCTTGTTCTCTTTACCGAGAGACGGCGAGCTCTGTGAGAAATGGAAACGCGACATTCCAAGGCAAGGCACGGGAGAGTTCAGCTTCGATTCTTATTATGTGACAGTGTGTGAGAATGCAATGTGCGTGAGAATGAAAAAAACAATGCATTCTTTTGAGAGCCTCCTGGACCTATATTTACGCAAGGCCAACTTAAAGCCGGATTTTTCTTAGATCATTACGCTGGTAGCTCTTCTTCATTACCTGTTTACAAACATGTAGTACCTCGCGCTCAGGCTGGCATGTAAAAAAAGCTTTGTGATGTACTTGTGCTTTTACTGTTCATTTTTTCCACGAACTATCGCTTAGGATTTATTTTATTGGTTTTATAACCGCCCGTGGCCGCCTGAGGTCTTGTTATCTGGTGTTTCAACCGAAGCGCCCATTTGCTCTTTTTGGGATACGTCGCGTCGGGTAATATTGTTTGATATGGGAAGGGTGTCACCTTGTCACTAACTTGATTTTTTGTTTCTTCGACAACGTTCTCCACGTTTCAGTCATGGACACTGTGCTAACTGGCCTGAAGTGGCACACCTGCCTCGTATACGTCGACGAAGTTGTGGTATTCGCCCGGACTTTCGACGAACACCTTGCAAGGTTGGAGTCTGTACTCGAGGCCTTCTTTACGTCGGGGTTAACGCTGAAACCTGAAATGTGCCGCTTCGCGTACGAGCAACTCAAGTTTTTTTGCCCCGTCGTCAACGCCGCAGGAGTCCTGCCTGACCCGACGAAAACTACAGCCATGCGAAATTCCCCTGACCGAGAGACAAGGGTGTACGAAGATTTCTCGGAATATGCGAGTACTACCGGCGCTTCATCGCAAACTTCGCACGCATTGCAGAGCCACTCACGCGCTTGACGAAAAATAGCATCTCTTTCTGCTTGGAAAGCGCTCATGAAAAAGAATTCTGCGAGCTGCAGCAGCGCCTGCAATGCCCGCCTGTGATCGGTCATTTTGACGAAAACGCGGAAACAGAAATGCATACGGACGCCAGTGATATAGGCTTGGGGACCGTTCTCGCTCAAAAGCAAAGCGATTGCAAAAATTAATCGCCTATACCAGCCTTTGTCTATCAAAGGAAGACCAAAAACATATATAAAAAACCTAATGCATGGTTCGCGGCAATACAATCATGGCTGAGAACACGAATAATTTCCATGCACCAGAATTCACCAGCATTGTGTAAATGCACTAGCATTTACCCAATTTTTCATAGTTTCTTCATCATTACAAAGTTAATAATCATCCTGTTAACACGCACAACAGAGGCTGATTTCTCGTTTTCACACCGAATATAAAAACTGTATGTCGAAACTTAACCTAACTTTTATATTGATCAAATATGGAAGACTATGCATCCTCCTTTAAAGGAATTGCGAGAAATATATGTTAAGATCAAGATTGAGTGTTTACCTGTTTTTATTGTCATTTTCCCTTTAATTCACAACTGTTCGTGGGTATGTATTTTGGTTATGTATTCCCATTGCTCCTCTTTTCTCCTCTGCTGTCGCCTTTACTGTACCCCCTTGAGACGCAAATTCAGATAAATAACAAGGACGATTGTGATTCTTTCAAATATGGCTTTAAAAATGAACCCGAAGTCAGTGATATGAATTAAAACGAGATTTTAAAGACGATAGTCTTTATTGGGCTACTTCCCGCAGAAATTTCAGTGTCTGTCTGTCTGTGACTTGATTGAGCCAGCCGGCCAAAGTGAAACAAGGACTGCGCAATAGTCCTATACACCCACAGCCCAATCCAAACGTCGAAGTCCGGTGTTAATGTTCATACTTGTAAACAATGTTGAACATGAACAAGACATTACGCAAATATAGGGCAGAAAATCAATACATGAGTGAAATTTGCAGTGTTCCTTTATGAAATATTTCACGGATGCTCGGGCTTTGCGATAGCGAAAAAATACTACATCAACTGCAGAAAACTTCCGCCTGCTGTTGCCGCGCTACCTGGCGGCATTTAAAAAAATCAAACGACACCAGCAACGAAAGGTTCCACTAGATAGGTTTCACGTTCCGTTCGGAATGCTCATGGAATAGAGCAACGTGGTTCTGTAAACGTTGTAGTAAGGTGCCTCGATTCACGTTCTTCTGCGCCGTACGGCAGCGCTGGCATCGAGGCACACGACTTGGAGGAGTAGAACGCGGTAAATTAAAATTTACTTGAGCAAACCTCTAGCGTGTTCAAGAGAACGTGTTGCTGGGCGTGTTGGTTTAGGTTTACGAACGTACTGATTGGCGCAAATACACAATACACAAGAAAGAAGACACGGACGGGCGCTACACTTTCAACAGTTTAATAGCAGCGACAGCAACGTACATTTATACATACATCCCGAAAAGGGCAACAGACGTGCCCACAGCGTCAGCGGAAGAATTTATTTAAAAACTGCCCCTCAGCTTTCAACAATACCACCGAAGTATCACTAACACAGTTACGTCCCTTCAATCTTATACGATGCGCCTCGAGCAGTTCTCGGGCCTGCTGACATCATCGTTTTCCCGGTGTCTTTGTCTCGGAAAATCGTGGCTCACAGTTTGTGCAGTAATCACAATGCGCTGTCAAATGTGCATCATTATTAGACTCTAAATTTTGCGCATGCTCCCTTAGGCGGTCGTTCCCCCATCTCCCAGTTTGACCGATGTAGGACTTTCCACAGGTGAGGGAGATTTCACAAACCACCCCTAAAGCGCAATCAACGAATGGCTTCTCATGTCGTTTTTCACAGGCCCTCTTTTTGCTACTAGTAGCGATGCGAGAGCAAAGTTGGCCGTGCTAACGCGAGGCACGAAAACCGACAGCGACGCCATACCTCGTCGCAACCTTTTTCAGTTTATGCGACACCTTGTGTAGGTACGGAACCACTTCAGGTCACTTGTCATTTTTTTGCTGAGCATTCGTCCTAGGCTTACTACCCTTCACTTTTTGAAGGAGGGTTTCCGCCACCGCATTCGCGACCGACAGAGGAAAGCCAGCCGACAAAAGTCGCTGCACCTGATTTTGAAAACTTGATTGCATCATGTGTGCGCACGATTTCCGCAAGGCAGATTATAGGCAGAGGCTGGCAATAGCCCGCCTAACTAACTTGGAGTGTGCCGAGTCATACGGGAACGGTTCGTTACGGGACCGAGGTTAAAAAGACCAACACACATGCCCCTGCAACACCTTAATTCTCAGGCCCAAGGATTAGATGGCATCATCATGAGGCAAGTCATGAGTAAAGGTCAGGCCTTTTCCAAGGCGCTTAAAATCGTCTAAAACACATTTCACCAAGTCAGGTTGTGTCACAGAACTGTTTGCTAAAAAGAATTAAAAATCATCTCCATATCTAAAAACCTTCAACACTAAAAGAGGACTAAAAACTCGCTTCAAGGCCTGGTCTATCTGTTCTAAGAATATATTGCACGGGATAGAGGTGAGGCACGAACCAATACAAATACCCTTTTCTGCACATACAGGCGCTTTGTCAAATGATATAAAAGTGCTGCTAAGATACGCTTCTAACAATGTTAACTTCTTGTATTGAAAGCGTAAGTTCTTGTATTGATGCCAGTGGAGTAATTCCCTTTCAAAATAGTATCGGCATGATGGTTGACAATTTTGTAACCTTGTTAGAAGCATATCTTATACTTTCAGCTGGTATGAACAACATTCTTGTAAAGCATTATATGCGCGTACAAACAAAAATAGTCGCATGGACTCGCGTACCATTCCATAAAAGCTGGAGGGATAGATACACCTTAAAAGTTTCTTTGGCTGCAGCTTCGGTGCGAAACCACTGGCTGGCGCCAGTTGTCTACTTAAAAGACATGCGGCAATGTACACATGACGACCCATTCAATTTAAAGCAAAGGCGCTCGCTCATCTGCAATATTTGATATGTACAATTGTGTATACCACCACTGAAGGCGATAGCCATAGTTATATGCCTGCAACATTTGTATATTTATACCAGGTGTAACACACGAGCCGATATCTAGTTGCCAATGGCACACGAAGTATTGATGCATCGTTCTCTGCAGCCTTGTACTAGTTTCCTGGAACCCCGTCAAGTTGCTCGCACAGCTTTGAGGCCAGGCAACCAACGAGTCCAATCTGGTGAATAAAGAGAACTGAATTGAATAGAATAATGAAAATGTGGTATATGTCTAACAATTTCTGCTAGCAGCATCCGCGCACCGAAGTTCCAAAATCTAAGATCGGATGGGTACTGCTAATGGCGTATTATATCGAATGAATTAGTCAGATGTTTGGTGGGTGCAATTTTAATCATTATTTCTGCACGCAAATTTCTGCACCCACTAGCTGCTAAAGGCCAAGGAAATATGTGTTCTTTCTTTTCTTCTGTCTCGTCTTTGCGCGCACTTTTGCGAAAATAAAATGTCCACGATAAATAGTTCCGTTAAGCCAACTATTGAAAAAACGTGCTGATTTTCTGTCTTTTTTTTTTTAGTTTTCTTTATTTTGAACAGATGCGCCCTGAATGTTCGCTCCAACCATTCTCGCGCCTAGAATGCCGTGTGGAGTTTTGTGGGCGTTGGGGAAACTGGACACCAGAGTTGTCGCCGCCGCCTACAAAGCGGAGAGAGCGCCTTTTATTCAGAGAAGCTGCGCCTTTGTGCTCATGGTTTCTGTCGCGGCTCTGCAGAGCCGCTGTGACTGACGCACGTCCATCTGTGTCTGTATAACCCAGAATAATAATAGCTGCTTCCCTGCGCGGTGTACTGCGATTGTTAACAAAAACAAATATGAAAACGACAGCTGAGCCCTCCAGCTGCCGAAAAGCTTTACATGTGTCCACAGGATCGCCACCGGAATACGGGGAACGTGGCAAACAACGGGAACAGCCCTTTGCCGCAAACGGGTTTTTGTTTTGAGGTAGGAACTCGTGTATTTATCTTTTGTGCACCTACATGAAGACGTTCCTCATTTAATTGCAAGAACCTAGCGACAGTGGCACACCGAAAAGTACGAAATTGGGAGGGTAAATATGTTGAGAACTCAGTTAACAGGAGCTTAGTGTCAACACGAGCTTGGTGGTGCTCAGAGAACGTTAAATTTTATTTCTTCGATTACCTAAACACAAATACGCGCGAAGTATTATCAAAAAGAGTTTTTGAGATAAACATGTAGGCCTGCCAAACGGACCGAGATAGATAATTTATATTTTCAACTTTGACAGATAAAAAAAATGAGTGGCGTCACATTGGTTTTCACTTGTGTAGCAAAAAATGGTTTGACCATTAGAGACAGTGAAGGGCTTTTGGTTGCTAAGAATGTCGTACTAACGTTGCAAAATCATCTAGAGTGCCTATTTATGAGAGCAGTGAAACCAGGTTTATTGTTTTGATGGTCGTGCATAAAATCTAGAAAACTGCATCTATTTCTCGTTAAGAGGCCCGTTCGCCCCTCAGCGACAGACTAAAAAGGCATTAACTTTTTCACACACACAGTATACGTAATCCTGAATTGTAAAGGTAACACATGGTAACATGGTAACACATCTTCATACAGTATAGCCCTTCGAGTGGGATTGTCCTATAAACTGATATTATTTTGAAAACATGAATCATTGTTTGCGACAATTTCATTTATTCTTCTACCCACCTGTAGCTTATAAAGGTTGCATTTGGAGTGCTTTTTGCTGTCTTTTAGGCGTTTTTAAGGGTAGCTGTAAGAGCAGGTATTACTAAATGTGGGAGTTTTTTGAAGGCTGCTACGAACCTAGAAGCCTGGCCCTTCACCGGAACGCGACAAAGAGGGACACGAATACGCCTCGAAAACATACCCGCTCCATTCAAGCATAGAGTGAACACATACAAAAATATAAAAAGCAATGAACCCAAAGAGCTATACAAACAATAAACCACAGAATAATGAGTTTAACCCTAAACTATTTTCTACCCTATGACATGACGTGCTACACACACCCTACTCCTAATTAGTGACTACCTCATAAAATAATCCTAGTGGCCAAACCGTTCCAAAGTGTCTAGTCGCGCACTGAGCCTGCATGGGTGTCACGGTAATCTCAAAGATGTCCTCAAGAAAAGAAAGCGCAGACGGACCGAAGGAGTACAGTACAACAGACTGGCGCTAACGTCCAATTAAATTTTTATTTGAACAAACGAAGGTTTATATACATTGGAAACGAGAATTACACCACATGCAGTCGGGTCATGTAGATTTTCCTATTGCATGAAAAAGACTATCTCCTTATCGGCAAGGGCCACATACGGGGAGGGGGGCTAATTTACTGGCTATCTCCTTATCGGCAAGCGCCACAGACGGGGAGGGGAGCTAATTTACTTGTCGCCAGCCCTCACGATAGGGAAAGGTTCCACTATTTCCCTCTCAAGCTTGTCACTGGAACGTGCAAGAAAATTCGTATCAATCAGAATAGGTTTGCTCTTGCAGAGCTTGCAATGGTACAGTCTGTCAAAATTTTGTGGGCCACGGCGACCGTGGCCGGAGCAGAGGCGCTGCGCTTGCCGCTGTGGGCTGGTTGCGCGGCTAAATGCGAGAAGAATTTTTGCTCTTGCTTTTGTCGTGTGCCCGGGGCAACAAGTGCTGCCCAAAGTGCCTGCGCTGAAGCAAAGTGTGCCTGCTCTGACTGCCCCACTGCACTTATTGCACCAGCCGTGGTACGAAAGGGAGCGCGAAAGTTGCCCTCACTTACTTAGGCCGCGTAACCAGCCGACAGCGGCAAGCGCAGCGCCCCTGCTTGGCCGCGCGCCTGCTCCAGCCACGGTAGCCGTGGCCCACAAAATTTTGACAAACACTTTACTTCAAATATCCCCCGGAAATATAATTAACAGCCCAATGGTGTTGTCGTGCCCTTTAATTTTAGCAACGGCCAGTTTGCCCTACATGAGCAAGTTCAGTGGGATTTCATGTACCACATCCCTCGTACACTGCGTGTACTGCACAGCGTGCTTTTTAGAGAAACGGGTTGGTTTCGCATTGATCATCATCGGGCATATCTTGACCATTTTGCAAGGTGCTCTGAAAACTACATTACCGTTATGCCTTTGTGCGACCATCTTAAGGCTGTGAGATGCCCTGTGCCAATACGGGATCACATGCACACCCTTCCTGTCAGCAAGCTTTCTTTCGTTGTCCCCGCCTGCCTTTTTAGATGCGACGCATCTCTTGCTCGCGGGTATGTCACTCCAGCGTCGTTGTCGCGGCGTTGTCGGCACGCTCACTGCAGATGCGCAACTCTCCTCCGTTCTTCTCTCCGACAGCTGTGCGCAACACTCTCACTCCGTCTCATTATCATAACAACAGCTGCGCGTGTGCGCTTCGCTGCTCTGGGTAAGCGCATGTGTGCGCATGCTCGCGATTCTCGCCCCCGGCTCCTCTCCTTTCAAAAGCGGTAATATAAGCGGGGGAGCGCACGGCGCCGGATCAGTCCAGCGCTCGCTCTCGCACTTGACTTGACTTTGCCTTATCGGAAGATCTTGCACGGAGGTATCCTCCGTGCAAGATCTTCCGATGAAGACGTGATGGAAGCAGCAGTCCCTTCAGCGAGTGGACTGACGCAATCCAATACCAGCGTCAGTCCAAACGCTCCCCTCTGATGCGTCACATCACATCATGGTTCCCTCGCGGGAAGATGGGCGTAATTTTCTGTTTCTGAAGACGCCATCACAAACACTGGAAATCATGGGCGACAGAAATCCTGCTTTCCTGAGCCTTGCCACTTAATTATTGAAGCTGATTTCCACTTTGTGATTGCAAGACTTGCCTAGTGCTTTCTTTAGGCACGTCAAGGCTACTCCGGTCTTAATTACTTTCAAATGAGAGCTCTCGTACAAAATTACCTGCTTCCTGAAGCGTGGCTGGTACTCCCAGCACACATGCGCACTTCGCAACGTGAGCTTCGAATGTAAGAATCGAATGCTCATATCACTCGGCAGCTCGTAGGTCAATGTGCTGGTGTCGAGTGCTGGTGTCGAAAACGCGTCGATTGCCTTCTCAACGGTGGGTTCTAACCTCAATTACGGTACGTCGTTAATGACTACCAGGTAGTCAACGACGTATCTCATCACCGTAACAGCACCTGTCTGATCCAGACTGCTATGAACACGTTTATAAAAGGTGCTAATATAAATATCTGACAGAACGGGGGAATGTGACGAGCCAATCAAAAGGCCCTTGCTTTCACATAATGTTTTTCATCAAAATTAATAACAGTAGACTTAAGGTAGAAGTCCAAACGTTCGAGAAACCGATCATAGGGGATCCCAATCGCAGAGTTGAACCGTAGCTCGCCGAAGTCGGTGACCTTATCCCTCATAGCACTGAACAAGCCTCGATGAGGGATCGAGTCGTGCATGTCTTCTATGTCCAGAGAAAAGGCACACACCATTCCAGTTCTCCTACGCCAAAGTCTGCACAACCTCCGCTGCACTCCGCACTTGGTACGGGTCATCCAGGGGCAGTTGACGTAAATTGCGCTGAAGACACTGCCCGACTCGCTCCTGTTAAGTCTTCTTCTCTAAGACTATTGGCCGAAATGGGGACTCAGGCCGATGTGTCTTGCCAATCGTTCACCTAATGGCATAGAGCTTTATAGTAATATACAATATGAAAAATCCTGGTGCCACTGCCTCGACGAGCCACGTTCCAGCGAGCGTTGTGTCGTGCACCGGGTATCAAAGAAATAAACTATAAATGGGTATGAACTAAGTCGGAACTTAGCCAAGCGGCCTTCCGCGGTTTTGTTCTTTTTCCTCTTGCATGATTTATTTCGCTTGAGTTGAAACGACAAAGTGAGCTTTTTGTTTGGGAATTCCTCTGAGCCGATGTTTAGCAGCTAAAACATACGCTAAACGTGCACCCTGCTCCTATTGCGTATCGTATTATGACACCATTTGAAACTTTTTTCTATTTTACATCCAACAGTGACTCTTCAAGGGCAAAGGGCGAAATGATACTGTGCTACCTATTCTCCTCGGTAATTCTCTTGGGAAGCATCATTTGTATGGAGGTAAGTACAAAAAGTATCACGACATGAAAGCAAGAATTTTAAAAGGTTTAGCGAGCAAGAAACTTTCAATTGGATATAATCGTTAGAGTCTGCAGCGAGCTGCACTCGTGAAGCTTCGAGCGCTGGCGTATTCGCAGGCTACACGAGTTGAGGTCGAACAAGCCCTTACTTTACTCAAGAGGATGCTCACATTTGTTTTCCTAGAAAAGGGCATTTCTAAATAGAGGAAGCCATTATCGAGGTCGTAAGCGCACATCACGAGGCCGTTATGCCTCTGTCGTCCTAATAGAGACCCGCTGCAGTGTCCCAATGGTTAGAACGTTGTGCAAATGTGCCGCAGAATGTGGATTAGATCCCTGCTGCAGCGGCTGCTTTTCGGATGGAGGCGAAAAGCAAAAACACCCGTGTGTCATGATTTGGGAGCACGTTAAACATCCACAGGTGGTCAAAATTATTCCTGAGCCTTCCACCACGGCGATACTGATTCCCGACGTGTAGCTGCGGCATTTTAAAACTACAGAATTTGAATTATGTTTTTTTGATGGGCAGGAACTCGGCAAGAAGAGCCATGCCATTTGCTACGGACGGCGTGGGGGTTAATGAGAGAAGACCGCACCGTGTTTCGTTGATCCCAGCATTCACATATGGCCCTCAAAGGTTTAGGCAGAATCGGATGACGAAGAATACCTGTCACTTGTAAGACATACACTAAACTGGCGGCCACGACCAACATCCCTAGTTTCTGCACACTTGTCTGCCGGGGGGGTGCCGCTTTTGTGCAAACGACTCAAAACGCGACATGACTCAAATGCGTCCTTTTCAATTGCCATCGACGACGCTGGTTTCCAGCGACTGAGAGACCCTGCACTCTGCCCTAGGCACTTTTTGTACAAGCCTTTCCATGGAGAGCTGCATGGTCAAATTATTCATGCAGAAAAGCATCCTAACGGCAAAAAACTACGTACGGCTTCGATTATTCGAACTAAATCAGCTGTGTTTTTTCCAAATGTTGCTTCATTATCTTTTCCTGTTATGATTCTGACAGAGACTTTTTTGTGCCCTGACATTACTTCGACTTCACCTTTTCCCTTCAAATTATCAAGTTTTCCGGCATGACCGTGATCCTTTGCACGGCAAACGAAGTGGTCGTGGTGTGCTTGTTGCCCTTCATAATTCGATAAAGTGTACACGCCGCATCGACCATGAAGAATACGCTGAGTCAACCTCGTTAGAGGTTCTATGTTCTCGGGTAAACGCTTCTTGCTACGCACGTATTACATATCACCCAAGATTCATCCGCATAACTTTAAACGAACCCTACATTTCACTGAAACTATTGAACATCTCACCGTAATCACAAAATTTTCGTCCATAGAGACTTCAACCTTGCTGGGAATTTATGGGGCACTATGATAATTATTCAGCTATACTATCCGATACTTAAGAAGTGTGACATTTTACTAGATTTTGTTTCCTTTACCTAATTGTTGCCATGTAATTCCGTTGGGAATGCATGTGGGAATGTTTTAGACGTGTTTGAATAACTCAGAAGCCACCTGTGTTTCGCACAGCCGAATTGAACTGTTAAATCCCGAGAAGTTTCATCTCCCTGTACTAATTTCTTTGTGTAACGCATCTATCCCCCACCACAGTCCTTCTGTTCGCACATCACAAAATCATGCTTACAGCTTTGCTCGCGGGGACCACATTGGTTTATTTCACTTTCTAATGAACACTGACTGGTCGCCAATAGCCAACCTCAAGGACGCTGATTCGCCCACTGATGTTTTCGCTGAAGTTCTCCATGACGGCTTCAGCACGTTTGTAACTCACATGAATTTCCGAACTTGCTGCTGGAAGTTCCCCATGACTGTCAGGCGCGAATGATTTTGTCCACAGGCTTTCGCATCTCTCCCGCAGTGGACCGAGTTAGCACGCGCTAGAACCAGTTGCAGCCGGCATCGCGAACTCAGCGTTTAATGCGCGAATACGGCGTCAGTGCTGTTCACTTCAGGCGTCAACTCGCGTCAACTCGCAAGGGGGACAGCACGCGAGATATTACAGCACGAACACCGGGCAGAGTGTTCTGGAAGGTCGAGTTGGCTGACGCCGGGCGCTGCTTATTATGCGCACGCTCACGTGCGCTAGGTATTCTTTCTTCGTATTTTTAAAGCTACATTTTTTACATCTACCACCCAAGGGTCCTGCCGCCACCGTTGGCGTCAACAGAAAGCTCCTGCGAACAAGCAAAAAAAGTTACTGGCCCCGCCTGCAATGGAACCTGGAACAAATAGAGAAACGGAGCAAGAGCCAGTTGTCTTACCTACTTTTTCGCCTAATAAACGTTGCTCTCTCTCTCTCTCTCTCTCTTACCGATTAAGCTACGAGCCCACGCGAAGATGGCAGAGGCATACGGTACACTCACTAAGCACATTTGCGGGTTTACCCCTGCTTTCTCGCTGAATGCCACGTCATAGCGTCACGTTGCCTCTCACGCCGCTGTGCGCTCCACCCACGGCAGGCTTAGCGGCCGTGTGCGCACTTTGCGCATGCGCTTGGAGTTAGTATTTGCATGGCATCTCACGTCTCCTCCGTCTCTGCCGCCGATCTCGTTGCCTCCGTAGGCGGCGGTAGACACGTAGAAGTGAGTGCGTGCGAGATCGTGCGAACTTACTCCATCTTGAGGATTTCCCTTAAATCTGCTAGATTAGAAGTGACGTCATCTAACACTAGGATTGAGCTTCCTTTATATTTCATAAAAAATTTCCCACTCGTGGGCTTCACCAATACAACTGAAACACCCACTATTCATGAATATTGCATTGATTTGACCTTAGCAAGGAATATCTCTTTAAAGTAATAAAGGTTGAGTGCATTTCAGTCGTCTCTGGTTTCGCTCTTTGTAGAGCCAGGTGTATGAATTCAAGTGACGTCGCATGGGTAATCGTTGTGGGGGTCGTTTACACCTTCGTTTTCCAACAACCTTCACTCGGTGGATTGGGACATGTTTTTTGAATAGCTTAGGAGTATTATGTTCAGCGTGCATATTCCTGCCAAAATCAGACGTTAAATAAACAACAAAAAAAAAACAATAAAAGACCGAAGTATTTAAATAAAGGGTTTCGTTCAATTAAGTTACTGCGTAGTGTATGCATATTAGATGGAGGGCATAACAGAGAAGAAAAGGTAATGAGTTCGCTTTTTTTCTGCATTGTCCTCCATTTTCCATACACGAAACCATTCCCTGAGGGTCGTTAAATCTATTTGAAAAATCGCTACATCGTGCGGAGTGGCTACCTGTTTATAAATCACACAGTCATCGAAAAATAGCCATATTCTTGAACTTATATTCATCCTGTATCGTTAATATATGAGGAATAAAATTGCAGAGACATCTGCGTTTGTATCCTAAGATGTAAGGTGCGATGGCGAGACTTCGACTCCCACGGAACGTGTTCTTAGGTATCTGCTGCATTTCCGATCTATGCTTTACGAGCACGAAAGGTTATAAGGAAAAAAAACGCCATTGTGTCGAGATTTCGGCGCGCGTTAAAGATTCTAAAGTGGTCAAAACTCTTCCCGAGACTTTCTCTACGACATGTCTAATAGCCCACGAGTAGCTTCGGGGCATGAATTATCTTAAATGTATATTTTTGATTTTCTGGTGGAAACGCGCTTTGGTGTGATGGTGCAGTTGCGGCCATGGCTGGAGACCGTGTATGCCACGCATGCTACCACCGACTGGGCATAGAACAAACTTCACCGCGCAGGCACGGCACCTGGTGAAAATGCGTGTCCTGTCTTTCGTATCCGACGTTGTATTGTTGCGCTCGTTTCCAAACTTCTGTGCCATAGCGCCACATTACAGGTTCAGTGGAGCCCTCGAATATTGCTGCAGCAGTCGTAGCTTCCGGGCGGCAGTGGTGACGTACTTATTTCCATGGAGGTCTAATGAGCACGGCTGATAGCGGACGGGTAGGGGCCGCGGGGAAATCGTAAAATGAGCCTAATAACGCTATCGTGTTAATAAAGGGGCCAACGCCCATCATCGACGCACCCCTAACCTAACTCGACAGGGAGCGGATAGATTATTTTTACTTTCTGACTGAGTATGACCAAAAAACTCATCATTACATTAGCAATTTTTTTCCATCTAACTCAGGGCTGCTCATTTTCCTAATTAGCTGTATACGGCGTACACAATGGAAGGCTTTGGACCGATAAAAAAATTCATGTAGGCTTGCACTCACGGGCAAAACTTGAATGGCGAAGCTTTGTAGGTGATCACTGACGGACAGAAAGTTGAGTTTTAATATCAGTGTCGTGTCGTGGTTGACGGCGGCGGCATGGAATTTCAATGACCTTAAGTTGAGCAAGGCCAGAGTGAGCTCGTCGTTTAGGTCAGCGTTTTGGTACCCCACTCTACCAGCGTGAGTTATCGTCTCTAGCAGGTGCTTTCCACGCTGAGCCCCTCGGAGCGCCGCCTCTTCCTCGGCCGGTCCATGTGGATTGATTGATCACCTACAGCAGCTTCGACCTTGAAGTCGCGGCTCCTCTACGGGGCACAGCGCATGCGCACAACGACACAAGGACGAACGAACGAGGGGATCACGCTATGACGTGTCTTTCGTGTTCCCAGCAAGTGTTGCCATGATACCCACGCCGAATGCCAAAATCTTCTTGTGGCCAATGTTGGCTGCCCTCCCTGTGCATATGCTTGGCTTGACGAACGTGCGCTCCAGCAAACAAGTCACAAAGGAGATTGAAACCGACGAACAGATCCATGTCATGGACCCTAAACTGGCCCATATGATCGAGGCCAGAGGATCCCTGCAAAGACGATGGAAGAGACGCCGACATCTACGAAGCCTGCGCAAGCGGATAGCGCACCTCGCCCGAGAGTTCGAGAAGTACAGTCGCCAGCTATGCGCTCAACAATGGCACGCCATACGCAACGAGGCCGACAGACAGCCGCACGCCAGCAAGACGTGGAAGCTCCTCCGGCACCTGCAGGACGGGACGCAAAGCAAGGCCTATTAACATCACAGACTTTCCCAGATCGTCTACAAGGCAACCAAGACGCACGGTACTGAAAAGCTTGCCAAGCTACTCAATGAACAATAGCTGCCTGGCACCCCTAACACTGACCACCCACATTATAGAGGAACGGCAAACCCCGAACTCGATAAAGACATAGAAGAATGGGAGGTCGGCAGAGCGGCGCAGGAACTGAACTGCAGATCGGCTGCTGGTCCGGACGCCATAAGCAACAAGATTCTAAGAAACATGAACGAGACGGCAATCAAAGCCCTAACGATGTACAACAAATGCTGGCGCTCGGGTGAGCTCCCAAAACAATGGAAGACAGCCCGTACAATACTGATCCCAAAACCGAACAAGCAAGCCAGCATACAGAACTTACGACCCATCTCACTCACATCATGTGCAGGGAAGGTGCTGGAACATGTCCTGAACAATCTGTGGCAAGACTACCTGGAAGAGAACGACATATACCCCGACACCATGCTGGGATTTAGAGCAAAGCTCTGCACACAGGACGCAATGCTTCTCCTGAAACATGACATGCTCGAAACTCCCAGCAAGGTTGACTGCAAGGCGATCCTAGGCTTAGACTTGAAAAGCGCCTTCGATAACGTCCGTCACTCCGCCATCCTGGAACAGGTCAACAGACTTGGTCTAGGAGAGCGGATGGATAACTACATACGAGCCTTCCTGTCACACAGGACGTCCAGCATCCAAATAGGGCAATTACAGTTCGAAAACCGAAAGCTGGACAGCATAGGCACGCCACAGGGGTCGGTCTTCTCCCCACTACTATTCAACTTAGTAATGTTACCGGTGGCCGAAAGGCTAGCCCAGCTGCAGGACCTACGACACACCATATATGCAGACGACCTGATGCTGTGGGTAACAGGAGGCTCGGACGGACACATCGAGGAGACGTTGCAGCAGGCAATACATACCGTCGAAACCAGCCTCCACGGCACAGGGCTACACTGCTCACCTCAAAAATCGGAGCTGTTGATCATACCACCCTCCGGCCACCAAATAAAGAAGGGAGAACAAGAAGCACACAGAAACATCAACCTCTACACCAAAGACGGAACCACCATCCCGCACGTCAATACCATCAGAGTATTAGGCCTACACATGGACGCAGGCAACGGTAATCACACGGCGCTCGAATAGCTGCTAACGAAAATAGGCATCACCACCCGCCTCATAAAGAGAATTTCGACGCGGCGTGACGGCATGCGGGAAGCCAACCTCCTGCGACTACTGCAGTCGTTTGCGGTGAGCCACGTATCGTACGTGGGCTCTTTCCAGCGATGGCTGCAGTACGAGCGGGATAGGATTAACGCAGCCATAAGGAAAGCATACAGAACGGCCCTTGGACTCCTGCCATGTACTAGCAACCAGGCCTTGGCGTCCTTGGAAGTCCATAATACTCTCGAAGAGATATGCGAGGCTCAGCGTACAGCGCAGATACAACGACTACAGAACACCAGGACTGGCCGGAATATTCTACAGCGTGCGGGCCTCAGCCCGACAACAACTAGAGAAGAAGAATAGGCTAACATACAAAGAAAGAAGCTGCCGGCTATCATTAGTAGACAGCTGGTGATCTCGCCGCTCCCGCGCAACATGCATCCGCAGAGGCACAAAGAGCGCAGACAGGCCAGGGCCACAGCGCTGGCCGAGACCTACGAAAACGACCGCACGGCTATGTACGTCGATGTCGCTCAGATGCCGGAAAGACCACAGCACTTCGTGGCAGTGGTAATTCGCGCGGCGGACGGAAACACAGTCAATGCGTGCAGCCTCCAAGCCACCAATGCCGAGCAGACGGAAGAGGCCGCTATCGCCCTAGCTCTGTGCGGCGGCGACGAGGCCCTTACGGTACTGAGCGACTCGCAAATGGCAATCACCAACTACTCCAGAGGCAAGGTGGGAATGGTGGCAGCCCGCATCCTCCCCAAGCACAAAGAGACCACAACGCACATAAGGTGGTTCCCGGCTCATGTAGGACCCATCGCCGGAGGTGTTGCCAACCGCAACGAGAAGGCGAACGCTGTCGCACGAGAGCTCGCGCGCCGTGCGGCGCCCCACCGCCTCGCCTCTCAGATTGCGATGGAGAGCGCCCCTGACATGGAGCCCATTCTCAACTACAGCGAGGTCCTGGCCTGGCATAGAGTGGAAAGGGCGCAACTACCCCCGCCCCACCCAAGATTGAACAGAAGAGAGGGGGTGCTGCTACGACAATTGCAGACGAGGACAGTCCTCACACCGGCCCTGGCTCGACACATGTGTCCCGAACTCTACGGGGAAGTGCTGTGCAGTGTGTGCGCGGACGAACCTGCAACTCTGGCCCGCATTGTGTGGGGGTGTGGTGCGAGTGACTACAGTGCAGTGTCGGACCCACTGCCTCCGGACATGGTGGACTACGTTAGTTCCTCCAACCCGAAGGAACAGCTCATCGCCGTCCAGCGGCTCGAGGACGCCCTTGCCCAGCAGGCGCGAACGGGAGACCCTCCATCCCCTAGCGGGAGGAAGCGCGCTCGCCAAGTAGCCGAAGCTGGAGCACTGGCCGAGAGTTCCCCGAGGTCTAGCCTCCCGATAGGGGGCGGTGAAGCCCTGCGTGGCCTGACCCGCCGCTGCACGCCGGACACAAATAAATGTCATTTTCTCTCTCTCTCGAGGCACGCCGCGACAGCAGGAGATTTTGCCTAATATTGGCCAATTGCCAGAAGTGGGTATACGCTAACCTTGACAAACGTGCGCACGAAGCACGCGTGCAGGAGCGCTCGGTTAAAACTGCGGACACCATACACAAACGATTTGCTCAACAGCTTCGCTATTAAAATAAATATTGCGTCGGTACAAAGCGATTTGCGTGAAGAATTGTGTCGATGTGTGGTCTAATGGGGTAGTTGCGGCCATATCTTGGCTGCCCACAATGTTACGCCATTTCGTATAAGCGATGCGAATTGGGGTCAGTTTCAAAATCCTGTTCATATTTGTTGTTCATTAAGTGGCTCCCCCTTACCCACGTTATCGTGCCGGATGCAAAAACCTTGACGTCGTGTGGCATGCGTCACTTCGAAACAATCTTAGTGATCTAGATAAAAATCAGGCAATTCGTGAAAAATAGGTCCTCGTGTGCTCGCTGCACTGGTGCGCACAGTTGCGTGCATCTTCAAAGAATAACGTTTTAGGCGGTGGTGAGGCACGTCAGTGCGACTCACGGTGCCACAGAAGCCTGTGATGTCGGTGCTCGCATCTAGCGCTCGGCCGAAGTATCGCTGCAAATAATGCAACTTGACAATATTAGCAGTTAAGATCATTATTTATGAATAACGATGTTGCTGAAATCCTCGCAGGGTTAACAAAAAAGAGAGACAGTTTACGGCATTTAAGAGGAACCATTGCGTTCCGCACCAGCCGAAAGCAGCACTTACGGAGGGTGTTGTATTGGGCCATTGGGCATTTTTGACGCACAAAAAGCATTTGAGAAAAATTATAGTATGTTTAAATTTCCAAAAATAAACGTTAGATGAACGTGTTTTTACCGATTTTCTTGCAAGTGTTTCAAATTTGTCTTGCACATCTCAAAAACGTGAGCTTAATGGTGGCCACTTATGCGAAAACACCTGAAAATAACGCAATTATTACCGATTTTCTTGCTAGTGTTTAAAATTTGTCTTGCACAGTTGACATACGTGAGGTTAATTGTGGCCACTTATGCAAAAAACCTGAAAACAACGTAATTATTACCGATTTCCAATCAAGTGTTTAACATTTGTCGTGCCGATTTGAAAAACATGAGCTAAATTGTGGTCAATTTTGCGAAAAAATGTGAAAACAAAGTAATTATTACCGATTTTTTTTGAAGTGTTGAACGTTTGTTTTGCACATGTGAAAAAAAAGTGAGTTCAATTGTGGACATTTCAAGCCAACTATACATATGAAGATATAAAGCGACCTCTATCTACTGTCTACAACGTCATGTGGAGGAGGAAAAGCACTATGGCTGTTAAAAAACCTGCTACAGTATCAAATTCCAGCAACGTAAACTCTGTTGTTTTTCCGACACGGCAGAAAGGTGGCAGCCCCGACGACAGTAAAGGCGGTCCGAGCGGACCCCAGCACCCGAATATGGATCACCGGCGGCCCTTCTACATCATCGCCCATATGGTGAACTCGCTGGAGGAGGTGGACGAGTACCTCACGAAAGGCGCCAACGCCATCGAGTCCAACATAGAGTTCGACAGCAACGGCACTGTTCTGGGCACGTTTCATGGCGCTCCCTGCGACTGCTTCCGCACCTGCATGAAGCGAGAGAAAATCGACGACTTCCTCGAGTTCATTCGGGATGTCACCAGTTTCCGTAAGCTAACCGAGGAATTCCCAGTGACATTTCTATTTGCTTTACTAGTGTCTTGAAGGAGCCATGAAGGCGAATAACAACGCGGTTTAATTTGTGAAAACTAGGCTTCACTACCTCTCTTAACATCATTCCAGCCATGAAAGAAGTTTTTTTAACGGAGAAAACGCAAGAAGTATTGATGAACGTTCAAATTTTTTGTTACAGTGCCCTGTTATAAGCACAGGTGATGTCGTGTGGGAGAACACGACAAACAATTTTCAGCGCGTTAACAAGACTCAACTGATGCGATCAATAGAAAAAAGAGCCCCCCCCCTACAAACTTCCAGCCACGTGTCTTAGCGATTGGGCCATCCTGCGGCCACCGGGCGGACAAACAAGATTCTGTGACGTCGCGGAAAAGTTTCGAGGAAGTGGCTATGCGGTGATTTAGACGTGCTTAGGCCGCCTAATAGCATCTGCTCTTCCCTCCCACTCTTCGAAGGTCTCTGTGAATATTTCAAAACGCAGGCAACTACGAAGAGTTGTACAAAGTCGCTACAGCTGATATTTTAAGTTCAAACACACAAAATCCTGAGCGTATATTTATGCATGACAGGAAATGCGACTCATTCATGTCATGGCCTGATGTCAAATACGTCACGGTTGAAATTATTTTTAACGGTGGAGCTGCGTAAGTCTGAGGTAGGTCCGGTGGCGTGAGCAAAAAAAATACAAAAAAACATCGCCTCTAGTAAGGGGTGCTCCACCAACGATAGGGTATCATAATAGTGAAGCCAGCTTTCGCGCCTGTTCGAGTGTGAGCGAGAGGTACATACGCGTATGCACACCCCTTAATTTACCTTTTTAAAGGTGATAGTCCTTCTTGGTCTCTTCAAACGTCAAAAAATTGGCTCTGCTTCCGCTAGTGGTGCAAGGCTGGATAATCAGCAGAGCTGAGCGTCGACTAAGCTTCTTCCCCTTTGAGATTCGCTGTCAGTGTTGGGACCGACTGGTATACGCGGTCAGTTTTGCGCTTCCTCCTCATGGGGAGCGAACATTGCATCCAACTCCCTGTAGCTTTCTGGGGGAGTACGCCAACGCTCACAAGAGTACAATGACTGTTGGACTCTTCAACTACTCCCCAGATTTCTTAGAGCGTACAGCCTTGTAAAATCCAGCTAAAGTTTGCCACCACCTCTCAAAGCTTAGCCTAGTCTAGCAAGAACACTGCGAAACCTAACAAAACCAAGCACAGCCTAGCTAAACCTAGCAAAACTTAACAAAACCGGAAGAAGCTCCTAAGCTTCTGGCTAAAGAGCTAATAAACTTATTAAAGAGCTGGCAGCTAAACCTACCTTCTTTATTTCTTTTGAAAGGCGGTTTAATTGCTAACAAGCAGTAAAAGCGAGAGGCGGGAAGCAGCGCAGTCTGTTCCAGGTGAACCGGATAGGGGATCCCTGATCTGACCACAAGGACGCACAGAGATGATGCCAGCTTGATGTTTCCGGCACATACCCGAACAGGGATTGGACGATCGAGGTCCGTTAGTCCTTTCACTTCTCTTCATTACAATCACCCTCCGCCGAAGAGAGAGCCACCCTGGCGACCTACGGTGAGTGCAGCACAAGGGGATCGTAATAGGGCTTTAGGCGAGAGACGTGGACAGTTTCGCGGCCGCGACGGCGAAGGTCTTCCGTTGGCTTCAGTGGTTCTACAACGTAGTTAACGGGGGAGGAAGAATCGATGACACGGTAGGGGCCGTGATATTTAGAAAGGAGCTTTGAGGAGAGACCAGGAGTGTCAGATGGTATCCACAGCCAAACGAGATCGCCAGCACTGTAAGAAGTCGATGAGTGCTCCTGGTCATGACGGTGCTTCTGTTGAGCTTGGTCGTTCGACGTAAACGAACGTGCGAGCAGGCGGCACTCTTCTGCATGGCGCGTTGCGTCGGAAAGGAGATGGCATTCGGACGGATCAGGGCTGTAGGGAAGGATGGTATCCATTGTACACGATGGCTCCCGTCCGTATAACAAAAAGAAAGGTGAAAAACCTGTAGTGGTCTGCACGGCCGTGTTGTAAGCGAACGTTACGAACGGTAGCACGGAGTAGCACGGCCCACCACCAAGGATGATGACGACGAAGAGCTGTGTGCGCGGCGCAGCCAAGCTGTGCTGGTTATGGTTGCCTGTAAATAGTCTTGTAAATACATCGCTTCATCGCCTCATGGTTCATGTCATCTTCCGCCACGTTACATTTTCTTTATTTATTTAGAATAAACAAATAAATAAAGAAGCTAGGTCCCAAGCTCCACTGTTAATTCAACCTTGCACTACTGCTGCAAGCTGCAATAATGTCTTCCACGGTTCTGCCCCACTACGGCGGACAATCGCTTTACGGCGAAAAGTGCATTACGACTAAACGTCGCAACACAGCAGAGAGTCTCATTAAGGCGAAAAGTGCGTTACGGCTGAGCGTCGCCATACGTCGGAGAGTCTCACTACGGCGGAGAGTCTCACTACGGCGGAGAGTCGCATTAGGACTGAGAGTCGGTTTACGCCTGAGCGTTGCATTACGGGTGAAGGTGGTAGTACGGCTAAATGTGCGTTGCGGCCGAAAAATGCTGTAACAAATCAGCGAGAGCCCACCAGGAAAGTAAAAGAATTGACAACAGTCAATTCACTCTCTGAGAAACCCGAGCCACACCGAAGAGCGCCAGTGGGGGCGGAGCCGGACAGGGAGAGAGCCCCTCACTCACCTCAATTGCAGGCCGCGGCGGCCGCTTTTCTGATGGATGCGAAATGCTCAAGTCCCGTCTGCTTGAGATTTCGGCGTGCTATAAAGGTCCCCAGGTGGTCAAAATAATTTGGCGCCCTCACAGCTCCGACCCCTGTTCCCAGCTTCGGCTGGTGAAGAGGAACCGGAAGGCCGGTTGCAGCCAGGGAGTCGTGAACTGAAGACACCCCTCACTGGTCTGGAGTGACTGCACTCAACGGATGAGATAAAGTGTTTCCTCCTACAGCTCCCTCCACTGCGGCGCGCCTCATTGACTGCGTAGCGTCGGCGCATTAAACTTCATAATCAATCACTCAAGCTTCGCCCTCACCCGTGAAGCTGTTGTAGCATTGCCCGACACATATTTAAGCTTCGGTATCATTGTTTACTTGCATAGTTGCGGTGTTAGTAATCCTCGTCATATAAATCGGAGAGGTCGTTCTCTTCTGCGCGGGGAGTGGTGAATGCAAAGTCATCCTCAGCATTGTAGGTTTCCGTCAGCTCTTAGCCATCGACTCGAGGCAGTGGTAGCGGGTTCTGCAAGTCATCTCGGCAACGAGTGGCACTCTTGTAGCCATGTCTCCAATGATCCATAATGAATTCTCGAGGATTCGGTGCCCTCAGTGACCTCTCCCAAGCAGGATGGCTCTTCAATTTTAGCATTAGCACTGGGGTTTCTGGCAAGTTCGGTAACGCTTGACGACAGATATGGTTTTTTTTTCTGAAACCACTGCGTGAGCAGGAGACTGGGCGATTGTCATTCGCAACTGTAACGATAGCAGCGATGAAATATGTGCGGCGACGCCAAGCCTAAAGCCCCCAACATTCGATTAAAGTGCATCCGAAGCTGGCTGCGAGCTGTTGTTGAAGACCCTCTCGTCGCGCGCGCGCGTGTCGCGTTTGGGTTCCCCAAAGTTCTTGGAGGGCACCCAACGCTCGGTTCTCCTATTCTAAAACTCCCCATTACCGCAAATTATTAACGACGTGTTTCGCCTAGTACACAGCATCGCCTTCTGTGAGCAATCGTGAGTTTCGAAATTGATGCTAAAGAAAGGCAGGTTCACTGTAAACAAGCAAAAGGCCACGCTGCAATTATGCATTCCAACGCCGAGGTCCTAATGAAAACTAATAGCCATGTCCAAACCCGCTCGAAGGCGTTGAAAACCCGTGTTCATACCATTCATACATTGCGTACAAGTGTTCGCGAAAATTAAACATATCAGCCGGACAGAGTACGGGCTACGGCAGTGATCGTACAGCACGGGATTAGAGTAAAAATTCGTGCCGAGGTCCCGTTTTCGCTGTTTGCCCCTACAAAGATTGTATTTTTTACTTTAATGGCATCCTCCGCGTCATCATATGCCAGATTCACACGTTTGCTCACGCTGATTCATAGTTCTGGAGCGTTGTGGTGAAGACCACCTAACGCGATTTCTTGCAGTCCGCGCACACGTTCAAAAATTTTCAGTTGAAAAAATAACGAGAAAGAAAAGTAGAAGGAAATTGCAAATAAACCCGTCGGAATTTGTGATGATTTGTTTTGCCACAAAGATCTAATATTATATACGACCTCTATATTTCAAGTAGGAAGGATTTTGCTTGAGTGTGCATAATAGAAAAAAAAATTGTCTCCAATCCACCCTGTGAAGGTGGTTGGAAAGCAAGGATGTAAACGACACCCACAACACTTGCGCATGCAACGTCACTTGAATTCACGCACGTGGCTCTACAAAGAATGAAACGAGAGATTTTGCCTTCCGGTACCTAGAATTCGCAGGGCCGGCGTCCCCAACGCCGAATCGTTAGGCACGGCCGGGCTAGGGCGGCGGACGGCGGCGCGGTAGCCGGGAGTGCGTCGGCAGAAAGAAAATTCGAGGAGCGTCATTCGAAGGGCGTGACAGCGGAACCCAGCCATCCTGATGGGCTAGCTCGGGGCTGCATCACGGCGCGACACAAGCGCGGACACCGAAACAATTCGGCATGTGAGCTCAATGATTCCATTTACACGGATTTAAACTAGTTTGTTTGGTAAGTGTGAGAATTCCGAGAAAGCTGAGGAATCTCTTATAATCGCGATTTAACCAAACCAGTTGCTGCTTTCGCCTTTTGTAATAGCTGTTAAAATAAAACTGAGTCGGCATTCACCAAATTAGGAAACGGAGTCCAATTCGTGGTAATCAGTGCGCAATAGGTACTGTTAGTTTAGCGGCCAGCTGTCTGTATGTGGTATCTACATTTTGTTTTCGTGCCCTGCAAACCAATATTTAACGTATCTTTGGAATAAGACCACTTAATTCCGTCGTGTCCGGGTTACCCAGGAGGTGCTGTCGAACAATTTATTCAAGGCGTGCGAAGGAAGCGCGCAATGGACACGAAGCTGCGCCTGAACCAAACAACCGTTGCTAAAGCAGACGACAAAGCCGCGTCGCGCTTAGGTGCCCGCCGGCGTGCGCGCGCGGGGAACGCTGGGTAAATTCGACATACCATCTACATTGTGCTTCGTGAGTGAAAACCGCCCTTCCCTCCGCAGCCGTGTTGGGAGTTTCTTGTCCCGCACTCCACGAAAGAACAATTGGATGGTAGGGGCAGAAAGCTTTGCTTTAGAACTGTATTTGCTGCAAGTGTCGAGTAGCTACTGTGGTATAGAAAACAAGTACTGCGGTATTATTCGACGATACTCTTCGAAATAGACTGCTGGGTGGTAGCCACGTGGCGGAAGCCGTTTGCACAACTATATGTGTTGGAAAGAATTCTAAGATGAGTCCTACCGCACAAATAAAAGTGATGGCAGAGTACTTAGCGATAGGAAACGACTGTCTTGCAAGACAGCAAACTGGGGGCAGAAGACATCAGAACTCTAAAGATAAAGAATATAAAGATAAAGAATAGAATTTTTATTTTGACCATGTAGTACGCAAAAATGACGGCCAATGGACTTCCAGGTTGGCGGAATGGCCACCAGGAGATGGGGCTACGAGCAAGGGGATACATATTACTCAGTTGAAGAATGAGAGGGTAGATTTGGTTTCGAAGAAAGGCATTTGACGTCGTTCATAGCTGAACTAGGAATTCTGTAGGAGTGCTTTTCTTCCTGCATTGGATATAAAATGGAGTTCATGAGAATTACGACATGTTCAAGCGCAAATTTTAAGTGTAGCTTGTTGAACCAATTAGTGAATTCTGACAAAAAAAAAAACACGAGAACACAAGTCAAATAAAAGACGAGTGCGTTATTTTTTACTTGTGTCCTCGTGTTTTGTTTTTGCTGGTTTTCCCAAACGGCAAATTTGAAATTTTTACGGTACTTTTTGCCGGCAAATATCCTCTAGCCGTTATTTCAGCTGCAGAAAACCCTTTTGCCCTGCAGCTGACTCGGAACACAAAGGCAAGGTTACACTTTTGTTCCTGGACTTGAGGACAGCCAAGCTTTCAAACAAGGCGAAGGTCAAGGCTGGAATCAACATTGCGAGGAGCCTAGTAGAGTACCTCTGGAGCGACGGCAAGTAGCGGCTTTCTGACGCATGCCAGCAAACGCCACATGTTGTTTCTTTTGCATTGCCTTGCCGTTAAATTATCGGGTTGCCCACTCTCTTGACGGATGTGGACTGCAAGTATTTTTCGTATTAGAGGTATCCTCCTTGGCGCCTTTCTTACTCACTACTAAACGTGGCTCAGGAGATTTGGATTCGATTTCGCTGCATTTAAATGTTGCCGTTACTGCGATGTTTTAACCAGGCATCCTTGATCTTGTGCGCAATGCAAAATTGGAGCCCCGTACTTTCGTCGCATTTGCCTAACGTTAGGAGCGGGCTGTAGAAGCTTCACTGCATTCGTTAGTGTAAACTACTGTAGCGTGAGCTACACTAGCTCAGGTTGAGCAGTTTCGCGTGGCTCCTGGAGAGCCGTGCTGCGCATGCGCGAGGCGCAGTGACGTCACGCGGCGCACAGAACGTTGCTCGCTGCCCGGTGTCTCTCACACACCCCACGCGCTTGGCGTCTTCGCTGAGCTCCGTTCCGCACGTGGCGGGCGGTCCACTTGATGATCATGCGAGGAGTGGCCGGGTGTGCAAGCGATGGCTCGTGCGTCGCAGCAACACCGGCGTGTGCCCGTGGAACCAGATTAGCTCTGGGGCGATTGATGACGCTGCGCCTGCATGCATGTGTCACATAATGCCAATACCGTGTGTGTGTCATTGGAGCAGCAATAAGCATGATAATGAAGCTAATTGTAGACAACCAGGAAAGCTAAGAATAACCAGCTGAACCTCAGTTCACGCTACGTACATCCTGGCATAGCCGAGCTAAGCCTCTGCTAATTTTTTGTTGCTCTTTGTTGCTCTTTGCAGCACTCAAAATAGTTGAGAGGGGGCTAGCTGGGATACCGTACGGGGCAGCGACCTTCTTCTTTCTTGCTGGTGGGGTTGCCATTTAAAATTAAGTGCTTGTCTTAAAAAGACAAAACTTTTCCTTTTTTTTTTGCAACAGAACTCATCACCGACGAACCGACACCACACATAGCAGTGGAGGCTCACTACTATCCTAGCACCTTATCGACACCGCACTGACACTGCAAACGCACGGTGGTTGGCAGTGCGGGTGAGGTTCGCTAAATTAGTGCATTCCCCCAGCCGATTTTTCAGAAAAAGTGCGAAAAATAATGGCTCATGAACGTAGGGAATTCCTTACATCACGTTTAACCGTCGCAACGCGTTTGTTACAGAGTGGTCGTAAACGCATACGCGTTTCAATGGGGCTCGCAATGGGGAATTGAAAAACTTTGTTAAATCCAGGAATTCGTTACGTTTACGGTTTGTTACATCCAGGTTGAACTGTATGCATACAACGACCGTCATAGCTAGTACGAAAACTTGGAAACTGGGAATGATGCTAGTTCACCCAATAACCCATTAATATTCACGGGTGGAGAAAATAAACGGAACGCCTATCTGTAGGGCTGGTGTCATCAGGGTGTTGAAACTTACAGCACTATTATTTATCGATTTCACTCTCTGATTTCTATCGTCTTCGTTTTCATACAGTGACCGAGAGAAACAGGATCAACGTCCTTTTGTCGATTCCCTCGGTGAAGGAGAGAGACGTCATCAGAGGGGCTATCGCTTACATTATGCAGAAAGCCAGCCCAAAACTCTTAGACAACATCGGTAAGAAGGCACCGTTCTACAGCAAAAAAAAAAAAAAACGTTTTCACTTGTGATCTCAAAGTCACAGCGTATCTCAATCAGTTCTTAGTATACTCCGTAATGGAGTCGCCTAATGGCCAGCTGAAACTGGATGACATAATTAAGTGGTACAGCACCTGGCAGATGCTGGTAAATGGTAAAAACGGTGCTATCTAATCCGTAATGAAAAACAGACAACCTTTTCTTCTGAACAATTTCACAGATGGTAAGAATTTTGACATGTTAGGCACGTCAAACAGTCCAGATATTAGCGGCGTTATATCTGACGCCCTAATATCTAATGAACCCCTAACATAATGATCACACTTCAAGAAAAGGGATATCTTCATCGGACTGCTTAACGATAACGTTGCTCTTCTTCCCGTCTAACTCGGCTCATGGCATATACAACCTGATTTTAAATATATATACAGAGTAATCCGAAAATCATTCGGATCATAACGTTGCAATTAATATTCACAAAATAGAGTTGAAAAGAGGCTGCTGGGCTTATTTTTGATAGTTATAGTTCCACATCGCTTTTCGTCTAACTTGTAAACTGGGTGAGCGTATGACGAACTTCAGAGCGAAATGGTACTGCCCGCTTGAGTTTTCTATTTAAATTACTTAAGAACAAAAGTAACAGTCGAAATTACAATTATAAAGAGTTATCTTCTTGGTACTCCCCAGCCATGGATATCAGTGTTCGAGAACCATGATGCGAGTGCCGAAAGTATGCGTTTCATTTCTCGCTTACTTCTCGGACAATATTAGAACGGAATGGTCCAGAAATTCAACGGTTTAAGGACGTAATATTTAAAGATATTAGACACTTTTACAATGTTAAAGCTGGCTCTGATAACTTTATTTTTCGTGTTTGGTGAAATAATGCTCACATAAAAAATTGTGCACCGCGTCTTTCTACATTCTGCATATAAATACTACATGGCCGGAAGCGTGTTTCTTGGACTTAGCCGTTTCCCAAAGTAAACAAACAAATCAACAAGCAATTTAGTAAATAAAAATCGTATGTTAAAAATACTTGCGGTTTTCCAAAATATGCGGAGCATTGTGTACGAAGTTACACTACGTCATAAGCAGACCAGGCCTGATTTTGTCACGGCGCCATACTCCCACAGCGTTACTGACGTTCTACTTGACATTATCTATCGCGCCCACGCGGAACTCGTCTTGCATGCAGTGCTTCAGTTCGCTACGTTAAGTAGCCACGTTAAGTACTAACACGTAGTGCTTTTTTACCGATGTGATTGAGCTGAATGTTGCTCAACAGACTCTTTCACGGGGTCGTTAACCACCCGGAAGTGTAACGGCAACAGTTTTAGACCGAGTTAGCCAAAAGTGTAAGCATGGCGCCATTCCTTTCGTACTACATTAACTGGAAACAGATCTTTCCCCTTTCACCCACTGCAGAGCCTTTAAAATGTGCTCCGTGAACACTTAAAACTATTTTGCAGATCCCGTCACAGTTCTACTCAGAGCTGCGCAGTGATACTGATCCTAGCAATGCTACTTGTGTCTGCTCTGTTTTAATATATACTCTCCTTCGGAGCATTTTTTGCTGGTTGGCTTTTTTCTTAGTATGTAATGTTAGGTTCTTGTTGTACTAGCTTTGACTCTTTCCTCCGCGACGTCTAGTTTTGTAACGTTGTTGTGTCGCGATTGCGGAGAAGATACGAGGCGGGATACGTTCAAAAGCTTTCGTCCGTGAACTCAGACTTGTGTCCCAGTTTATTTCTCGCTCGTGGCTGGTGCCACGCTGGAGCCGCGTGGCCAACACTCAACGGTGGTGGATCAGCCGCAGCGCAATTCCCCCTGGGGATCGTCTGTAGGCGGCAGCAGGCGATCGTAAGTGCTGGGGCTCCGCCAGAGTTCTTACGCAGTGCGTTATTGTCCTAACAATGTTATTTTTTGCCGTCATTGTGTTATTGATGTAATTGTTTCGATCTTGGTATTGTGTTACACAGCATCATTGATCCTGGGCACTGCATATAAAAATTGGCTACCTGTTGTTACCATTCTTGTGCTATTATTATTCTAATGCTTAATTGCAGGATTTGATGTAGGCGCAAACGAACCACTGGACAAGATCAGCCAAATGTATAAACGGCTAAAGATCCGGCAACACCGATGGCAGGGTGACGGTTTGTCCAACTGCGTACGCTTTATCATGCCTGTGGAAAGGTTGCTCAGGGCGATCCGGCTCAGGAATGCAGGAAAAGGCTTCATAGATAAGGTGTATCACTGGACTATAGACTTCCCATTCTACATAACGAGAAGCATAAGGTAAGCGTTGGTATCACGTGCGTATATTACACTATTTGTACTGCGAGTTGTGTGGCGTGGCTAACGACTACTGTGAAAAAATAGAGACATTACTAATCAAATCAGGTCCCCGGCTATAACTTTTCCTGGCTTTCATGCTGACGTACGCAGCTGCCGCGTATAATCTTGTTTTTTAACGAGGCAGAATGCATTTTTGCTCCTCGCCGAATCATTTGAGCATTTGAGCTGGGGTTGGCGTTATTGGATACGCTGAAGTCGTCACTAGGTGCACATGGACGTCCAGGGTGTTCAGGAGAGAGATATATAGAGAGAGATGGAGAGAGAGAGAGAGAGCGAGAGAGAGAGAGCGGGGAAGGGAGGGAGGGAGAGAGAGAGAGAGAGAGAGAGATAGAGAGAGAGAGAGAGAGAGATAGAGAGAGAGAGAGAGAGAGAGAGAGAGAGAGAGACTTTATTAATATCGGGCCCTCTTAGGCGGGGCAAATAACCAGCAGCCGCTGCTTCGCAGCGACCTTGGCTTGTTTGTCCGTAAGGCCTTGTTGCATCCTCAGGTTATTGGCGGTGAGCACGACCACGGGCGGCGCTGCAAAGCGCGCCTCCGTGACGTCGGCTTAGGGATTCTCTCATTTGTCGTCTGCTCCACTGGAGCTCGATCTCCCTGCTTTTTCTTTGCGCTCGGTTGACGTATGATGCTTGCCCGCACCATATTTTGCGTGCGCGTAACTTTTAATCAAAATAATAGACTTAAAATCGTATGCACTAGCTCAAGGCCTGAGTTAAACTATTTTTGATACCACTACGCGAGAAACATTGCCGTCCATGCCGGCCCCATTTCACGCGAAGCCGGTGCTATACGGAGCCCGAAGAGTCGGAGTTAGGCGTGAGCTTCTGTATTCAGCAATCTTTCAACAAAGGAAGCAGACAGCTCCCGGCGAAAATATGAGACTGAGAACAGCGCAAATACAAGACCAAAACAAATTCCAGGCATTCGGGGTGGTCGGCTTTGGCAGAAGGCATTACGAACAGTTTTGCAATCTTGCCGAACGCTTGAAATTATTGTATAACAACACTTTACGTCGCCATGGCATGAAAGTATGCCGGCATGCACTATGGGCGGCAAAAACTCTAGGTTTAGTTCCAAAGAACCCACTTGTGTGTACAGGCGCGTGCTGGTTTTATGCCAGGCTTATAACCAGTACGAAGATTTATTGAGGAAAACGAGTCACGCCTTTGGCAAAAATAGAGCAACGCTATGTTTGCTCAGACCTGGAGGGATATTTCGGTATATTTTCCACAGCCATATCATGCCAATATTCAGATATGCGTTATAGGAAAATTGCAGTCAAGAGGACCAGGAGGAGGTGAAAACTTTATTTAAAAGAAAATTCGAGCTGGGTAGTGGGTCGGGCTCAGTTCAGGACAAGAGAGTAAGAGTAATTTTCCTCAATTCATACAAAGGCATACCGAGTAGGCCAGAATTTGTTCTTTACGGCTAGAAGGGTTGGAAAACAATAAAGAGCTGTTTGGAAGTATTAATGGGTTCGAATTTCTTGTAATATATGCACGCGTATACTATTTATTGCGTTCGTTAGCAATATATTCAAGTTTATTCAAGTTTATTCACTTTACAATGAGGGAAAGTGAAGCAAGAGCTTAATGCTACAGCCGGACAGAGGCTCTTGCTTCACGGGGAAATCCAGCAGTACAGAAATCAACACAATACATTCAATTTCATACACACAAAAATATACTCGAAACGTGAGTAGGGTGAGGAGAGTGGGGATCAATACATATATTCACAGGCTCTCTCGTACAGCTGTAGGATCCTTAAATACAAATAAAAATAGTTTGTAGCTAGCAAACACACAAATTATTGTTATAGGTACATCTTCTATACATGCAGTAAACATATAATAAATGGAATAATTCATTTACAGACATAAAAATAGCAACAACAGGAAGAGTAAGAGTATTCAATACAAAGTTTAGAAGCATTTTTTAATGAATTTGTTAGACAACTGTCTGCTACAATCAAGCCTTCAACACCGGAATCATGTCATAATTGTGCAGATTGAGATTCAGTTCGTTATGATATCGATGGTTACGATAGAAATTCGAAGCACAAAAGCCCCCTTCGAGTACTCTAGACAACGTTGTCTGGGGCGCCATCGCGGTGGTTTAGCACAAACCTTCTCATTGTACTTGCATGCAAATAAACAACGCCCGCTGCGAATATGCCGCTTCTTTTACGCAGCCATACGAAACCCAATTTGTAAAGAAGGAATGCCATACAGGCTGACGAAAATACCCACACGATCTTTGTGAGCCTCCCGAACATCCCCCCTACTAATAACACGTTTGTGAAGCAGCAGAAAAATTAATGCGTTGGGGACATGATAAAACACATTATTATCATACAAGTCAACAACAACGAAAGAAATAGAAGACAGCTGCTTTATTTTCTGCTGTGCGATGCGCATGTAGGGGCCTGCTGCTTGGTACGTAGCATTAGACTGTTGAGTCTTCAGAAGAGCATCTCAAAAATTCTGTAGGGAAGCCTACGCATTTTGAATACTGACCGAGGAGCTCTGAGCGCTAAACCTCGCGAATAAGCTATACTCGGTTACAACTCAAGAACGGGACCACCTCATGTAGTGTATCACTCCGCCAAAGCGCCGGTCCCGTGACGTCAGTGCGTGTGCGTTTTGAAAGGGGTTTGCTATGAATGCGTGATATCGTCTGCCTTGTCTCACGCAGTTTGTTTGTCGTCACTGTAGTCGTTTATAAGCATATTAAGTCCAAAAAAATCACGGGAATGGCTCACGCCATGTTCAAACTATTCCCAGTAAAGCCCTACTTGCGCCGCGCGGAGAAACATTTGGCTACGGTGATAAGGCACAGCGGCAACTTCCGGTCCCGTTCTTAAGTTGTCACCGAGTATAGAAAGGACGAGTTACAGACGATCTTCTGACCGATGACTTGAAGAAAGGTGTTCTCTCTCTCCTTGTGTGTTGCAAACTTTGAGATGAAACAGCTTGAAATTATTCAGATGTGTCAGAAGATGGCAAAAACAACTGATTTACCAGAAATACGCTTTTTAATGCACTAAAGCATCGAAGCGGGAGATTTCTAGCACAGGCCCTGCTGCCCCTCATAAGCGAAGGGTAGCAGACGACAGGAGCGCGAGTCCCTAAGCCGACGTCACAGCCAGGGGGCGCCAGTCAAACATCTCACCGCCCAGCGCCGCCTCCCATAATTCTGGGGTGGTTATTGGGGGTAGAAGGTCGTAGGGGCAGGCCCACATGTGGTGCTGCAAGGTGGCCTGGGTACCACATGATGTGCAGTTAGGAGAGGAGAATAGCGAGGGGTGAATACGGTGAAGAAGAGCTCTGTTAGGTATTCTGTTTATAGGAGTCTCCAGAACCAACCTTCCGTGTAGCTTAGGGAAGAGTGGGCGGGGTGGTATCGGAGGCGGGAGAGGCGGTAACACGGGGTGATCTTGTGGTAGCCCGAGAGGCTGTCGCCATCTGACCTGGTTCCGAGGGAGGTGATTGGGCTGATGTATGCCTGTGCGCTGAGTGCTCGGACTGTTTGAATGAGCTGGCTCCAAGCCTAGTGCGGGCGCGAGTCAGGATCAGTTCGGTTTTGGGTGGTGGGAGGTAGGTGCGGCGTTTTAGAGCCTGAGGTGAGATGGCGCCCACAGCGAAATTTGGAATGGCCGTTTTCGAATCGGATAATATGGATTCAGGGGTTACCCGGTGGGACATGATTGCTTTTTAGTACGCCGGCCTTTGGTGCCCGCTACTGTGGTTTGACGGCGGCATTGGCCTCGTTACCGAACGAACAGAGGGAGAACCAAAGATAGAAAAAAACGAAGAAGGAAAGCGCGGCGAAAGTGTCAGGGGGAGGGCGGCCTATCTATCCGGCGCGAGGCGCTCCACAGCGGCGACACATGGCGAAAGTGTGCGGTGGAGGCAGAGAGACATGCTGGGCGGTGGCGACGCGCTGCGAGATGACTCCATAGCAGCACGGGCCGTCGTGCGCTCGACGATGGCGCCTTCACTTCCTGAAACGCAATTTGCGGTCCCTTCCCGAGACGCAGATTGTGATCACTTCCTGAGAAGCAGTTCGCGCAGCCGACGCAGTGGCTTGCCATCGCTGACATTATGTGGTGGTTGCGGAAGGTAAGAATAAAGATGATAGTGCTGACGTTTACCCATTGCTTTTTCCAGCGGAACTGTAAATAGATAAAGCACAACACAATCTTTATGACGGTGGGCAAAATCTTTCGAGGGTATATTCGTAAAAGCAAAGAATTGTTTCATTTTGCGCATCTTACATCATCGAATTTTGACAGCTGTTGGCGTTCCGATCTGTGTGTTACGATAGATGGTAAGGACTTAAGAGGCGCTACGAGGTGATGAACTTAGACGATTGATGCAGAGATTTGACAGCCATCAGCATTCTGCGTTCTGCATTATGATGCATGCCTAGGCTTTTTGGAGAGTACCTCGTCACAAACTTGGACAAGACAACAACCGACGACGGCGTGCACGAAAAAAAAAAGTACCGCACCAGAGATTACGGCCAAGGCGTCGACCATAAGCGGCAGATATTTTCAGTTGATTAACATACCGGGCTGTTTCCCTGGAAAACGTAGTACTATGCGTTGTTCCAAGTGAACGCTTACATCGGAATCGTGAGTGAGAGGCGTGCGGACTCGCGCGTGGGTGCGTTGTGCTATGGGGAAAGGACAAAGCGCGCATGCTAGAGTGCGCCATAAAATCGCAGGCTACAGGTTTTACTGCGTGTGAGGGCGTGTACGCAGTACAAACGACGCGCAGATGGGGACATCTTTCGGGTACCTATATCCCAGTGCATCTCACTGCGGCGTCGAAAGTTTCATGTCTACGCTTCTCGCGGGATTTCAATGTGACCGGTTCGAGAACAAAAGGAGTGGTTTCCGAGTTTCGCGTTGGGAGGTTCGGCCTGCGATGCAGCACCAATCCGGAAAAACTGACCAAGTACGCCCATCGATTTGGCATCCAAGATAGTGTATTGTGTTTGAAACGTGCCGATAAGTGATATCACAGAGACCATAAGGTCATTCTGACCGTGCTCCCTGAGTAGAGATAAAAACTAAGGGAAAAATCCCGGGTCATCTCTACTAACGTGAAACCTGGTGAGTGGCGAATCATGCATTGTATAAGTGTAGTCTTGGCACCTTGGCGTTTTGGCCGACGGAGATGAAAGCGTTGGGGGGTACAGGTACACAGTTGCGCTGTAAAAGTCTCTTGTCTTTTAAGCACGAAGCTCTCTAGCGCAAGGCATAAAGGAGTACCGCGCTGTTTTTAGTACGCGTTACGTTCTAGCGCGAGCCCTAAAATAGTTTTTCGGTGTTTTAGTGCCGTGGCTACATGAGACGAACGACGATTACGACGACGACGACGACAGAAGACGCCGACAGCCCCAGCCACTAAAGGGCTTCTCCCCTAAAGTGATGGACGCTATAAAGTGACCTTTAGAAAGTTTTTTAACATTTATAATTTCAGCTGTACTGGTCATCCACCTTCGGAGGGCGCAGTGGACGTCATTTTTTGCGTCACTGTTGTAGTACAATTTATTGTTGTAACATTATTTCGCTCTGGATATGGTGAGAAAGTGGTTGGGAGGAAGGGGACGCTGAAACCAGCGTTAACCGCCATTAAAGGGACACTGAAGTGAATTTGTCAAGTTCCCGTTTTTGCTTGCACTGCGTAGACTGGCTCAAATGAACACACTTTTTATCGTTTATCCGGGTGATAAGGCGGTATTTATTTTGTAAACCTGAAAGAAGAAAAACTTCCGTGCGTGGTTTGCGGCGCCCGCTCCAACTAACCGCAATAACGTCAGGTAAATGTGCCACGTGATTGCACAATGTGCAAGATTAGGATTCAAACAAGTTTCGGTTTTGGTTCTGTGAAACAACATATTTGAAATCCGGCGTTATCGTTGGATGACCATTCTAGATATCCCAATATTCGCCTTACCACGCTTCCGTCATGTTGTCAGCTGTGAAATGCCTCAGACAAGCCTACCAGGACGGACGGCTTGGAATCGTAGCAATCAGTAGACGAGGCCTACGAAGCGGATTAACGCCTTCCGCGTCACCGCAGACGCTCAAATGCCATGAGCTTTTCCACCATTTTTGAAGCTTGCCTCACTCATGCCTGTACCATGAAAAGCTTGTTCGCACCAGGCGAAAGGTCTGCTGATTCGTGTCTGTGCCCACTGCACTCAAGAAGTCAGTACTTATGGCAAGAGCACGCCAACGAGAACTGGCTAGCGCGTCAGTGTCAGTCTGCGCGCGTTCTCGGAACTCGTTCGTGGAGCAATGAACGTTACGGCCCAAAAATAGTACAAAAAACAGCAGCCGAAAATGTAGATATCAATTTACAAAGAAAAAGAGATGTACCCTCGGGAATTCAAACTTCCTTTCGCTCCGAACCACTCGGCCACAAGTCTTTTTTTTTATTTTCGGACAAACACCGCTGTTACGAACATAATACACAACCACAACAACAACAAAAAAACCATTGCACTAAGACATAAAATCACTGTTGCACTCTGGGATACAGTGATGGCTGCTAAAATATTTTCATTTTTGTGAACTTCTCCGCTTATGACAACCAGTCTGGAACACATTGGCGTGCCTTTTGCACTTCAAAAAAAAAAATAGAATGTGGCCTCTCGGAAATACTCATTTACTGGGCGCGCATCAATGTCCGAGTGACGGACTGCCATTCTGCACCTCCATATACTGTGCAGACCTAGTAATAATATTATATCTAGAGAAACTCCACTGTCATCAGTTTCAACAGAAAAATACCGAATACCATGAGCATCGATTTTCAGATCTTTTTCCAGGGTTCGTTGCAGCACATCCCAGAAGAAGACCCCGTCCCAACAGTCAATGAAAACATGTTCAATGGTTTCCGGTTTGTTGCACAACCAACACTCTTCACCCCACGGCATAAAAAAGGCCCTTTTCTTGAATCCATATTTTCTCAGGCAGTGTTCCGGTGTGTAGTTGAAAGAGAAATGTTTTACGTCCCGGTGCAACTAGCATTTTTTAACCCGTTTTAACATATCCCGACCTGTGCCAGCAGAGTGAGCTATTCTGTACATAGGAATGGGAAAAACAGTGTCGCAGAGATCGTATTACAGTCTCTTCCTAGTGACTACGCTGAAATATTCTAACGAAAACCGTGCGCATAGAAAACGTAATGAGTCTACAACTTCTTTTAGATAGCCACGCATACCTCCTGGCAAGCGCAATGTCGTAACAGACCACTCAGGCAAAACCCTGCCTAGTCTCACTTGGCAAACGGTGCGCAAAAAGGGATCTTTTGCATCCCGTCAAAACAGAAACTGGTTTGCGAACTGTCTCGTCCGATCACCGAAGCTAAGCATCATTGGGCTCGGTCAGTACTTGGGAAGGAGACACTTGGCCACCAGTCAGCACTGCCGCTGCTGGAAATATAAGGTATACAATGTATAGCCAGTTTACATTTTTTTTAGCATTTCAAGCAGCTTAGTTGACTGTTATGTAACGCTCGTGCAGTAAACGTCCCCCAAATTTCCCCACGATCTTACATCTACCATTTGCACTTCTTAGATGGAAAAGTGTTCGCAGATGCGTGGTAGTGCTGCTTACCGTTGTGCTTGTTCACCCAGCCCATAAAGTGCTTCCTGCACCCTAGTTTTGCGCTGTAGGGTAAAAGTTTCAGTTGATTTTATTTCCTTAGTTCCTATATTAACTCCGCTGACTCTTCTCCCGCCTTCAATTGACCTTAAATTTTCCTACTAGCATAGCAGTCAGCAAGCGTCGCATGCGCACTTGTGCAGCGCTTTTGTGGAGCGGCCTGGATTTGAAGCTTGACACAGTGAACAAACTAACAAAGTAAAGAAAGGCAAATTCTTTCGCTCACAAACGTGTCGTGGCTTAGTTTCAACTGAGCGAACGAATTGCGACGACCCGTCGGCGGCCGGCGGAGTTTCCTACTAGATTGGGCTTACTGACTCTGTCGTAAGGTCGGCGAGTCGTGCATTAGCGCGGTCACGTCAAGTCATTTTTTTCTGACGTCTAAGAAAAACGCCACACAAAATGGGCGAGGATGCAGAGGGGAGAACAGCATTTTTGAATTGATTTTTCTATAAATAAATTCGCGTAAACGCACCCAGAGTGGTCGAAACATGGCCTGGTGGCTCCGGACTACAATTCGCGCTAGTAATCCAGCAATGTTTACAAATGACTTCAGTGTCCCTTTAAAAACAGAGCATGTGTCGCAGGGACTTGCGAGAGGAGCTCAAGAAACGGCAGGAGGGCATCGTTACTTCAATGTTTCGTAAAGAAGACCTACGGTACGCGAGTAGTGCTAGACTTCTTGTAGGTGAAAAATTTGCGAGGAGCTTGTGTTGGTTCGTGTTCAAAGTATGTGAATTCACTTATATAGTAAGATAATGAAAGGGCGGAGACGAAGTCCCATGAATAATTTCAAGCAGTGCGAGCAAGATGATGGACGTTGGGTGTAGTCTGTTGAAACAATAGTACACCTTGTCATCGAGAAGGATGTGCGCGATTTGAGGAAGAGTTTATAGAAATAGGAGGCACCTGCTGTATTGAGCCACAATATTCACAGTAGACAGGGTCATGCCTAAACAAAGTCACGGATTTTCCCACAAAGCGAAAACATAATTTTAAGAAAATAAAAATACCGGGCACGTGTGTACATTTACTTAGGGCTAATATGATTTCATTCATGCAAAAAAATGAAATTTCAAATCAGTAAATATCTAATGAATGTGTCATAGATGATACAGTCGGCTTTTGGGCTATTTCTTTGTCAGCTACAGTGTCCTGGCTTGTGGTATTCTAAGAAGCAGTTACGTTGCTTCTTCAGGCAAAGAGGCACATTGCATTTCGCGAACACAATTGCGCTAAACGGGTCGCAAAATTTATTAAGACTCAAATAATAGAGTAAACAAAAAATAAATGGAGCAATATTTTATTGATTGTTTCTTATATACCATTAGCAAACCTTATCACCTCCACTAGTTCCGGTTTTTGCTCTAACATATTTGCGGATTTAGGTTCAAACTAGGTAAAAGATTACAATCAGCGTTTTTGTACGCCAGCTTTACAAAGATTATCGCCGTGTAACGGCGATGTATTTCGTGATAAACATAGTTCAAGCAAGGGATGTCGAAGAATCGAACGCTTACGTCATTTTTACGGTTTTCTTGCAGACATGGTGTGGACGGCATCATTAGCAATCGTCCCGACAATGTGCGCATGGTGGTGGAAAGCCCGGAGTTCCGAAACATCCTCAAGGTTGCAGACATCACCGACAACCCATGGCAGAATTTCAACAGAGGACTGGAGGACGTGGAAGTGCATAGGGACACCACTCCTGAACTGTTGGGAGGAGAGTGATTCTCAGAGACCGCCAGATCTCTCTTTCAAATGGAATGTGCGCTGTTATTCACGCAGCGGAGCAAAAGATGCGCCTCATGTTGGAACAAAGTATTGTGATCTTGATGCATGTATGTTACTGTCAGTCAGTCAATACGCTGAAGTAGTTTACAAAATGTCACAGCTGAATACATTTGCCAATCTTTTGCGAGTGTTTCTGTTCTAAGGCTTAAGTTCTACATCTTCTACATATGAGGACGCATGAAACTACACTGCTCGGGAATGCTATAATGAAGAAAGTTCCCCTTAGAAGTTCCACTGAAGAAGTTCCACTTATAAAAAAAAACAGCACTACAAAGGAGGAGGGAGGAGTTATTGAGGAGCAATTTAGAAATTCTCCAGCTATAGTAAGTGTCGGCTAGAGAAAATTGCCCATCACTCTTAAACGCAGCCGTATGGCTATACAATAAAGAATTTAAGAAAGCAGCAATTACACATACGTTGCGCTGACAAACATACTTTTGCTTGGAGGAACTAGGTATGTCTGCAGAGATAGAGAGACACAAAAAATAGTCCAGATCATGAAAGCATCTAAAGCGTGAGAGACGATTATGAGCCCAGAAACTTCATATCTCACACAAGCAAATACAAATGAGGTGTCCTAAAGCGCCGCTTACAACTTTTTTGCAATACGAAGGCCCCCTAAATGTTCCTCGGAAGTTGTTTACTACAGTGTTTTAGGGTAACACCACCACAGAACGCCGAGAAGAGGCCGAGTAAGTGCATACTGGGTGTGTTCCAAGTAAAATCAAGCTCCTTTTTCTTACCGCAAAGATGGTTAAAACGCGAAACTGCTTCGACCGTGTCATAACTGCGCAATGGGATAGACATTGGCTTCATAATGGGCAGGTACCAGGTTCGAACCCGACAACGGGAAGCGTGTTTTTCTTGAGGCGTGTCTTATCATCATCATCGTTTTGTGAAACCCATTGTGTAAAGTTGCATTTACTGCAGTGCATTTGGCGCGACATCGGACGCCGTCATTAAGGGATAAGAAGCTGCGCTTTAAAAATTGTTTCAGCTCAGCTCACCTAACCCTGGATATGCAAAGTAAAAGCTTGGCTTAGTCTGGTTGAGTCTTGGTTTCACCGACCACGGCTCAAAGCCATTCGGTCCCGTGCAAAGCTCACAGAAGGAGGTCCGGCCTCGCCTTCACTCTCGGCGAACGCGGCGCAAGATGAGTCACACAGCCCGAGATGACTCAACGGCGCATGCGTGTGTAGGAGTTTGCGGGTTTGGTCGGCTGCCGATCAGCTGAGCGGCTGCTTCCGTCACGGCCGCCGCTGCTACGCGAGCACAACGACTGAAAACGGGGCGTTGTGCACAGCGCCAATAGCAGGCCCTGCGAATTACGCGATGCGCTTCGATGGGTGTGTCCCCGGGGGTGTGTCTCGAGTCAAACGGCTGACTTGCGCATCCTCCATGAAATGGTTGGACGAAAGTAGTGACGCTTTTCTTTAAAAAGTCAGTCGATCGTCAGAGCATTGGATTTCTAGGTTCTTCATTGGTGTATTTAGCATTGCTTTGAAAGCTACGCTTCATATAACTAGGCGAAGAGCAAATCCCGTGGTCCCGCGTAAGCAGTAATCTCCCACGGAGGAACCCCGTGATCACGAAGAAAAAAACAAACAAAACAATTTGGGAAAGAGTAAGAGGTGAGAGTGGCAGGATTTATTCATAACGTAGCGGCGCCCTCGCATCTAGCGGCACTGCCAACGTGGAACGGCGCATCCGAGGGAGCGAAAAACTCTCTGCGGCACCAAAGTGCACTCGCAGCGAGCTAATGCGTGAGGCTTAGCTAAGGCGACCACGGCGGCAAGGGGCGGCTGCAGTGCGGGAGGAGGAACGTCAACGCGGATGCGGATTCAGTAGCACGTTAAAGCTTGCCTGGTTAAACAGTTGTACGGGGTGCATGAGGGCATTTTAGATGCAGAGCATCTGATTCACTCGCCTTGTCCTTCCGGCGTCGTCGGCGTTGTCCGCCCCTCCCCCATTCTCCTCGCCGCGCCAGCTGCGCTCTCCGCCGCTCACCCCTTCTCCTCTCCAATAGCGAACACTCTCTCGCGATGGGCATTGGATTGAATTCGATTGGATTGGATTAAAGTGGATTGTGTTGGATTGTGTTGCGTCATAGCCGCGGCAGACGCGCTGGGGCCGACGCATGTGCAGTACTCTCTCTTCCGCGGTTTCCTCTCCTTCGGGCGCGCTGCGCATATAACCGGTGTGCCGTTCTCCGGCGAAGCAACAACCACGCTTGGCTCAAACACCTAGAGTCCACGCCGCTTTATAAGTACGCCAACGTCGTCATCGAGTGGGACCGGCTTACGCAGTCCCGTCAACGTTATGCGCGCTATAAAACGCGGTCCCTTAGCCGCTCCGCCTATGCGTCGCATCTACACGGGGGTTCCCGCGAGGGGAGGTGGGAGTTTTTTTTCGAAGTTTCGCAGTGGTCAAACAAGCGCAACAAACTTATTTTTTTGGGTATGCTATCAGAAATTCGTGCGTAATAGTCATCCGAATTTGGAACGTTGTTTGCAGCAGCTTGATTTGGAAGAAATATAAAATATTTCTTCCGGTAAAAAGTCAGTGTGAAAGTTGAGAGGGGCTTGAAATTGAGAAACACCCACTTTTTCAAACAGCAAACTCGTTAGAATCTGGCCATTGTAGTAGGAACTGCATTTGTTGTTGTGAAGTTTTAGGTCGAAACAGGGATAAACTAATAGAGGGTATTCAGTGAAAAGTTTAGCGGGCGATTTCTTCGCTTAGCCACACTGAAAACGGCATATGAGCATGCTCGCTGCTCTAACGCTCGCGCTTTGCGCCCGAATATCGCAGGAAAAAAAAAAAAACCTGATACATCTACGTTTGGATCCTAAGATGTAAGGTGCGACAGCGATAGTTCGATTCACCCGAAGCGCTTTCGTAAGCCGTTGCTGCCTTTACCATATATGCTTCACGAGCACTAACGGTCATTGAAAAGGGAAAGACTAGCAACGTGGGTTTTTCATCGCAGTGGTCCAGGAGAGACAAAGGCTCTCCGCGCTTCTGTGGCTGAAAATTTGAGCGTGAGATTGCGGATGCGACGTATTGATCAGTTTGAGCAAGGAGGTGTCGGTGTCAGTGTATCAAAATATTTATTTTGTGATTTTTATACCGGCCTGAACAATTTTGGGTTTTTCAGGAAGGGAGGGAGGGAGGGCGGGAGACTGACATAGAAGGTCTTTGTTCTGGAAGAAATAGTTGTGATCTAGAAAAATGGGAAAGAGATGGCAGAGAGCTCAAAGGTGAAACTTGAGCCTACAGCACCACTGATGCACCACTCCCTGCACACCTGATGCACCAGCTCCTTCCCTTGCCCTCTCAATCTGTTCGCGCTGGTATTGAGGTAACAAACTGGTAAATGCTGCCTCCCATGTCTCGAAGAAGTGGATAAGCTATATGCGAGTTGTTCTCCCCTGACCAACCCTTAGACATGACTAGGTTGCGTGCAAGAGGGGAGCTGTTTCCCCGATTTTAGCACAAATGTAAGTAAATGTCTGGTGTTTTGTTAATCTGTGGTAGATTTTCAGATACTTGCATTCGTTTTTCTTACACAAAGTGGGATTATTCGGCATTGAGACCTCGTTGTAGCAATGGGAAAGGTCGTGTTCATGGGCAGATGAGCATTTGTTCTTGACGATTTCTAAGGAGGGTTCTCGTTGTCACGAGGAGCACGGTGTGTGTCTGTGTGCATCTTGGTCAGTGCACCCTTCTCTTCCATATTATTGGGTCCGGGTGTCCACTTGACGTTCTTAACTTTTTCTTTGTGAATGCGAATATGTTACCGAAACGCTGCCTGCAGAAAACAGTGTAATGCCTTTTAGGGTCTTTTTTTATTTTCACTTTCAACACTTGATACAAAAAAAACTTTAAAAAACATTTTTGGTCCCATAGCCTGGCTGGTAATGATGTTACGCTTCTATTTGATATTTACGCTATTCGGATGGCCAAGAGGATAGCTCCAGCTTCCACTTCATTTTCCTGCATGTTGGAGGGTCATGCAGTCACAAAGGTTGCCAGTGTAGTCAACTACAACAATTGGGGCTTCGTGCTTTCGCACATCCCAAAGTCGGTTATACTGTGGTCTCATGATATTAGAACTTTCACCTATTGAACTTGATCCGCCAATATCGCCTCTTCTTGAGTAGGATAGGATCCTTATTTTTGGTATAGGAGAGATTTTATGCGGGGCCGCTGAATCGGTGCCATTTTATGGCGTGCAGTAGTTTCTTTTCAAATAGGGGCGTGCCCGTCTTCTGTACGATGGCTCCTCCCGATTTTGGTTTTCCATCCACTTTCTTCGTGCTAGGAGACTGGATTCTCCGATTTCTTAAAATGCGTCAGGAAGACACAAGTTGAGGACCTATTCATCGTCATTATAACCAGCATACTATTTAGGCCGATTGCAGCGCGAAGGGCTGTCCCATTGATGTTCACCAGCTCTTGTCGTGCACTTACCGAGTGTTTTCTTTCTCCGAATATTGTTATTTCATCCCATGATCGAGAAAATGGCGTTTCCCTTCTTCTAGACCCATTTATGCCTGTCCATTCGGTTAGCGTGGTGATCCACCGTTTATTAGTTCGTCTCACGGTCAAAATTGCGACGTTGAGGACTGCCTTATATACTGTTCAGGTGATGGTGTTTCTTTTTTTTTACACTTTCCTTGGTGCGGGTAAGTTTGTGGTTGGGTAGGCTATGCAATACTCGGGTCACGATCAGTGGTCGCATGAGCCTTATCGCTTCTTTTGCCCTTTTTCTTGTTGTGCTTTTGGTTGTGGGTAATTGGCTAATGATTTCATATTTTTGGCGATTTTGAGTGGCGCAACCGCTTGTCTCTAGAGCCACGCCAAGCATTCTTACGTGACTATTCTCTTGGAGGACATCCGTATCTATTTTTAGGGTGGCTTTTAACTTGTCCGAGTGGCGCCACCTGTCGTTTGCCAAACCGAGCTTGAAGCGGAGACAGAACCGCGGGAATAGTAAAAAGTACTTCGAAATTTATGCGGTTACACGCTATACAGCGGTATTTATTTTGGTTCTTTTCTCCTTATAATCTGTGCCTTACTTGATTTATGAAGGGCCGGCGTTAATCCTTCGCTCCTGGTTTTAGTTAGGTCACCCAATGCTGGTGCCGGAATAAGTCCCGGTGGAAAAACACGCCATGGTGGCTCAGCGGGTAAAGCGTTGTAGTGCTGAACCAAAGGACGCGGGTGCGATTCCCCGCCTTGGCGGCCGTTCTCTTAATGGAAGCAGAAAACAAAAACACGAGTGTGTCGAGATTGCGGCGCACGTTAAGGATCCTGAAGTGGTCGAAGTTATTCCGGACACTTCCAATACGGCGTGCCTCGTAGTTCACACAAAAACAGCGCTCAAGACGGGACAGAAGGAAGAAGGCTACACACGCAGCGCTGTGTGTGTAGCCTTCTTCCTTCTGTCCCGTCTTGAGCGCTGTTTTTGTGTGAAGTATGAACCAACAGGCCCAAACACTTCCATTGCCTCGTAGCCCACTCGGAGCTTGGCGCATGAATTCCGTGAAATTTATATTCGTTGATTTGGTGTCACGGCGCTTTGGTGTCACGGCGTAAGTTGCGGGCACGGCTGGAGATCGTGCTGCCGGGCATGCTACCACCGACTGCGCGCAGAACAAGCTCCACCGCGCAGGTGTAGCGCCTTCTGTCGTATCCGACGTTGCATCATTGTCCTCCATTCGAAACTTCAATTGTCATTGCGCCACATTACAGATTCGGAGGAGATCTCGAATCTTTCTGTTTTAGTAGTATATAGCTTCCGGTGGCAGTGGTGACGTATTTCCGTGGATGCCTGATGGGTCCGGCTGATAGCGGACGGCTAGGAGCCACGGGGAATTGAAAAATGAGCCTAATAATGCTATCGCGTTAAAAACACCATTGTGCATCGTCTTCCGCGTTTCAACCCGATTCTCCGTGGTCGCGTCAACAGATATATTATTAGGTGCGCCACCACATTATGTGGTGGCGCTCTACTTGTACTCGAACACTTCGCATCCTCTGAGAATGAAATCGCGGCTGCAAACGAAAGCAACACGGCGTGCAAGAGGCCGACTCTACAAATGCCTGCGACCACGGATATTGCCACAAGTGCCGTCTGATGCGTGGTTGAGTAAAAAACCAAATAATTATTTTGAAGAAAGGTTTCATGAGTACGCCAGTTTATATACAATAGAAGGTTAGCAGTTCGTGCATAGAAGGCCATCCCAAGAGCCGTGCCATGCTCGCACTGCTCAGTCGGCACTGGCGCTGGCGAGTGGCAAGCAACCTTTAAACAAATCACTTCAGCTTGGCTTGCGCGCGGCAAAGTTTTCGGTAACAATATTTCTGTGGTTGTCCTTGAACACGTGACAGACCTTGAGTGGCAGTTAAATTTCACTTGCATATGTACACGACTGGGTTCAGGACGACGCTGCCACGCAGTTATTATTTATTTATTTATTTATTTATTTAGTACATACTGAAGACCACAGTTGTGGTCCTGACAGGACGAGCACTTGAATAGCACAAGAATACAAAAAGAGCAAAAGGGACAAAAAATGAAACGGCGGACATTGCATTGTCAATCCAAGACACAAACAACAACAACAATAACAAAAAAGTTGAGTGCATACGTAGGCTCCTAAGTTTTTACCGTTGTACTTAGTCCTGCGACAATTTCAGCCGTGTCTGGCGATAAGTAGATCGTGTGTTGCTGCACGTAACAGCATGTGGCGAGGTAGTTGAGTTTTAGCACTCCGTATGCTCCGTCTTTTACGTGCGTACCGTGTTGGGCGGGGTCCGTCGGGGCACTAGCGAATTCGTGTCGGTAGGGTTGATTACTTCCGCTGGCGGGCCCTCGCTAGCGTGACCAAATAAAGGCTTTTAGAGTATCGGCAATTTTTTCTCACATTGGTATAGGCCGCCAGGATTTTCATTGGTCGGTTGGCACCACGTGATATTTGTATATATAATATGGACGCAGCCATTTTGTTTCTGGCCGCCACTCTCTCTCTCTCTCTCTCTCTCTCTCTCTCTCTCTCTCTCTCTCTCTCTCTCTCTCTCTCTCTCTCTCTCTCTCTCTCTCTCTCTCTCTCTCTCTCTCTCTCTCTCTCTCTCTTTTTGCTGCGCGAACGCTAGAGCGGCCACAATCTGCCCGTCGCCACCGGCGGTGGTTTCGTTGGGAGAGATGTGAACACTTCAAGCCAGAAACAAAATGGCCCCAAAATGGCCCCAAGTGGCGGTACTCTTAAGCGCAGCTTATTTAGTGACGCTAGCCCTCGCCATGTCCACGCATTCGTTACGTTTGGCGTGCATCCTCCTCGCTGCACCTGCGCGCGCAGGCGCGGGCGGATATAGGTCAACGCGGTAACCACGGAAAAGACGTAGCATACGGAGTGCTAAATCTCTCTATCACTTCGCGTTCGGTGGGACATAGCGTGGAACATCGAACAGTTCACTGTAGTTATGTGCTGTGCTTATTCGGGCGCCAGCACGGACAAGTACTGCCATCTTGTGGAGCCCGACGTGACCAGTGAGGCGTCGGCTTAGCAACACAGATCCTTGGGCAAACGCATGGCTCCGCACGCGCATGGTTCCCCGCATGCCAGCCACGCCAGTGAATACATCTTATAGCTCTTTATGAAGCTGTTTTAACGCGAAACTCTACGAATGACACGCGTTAAGGCGTTCAAGATGTGGCGTGGCTATAATATTTATTGCAAGGGGAAAGCTGCGATATCACTGGGGAGAAAGAGGTAGGCCACGTTTTGATGGCCTTGATTACGCCTTTCGTAAAAAAATGTGGGTCATCTTTCTTTGTAATCTCATTGAAATTACAAGCAATATATGCAAAATCAAAACAAAAAGAACGAGACATCAAACGTACGCACAATAAAGGACTGACACAGAGGAAAGAGGACAAGGAGAGTACTTTAGACCAGGACACAAACAAAATTTCGTATTGTTCCTAGAGGCCCTAATATTACTTAAATTATCATATCTGTCGTTACACACTCATATTTATGCATACTTCTAAAACATAGTCCAGTCACACTGTGGCTGGAGCCGACACGAAGCGTAAAAATGTCCCAGTGACGCGTTACTCCCCATTTCGATGACCGCAAAGACGCTTGCATACGTACGATTGTCAATAAACTGCATTAAAAACGAGGTTAAGTGGCGGGGTATCGGGGGTCTAGGTGATGGGTGGACCGAGATAGACTGCTTAGCGAGCTGCGCGAGCACGATTCTTAGATAAAATTGAGAGAAGAAACAGTAAAGCGATCACTGGCCAAGTCAAGAAGTATAAAGACGTTTCGGGAGCCGTACGCGCTCCTTGTTCCCAATGAGGCGAAAATGAACGAGTTGTCGAATTTAAAACTAAAGGTTGTGACGCGTTGACCGCAGTTGTATCAATGGCAACGTCGCTACCTTCAGATTCATCGTATCAGGGTGCGTTGGTATGAATGCGATGGCGCCAGTACAGGACGTGATGTCAGTCTTGGTTCTTTAGACAGAACTGCAGCATTATCCGAGTGAATACCATGCTGCTGGTTGTCCGCATTCTCGGCAGTAGCATTGGAACGCACTTTTTGGTAAGAAATCAACATGCGCTTGCATGAGGACTGGTAGGTAGGACTCTAGCGATTTTGTCATACACAATGATACTATCCGAATTTTTCAAACAAGACATCTCAACACTGCCAAACGCACTTCCCCACAACTGAACAGCATTTCTCAAAAGGTGCTTAGCAGCCTAACAGGTTTGCCGGGAAAACGTGTTTTCGAGCCGATCGGCGGTGTAAATTTTAAGGCGTAAGGAAATGCGGCTGCGCAAAGATATTTTGCCGTTGGCTCTGCAATATAGAAATGAGCTGATAACGAAGCAGTATGCGATGTTAAACCGCATGCGTTTAAAATCGAGCAGGATTTTAATATGCTTTTAGAAACGAGGATGTCACTCCGCATGTTTCAAGAAACCAGTTCAGAGAGCGCGTTGGAACGTACTATAAGAATAACTATGAAAATGGCGAAAACCATAGCGAACTACGACCATCTCCAAATCCGGAGATTCCAAATTGCGCCTCCAGACAGCGAAAAGAGCGCCCAGTTTTAGTGATACTGATGGTTGTTTTCCTGGATTTGGTTGATCTACCCCACGTAGTTTGGAACCCCACGTAGTTTGGAACAGTCAATGTTATCCGGTCACATAAACAACGATCTCAAACTACACACGAAAGCAAAATATGAGGATAAATGGTGTTCACATAGGCGTGATTTCAAGAAAAGGCATTTATAGGCATCTAGGCATAAAACGGCAAAAAAGCCATTTATAGGCACTATGAAAATACTGCAAAAGCCATTTTAAACCTGTTTTCGTGCTCATATATGGAAGTGGGGCGATAGTAGCGCAAGGAAAAAAATCTCTTCTTTACTCACCGGAATACATGTTTAAACACAGACGGAGTTTTTCGTTATTTCGTTATTTCGTTCTTGGACGTCAAAATTAATGCGTCGAATATTTGTAGAGTCAGTGATTAGCAGGGTATTTTTACATGTGCGTACAGAAGAAATTCTTGATGCCTCCAGTGCACTTTACAGCCATTGAGTGCCAATTAGAAATCCTTTACGTGGGGCAACACTCCGGTGTTCGCTGCCAATTGATCCCTTCACGTCACGTTCTGGTCGGGGCTATCTAGAACGTAATTTTTTCCCAAATAAAACAAGGAATGCTTTATAGGTGCGCACGTCTTACAAAGAACATAAATCTTGGGTGGCTCCTAGCGAGGCCAGTGTTAGATCGCTCTAGGGGTGGCGCTCGTGTGTACTGTGTCTTGGCACCATGCCAACCTGACGCCTGGTCCTTTCGGTCCGTCATACTGACAAAACCTCTGCGCGTACGGCTGAAGCAAAAGTATGGAAAGACAGTTAAAAGGAGCAGTGACCAAGCAGTGTTGTGGTGCATGACCTTTTCGACATGTGCTGTATTTAATATCCTCAGGGAAAAATTCGCATGGAAAGCGACGCGACTACTGCACTCCAAAAAACACTGCACTAGCAATTGTTCAGCACCTAGGCACCACAACTATGCGACAATACCCGCTGAGTGTGACGTCAGATACTTCAGAGGGAAAATATTGCTACGATGTTAAGAAGGAATGGTAGATTGCACTCACACAATTTACATTACGCCGCTAGTGCAATGTACATCGGCATCCGATCAGCTAGAACAGGAAGAATACGGTCATCTGGAGCCGACAGATTCAGCTGAGATTTTCCCTGCGATAGTATGCCCTACGGCATTAAGCATACATTACAAGCATATGTTAGCTCACATTTTGCGCAGGAGCTCAAAAAGGGAGCAATGGGGAGGTCCTATATCTAGAGATGGGGGTCAGGTGGCCTGTCAGGATTGAAGCCTTTGCTTAGAAGGTGTGACGCTCTGGCCTATTACAATGAAGGACACATACGCAGCAGGTTTCCTGTATCAGCATCTTTGGCAGGAACCGTTCAGAAGGGGAAGTTCTCTGTAGTTCTCTTGCCGATAAAGATGCAACAGTCTGTGTCCCTCGCGGGTCGTAAGTATCTTATATTTTGTGTAAGGCCGGGTTCAGACTGTTGCCGCAACTGTCGAAAATAACTTTGAACAATGACGCCATTTTACGTCTCAGCCAAGCGAACTGCGTAACATGGCATTTTTTACGTTGATAGATCACGATACAAACCTGCGCACGCATAAACCGGCAACTGGCCATGTGTGCGTGCATTGAAGGGACAGACGCCGTCGAAAATACCCCGTGAAAGTCCTCTGAAGACATGATCCGGGAGGGATTTGATGCTACTTGATGAGCTGAATTTGAGGCGGTAATGGTGTTGCCAGCAGCTTTTCGTTGTTTTTGCAATTATTCGTGCTTGCGTTCGGGTCAGCGCTTCAATTCTTGCTCTTCTTCCTCAAAGCGAACGGCATGCATACGTCCCATCACAATTTAAAACCAGGAAGTCCTTCAGCTCTATTCTCGCGTACAAATATGCGCTTGTCCGTTTTCCTTCCCCATCGTATGCATCTTAGTGGGTGTATCAGACATCTGTGTAACACATCAACCAACACCCGAACCACTCGACTGAGGAGGACCGCCAACTAAACGCATTGACCGATGTAATTTTACCATCTAAATCTCCAACCAGCACAACCGGCATTTCGTCGGTAGCGGCAGGAAGCCTAGCTGTGCGTGCACGCCCCCCTTTTTCTACCCGCCAACCTTGAATGCTTAAACCGGAAACCGGTGATGGTGTCTACTTAGGCAGGAAAAACGCCGGCGAAAATGTCGCTCGGAATGCCTTCCAAGCTGAAAAAGAAATATGGGCTCAAGACGGCGTTCCAACGGCGGAAGTTGCTGTTTTACCGGGAGGGATGTACAGCTAGTTGGGGAAGTGAATTTGAGTGGAAACGGTGACGGCGGGTTTCGGTCGTTTTTGGGGGAGCCCTTTGGTAGCCGTCACCTGGGCTTTGCGGGAGCGGCGTCCGTTTATATCCGCGTAACCGAGTGAGCGAACGCAGCAGCGGCGAACGAAAGAAAATGGAGAAGAGCGCCTAGCGAAGGGTGAACTACTGCACGCGCGGCTATGGCGTAATCTCTCTCACTGCATTTCCCTTAGGCATGTTTCATGCGTCGCCACCAACGAGCGCCATCCCCGTGACAATTTCCCTAGACGCTCTTCCATTCTCCGCTAATCCAAACTACGTGACGCTTGCGCGGGAGGTTCAAACACGATATGCAACATGCTCGCTGCTCCCTTGTGAGGTCTAATCCGAACCACGTGACATTTCTACGGGAGGTTCAAACACGATTTGCGAAACGCTGTCGCGAGGCGCCAGAGGGAAAACCCGCTCGGATTGGTTTCCGAAAAGGCTCGCCGGTTCAAGGTCAGTCAGTGCAAAGCCAGCTGCCGGGTAGGCCGGCTTTCTCTTTTCGTGAACAAAGACAAGTAGCTGGGACAGCTCTGAAATAATGACAGCACGGCGTTAGGTAACAGGACAGGCCGTTTAGGTTTGTCTAGAAAGACTTCGCCACCAAGCTCGCCGTAATACCGCCGCCTCTATACCTTTTCTTTGCAGGATGCGTAGCCACTGTTGCAGTTCGGCACGACACCACTCCGCCCCATCCTCAGGAAGCATGGATGGAAAACACTTGCCTTTGCGCAACATGAAAAGCGCGCGCAAATCTGAGAAGCGGGCGAGAGGCGAGAGCGGTGAGAGTAAACCACTCGTGGCGGGAAGGCGGCGTCGGCGGACGTCGTCTGCTCGGGGATTCCTTCTAGTACTTCGTTTCAGGCGCGGTGTGTATTAATAACTGCTGCTAGAACGTCTAGCACTTCTGTAATTGGTTTTACAGAAACAAAATCTGAAAATTGTCACAATATATTCGACGATAGAGTGAATTTTGTGCGTCGCGTCCGTAGAAGAACATGTAAACCATGACAACGCACTCGACGCGTCATCTGTTGTGCTGCTCCACAAGCTGCATTTCCTCCTCGCCAGACAGTGGCATTTACGCGCCACCCGCCCGCGCTGCCCCAGCCCAGCAGATTCCCCTCTTCAAATACTTCTTTCTCCGTGGCTGTCCATAAGGAGGGGCGAAAGTAGACGTCCTCGTGTCCTGAAGAGGCCAACACCACGTATTAGGACAACATAGGTCACATTACTGCTGGAGTTAACAATTACAAGGGTAGTTTTCAATGAATAGTTATTAAATTTAACAGTACTTGCTGTACAAAACAGCACACAATAATTACATGTAGGTATTTTGCATGCAAACTATTAGTCTGTCAACATTTCACACGAATTAGCCCATCCAGGACTAATAAAACAGCACAGATCTGGAATAAATAACCAATCACGTCACAGGAATGCAGAGAGACGTAAGCTGCGAAATTCCAAATTAAACTTGTTTTTGTTAAGTTTTGTATAACCCGTTCTACTACAAAATGATAACCTTTACCAAGGATATTATCTGGCTATCAATTTTTACAACTGCAAGATATGTTCTGGCGCTTGACCTAAGTACAAAATTTGTACCAAGGCTATAGGACCTTTTAAGTGCGAATGCACTTCTTAAGCGAGCCTGAAGCGTCCGCCGCCGTCCGCATAGCAACAGCTGCGGGTGCGCGCGCTCCTCGTCTTCCTTGGCAACGGGGGGAGATGGGCGCGCGCTGCCTGGCAGCTGACATGGCACATACCCACGTGGGGGATTGGCCAGGAATCTCCTCGTCTTCCTTGGCAACGGGGGGAGATGGGCGCGTGCTGCCTGGCCGCTGACATGGCACATACCCACGTGGGGGATTGGCCAAGAATCGGGCGTGAGAAGGGCTAATCCACCCGCTAAAAGGAGTACTGACACGAAATTTCAAAGCTGAGATCCGCTTTAGCAATCAAGTACAACGACAACACAAATAGGTGTCTGTGAATAAATGCATCTTTCTTTCTTTGTAGTTGTGTGTGTGTGTGTGTGATCTCTCTTTCGCGAACATTACCGAACCGCGCAAATTCAACTCGTGCATTCGCACTTTCACATTGTTCCCCTCGGGGAAATGCGGGGAATTTTTTTCTTGTTGCAGCAATAACGCGGCGAGCTTATGACCCCATTTTCACGCCGCGTTCCGTCTAGTCTAAGGTTGAGCTTGGAGGAGTAACAAGGTCAACCATTCCCGCCGCTTCAACATACAGTTCTAACGCTGCTTAGAATGTTGTTAGTCCCGAAGTTACAATTTATTCCTGGCAACATTATCACGGGTCCACCTAGGGGATGACTGCAAGGCTCGCGGCTGATTCACCCATTTCCATTGACACAAGGCTTTCACAGTCACAGCGAGTAAGTCAACAAAGGTTTTGCGATAAATGTTGCCAACCATGCCTATTTCGGCAACGCTTATGTTCTACAAATTTTATCTGGTTCAGTCACCTTCACGAATTAGGTATAAACATGTCACCACAACATTGTAGTCCCTGGGGGGCACGTCAATTGTTTGCTAGCATCTCCTTGAACACCTGCTAGATCTTTTGTCTGCAGTGACCAGCCCTTGTCAGTTAATATTGGGACTTCTTGAGAGACAATGCCAAGGCTAGGTCTTGTTCAGTACACGGTCGAAGACAGCTCTATTGAATACCGGTAAAGCTGCGGTTGTTGTTGAGGTCAACGCATGTGAGGGTTTCTCTACTTTCCAAATGTTGTCTTTCCTCGCTTTTGAAGAAAGCAATGCCATGTATAAGCCACATTTTCGGGAAAATGGCGACATTATGGAATGTAACGCGGAAATACGTTTATTTTTTGTGAATCGCTATTCTATTGTGTTTTGACTTTGCTGAGGGAAGGAAAGCAGATTTTATAACATTGGGCATGCGTTTTGAGTTTGAATTTATCTTTAGCATGATGGTTCTATAGCAGCGCTAGAGCTTTCGGGCTTGGACCAAAGCACAAATTATTTTGCTGTTAAGTAGTGTCCTGGTATGCACGGCTGGTTGTGATTGCTATAGTAAGGCTCAACAAGGGAAGAAGGGTTCAAATGGCAAAAGAGGGTTCCGAGGCTCATTTAAATAGGTTTTTTACTAATCACTGTCCACGCACAAAGGAAAATTGAGTTCAAGCTGGTTACTGAAGCTTTGAAGTCTTAGAATAGGTCCGCAGATGTCACTGTGTCCACTCAATGATCAGTCCATGTTGTCAGTGTAGTGAACAACGAGGGACTTCATCTTACTGGTGCTTCAACATCCACAAGAGACATCGGCACAACAAAAGGGGCAGTTCTTTCTTTTTCACAATTTGGGAGCAACAAACACGTGACTGCATTTCGAAGCCCACTAATAGGAAATATTTCAATAGCAAATGCAAAATTCGTCTTTACCTAGTTCGAACTACTGAACATAAAAAAGTGCTCCAGCCATGTACACTAACCTGAAACAGTGGAGGGGCGAAGCATGCAGCGTATCAGTTTATTCAAAGATTTTAAGACTCTCTCTTGCCACACGACGCGCACTGATTTGGCGCAGTTAAACCGCCGGTGAGAGGAGCAATCACGCGCTTGGTGTGGCGGCGGCGCCCTATCTTACATTGAACCGGATCTAAGCTAGCAATTGCCATGCCCCATATGCCTCAGTATGGAGTAGTGGCATGGGTCAACGTGAGCACAGTGCAATGCCCGCGCCTGCCGTCGTCAGATGGCGGGGGTTGACACGTGATGCCTCGCCCGGGGAGCTCGTCCTTCAAGAAAATTTATTAATAGCCGATACAAAGACCCGCTGTGCTCAATAATACACGGGTCGCCTAAACCATACACACTGCATGTATCACTTCACTCACTACCCCACTCACTACACACACAGTTCACTCCACAGTTCTCCACAGTACACCAGTACACACACTATTAGAAGCACAATTACTCTGAAAGACCACTGCAGATCACATCCTCGAAAATTCACGACAACACGTCAAGATCAATACAACAGTCAATAGGGTAGAATAGACACTTCTATTAGTTTGTTTACCACACGGATAAACCGTGTGGGCCACCGCTGAAGGAACTGCTCTTCCCCTAGCGCTGCGAGCTCAGCCTCCAGGTGATCGAATAGACGCGAGCGCATTTTCCGAAGCATTGGAAACATGCACTTTTGCGGCCGCACTCTGAGAGCCGCAAAGCCGCGCCTTTTCCAGCTGGCGCTAGCCAGTGGGTACTAGATTTTAACACAAATTGTAGCCCAGCTACGAAGACATTTTCCTTGTGCTTTACGATTGCTGAAGCGGGCAAGGAGCGCTCCAGAAACCTTAAAACATTTTAGTTTCTTTTCAACCGGTTTTATTCATTATACACATTTACACATTTACACATTCATTATACATAGCCGACATGGACGCTGAACGCGCTGTGACGCTTCGAATGAAAAGTCGGCATCGTGGATCAGCATTACCCGACACCCTAAACCCTGCGGCCCAGAGCCATGCTTGATTAATGCTTGACGTCCGTCTGCTGTAACGTTAGTGCGAAAGTCGTCCATAGTAATACTTCTTCGAAAAGCACAGCTAAGTCACACACCCGTTCATCGGAACACGACCCACGCACGTCGAGAGGACACACGACGGCCTAGATCTACCTTCAGGGGGTTAACTGTCGGTTGTGGCATTACATCACGGTTGAGGACAGCGCTTTAGCGTTCTACTCCTGTGCGCTTCTTTAGTTCCGTTTCCAAGGCACCGCTTTAAATTCCAAATCATTGTATCTGTCTTCAATATAAAATTTCGCATTTTTGTTGACCCTCCAAAGAGGATGTAAACGTAAACCCGCGCCACGAAATCAGCAATTGACGTAACATTTTAAGCCATGGCACACTCCCGCGAACACAGTAAGTTGTTGGCCTTGAAAACAAAATTGGGTGACCTTTGGTAAGGGGGCGGGGGTGAATCTCGCACCCACGCCTCTGAGTGGCAATACAAGATTTTCTGAGCATTGACGCCACGGCAGATCGATGGATCTGGCAAACTAAAGATTTGGCAAAACAGGTGCACTCCAGCGACCAATAGTGCCGATTGTAAAGTGGTGGCGCAAATCAAAGCAAGTGTTACTCTCGAAGTACTTTGGGCGGAGTATCCATTGTGCTTTTACGTTGGATGTACGGGCTGTTTTTATACAGGCTAAACGCAGGCGGCCACACGAGTACGCCGAGGCCAAAAAAGTATACTACGAAAAGATTGCAGTGTGGAGAGCCAGAAGCCGAAACGCAAACATGACTTAGCAAGTCCTACCAGTACAGCAAGACCGATTGTAGGGTTTAACGCGGCGACGCAACGCAGGCAATGAGGCGCTATGTAGTGGAGGGCTCCGTATTAATTTTGACCACCTGGGGATCTTTAACGTGCGCCGAAATCGCGTACACACGGGACCAGAACAGCAAGAGAAGCAATTATACATTTTTCATTTAAAGCGCACAAGCATTTTCAGTGGCCGCATAGTTTTAGCTCTGGCAGAGGATGCAGCACTCGGCGGAAATTGATTGTTCGAGAGCCATGCGGTGGGGTCGTTGATGGGAGCGTTGGAGTGGACTCATTCAGCGGACAAAGGAAGAAACATCCTCGTACGCTGTTGCCTGTCGTCGGACATCTGTGTGAAGTCAACATCTGTGAAGTCACGGACATTTAAGATAGCCGGCCTCTCAAACGACTTTCTGCAAAAGCGGCTAAGCCACAACTATTTAACGACCGCAAATTTCTGGCTATGCGAAAGCAACAAAAGCGGAAGTTCGGCCGCTAAAAAATAAAACTGATTAACTGCCAGCCGGTTGCACCAAATGCTGCCGCACCACCGCCAGGGTGCCACAGTCACAAAGACAAATAGATGTTGCATGCCATGTCGCGTTCCCGCTTGCTACTTAACGAAAGCGAGTGCGACAGCTGAAACTCGGAATCAAGCGGCGAGGAGCCCAGCTTGAACGAAGAGTGGGTTAACTCCCGCATTTCTTTATTTCGGCTACCTTCGAAAGGGCCGACGAAATTTCCGTCATGGGCACCGTTGCACGCCGTGGAGGCTACTGAAGTCCCGTCATCGGCAAAAAAGCCCATGAAGGGAGTTCAGCTGAGACCCGACAAAAAAAAGAGAAAGACTTGGAACTCAAAATGTAGTTTTTGGCACCAACCGACCAATTAATTGAATCATGCCTGTCGACTAATCGAATTAATTTTAAAAATTGATGCCCAGCCCGTGCTAGGGTCCATGCTAGCACATGCTAGGGCCGATTAGCCTAGCCACACCCAGCGCATATGGAAATTTGACACGAATGGTCAGATGAGATGTTCGTGAATAGGCTGATCTAAATGCGCCAAATGCCTGGCACTCTGCGTTCGCATTTACTTATCGCGATCGGATAGGCGGCGAGGACGCTTCTCGCTGCCGACGGCGCGTTTCGACATGCGGCGTGCGACAACACCGCACCCTCCCGCTTGATTTGGCACCGCGGCGGCCTAGAAGCAGACGACACGCCTCCGTTGCTATAGCAACGGGGCGCATGCACAGAGAGCAGTGGGGGTGACATCAAGTGCGAGAAACCGCACCCACAAAGGTGGACTTGCTTCACTGTGCAACACTCAATGTGGCAAAGCCGTCGTATAGAAAACAACCTTACAACAATTGAGGTCAGCCTCACGTCTTAACACAAAGTGTTGCTGGGAAGACAATTTCTAGGCAAAATATAAGCCATCTTACGTCAAAATATGAAGGCCCTAGGACTTATTTTATTTTTTATAAGTTTTTCTATAAGCCTAAGCTGTGGCGTATCCCGTTGATTTGAGTGGGCACCGCAAGGTGGCGCTACGCTCGCGTGCGATTCTTGTCTACATCGCTGTGTTACCGGCTACGATTTGATGGATCCTAGCCATAGACAGCTCTGCTGTTAAAAAAACGCTTGCAGGGAAGCAGACGTCTTTTGAAGGGCCGGGCGTAAATGCTGCAGGGAAATTCCTGTTTCCGTCGTGACTGGGCATTTGCTGCGGCGGGCGGGAGCACGTGCGTTCCAAAGTTAGTTTTGGAGCACCTGCTCTTCGAGGGTAAGAGATATATATATATATATATATATATATATATATATATATATATATATATATATATATATATATATATATATATATATTGTAGCGTTGATTATGGACGCGATTGATGTAATTGTCACAGGCAAGCATGCAAGGACAATTCCCCGTTGGGGATATTCGGCTTGGTGCACGCCCGACGACGAGGAGGCAGAAGCATCGCTTGGGCACGGGCCGATCGAGTATCGCGTCGGACTTAGCTTGCTGAGCACGAAGAACCTCGGCTTCTCCGCAGCTCTAACTGCTCGTTAGTGGTCCAATAAACCACGCTTCAGTTTGGTGGAGTGTGCGGGTTTGTTCCCAGCGTGACTCTACCTTCGCATCGCAAGACTCCGATACCACATCCTGGAGTTACGGAGCAGACGGCTACAGCCCGTGATGCAGCTGAACACCGACCGGGACATGGCACCTTCCTCACCGCAGCCCATCATGTGTTCGGGTGTGCTTCGGCAGCGAGACCACCCTAACTTCGATGGAACGGATGACAACGACGTGGAGGAGTGGCTGTCGCAGTACGAGCGAGTGAGCACGCACAACAGATGGGACGATCGCATGAAGCTTAATGACGTTGAGTTACATTTGGACCACCTAGCGAAGAAGTGGTTCCACAACAACGCAGCCACCATGGATACCTGGGCTGAATTCAAAAACCGCATTGTCGAGGTCTTCGGCCGTCCCGCCGTGCGGAAGCTTCTTGCTGAGCAGCGTCTCCGCACACGAGCACAGCGTCCTGGAGAGACCTTCACCAGTTATATCGAGGATGTTGTGGACCTTTGCAACCGTGTTGATTCAGCTATGGCGGAAGCAGAGAAAATTAAGCACCTGATGAAAGGAATCGATGATGATGCTTTCCAGATGCTGTTAGCGAAAGATCTGCGAACCGTTGCTGACATTATCACCCAGTGCCGAAGCTACGAAGAACTCCGCAGACAGAGGGCGCTTACCCGGAGCTCTTCTGCCCAGGGAGAGCCGCTGTCGAGCTTGACGGAGGCGGGGGCCGACGCATCCTTGATGCGGCAGCTTCAACAGTTTGTTCGCGAAGAAGTCGCTCGGCAAGTGTCACTTCTTACCCTGGAGCCTGGATCAACGATGCCCCCGTCTGTTGCTGGCCCATCTCCTCGATACGGAGTGCCTCCGCAGCCTACCGAAGTGACTCCTTCCGTTGTCTCGCCGACGCTTCCAGCGCTTCGCCACATGATCAAGGAACAGGTGGCTGAGGCACTACCACCCACTCTGTATTATGCGCCCCTCACGTATGCCGAAGCCATGGGGAGACCGGTACAGCCAGCTGGGACGTCTTTTCGGGCCATGCCGCCAACCCCGCCACGCTCTGCGGTACACAGGAATCCGCCACCGGGGAATCCGTGGCGCACGGCTGATAATCGCCCCATCTGTTTCGCCTGCCGACTTCCAGGCCATGTGGCCCGTTACTGCCGCCGCCGCGTGTCCGCCATGAATGATGACGTTAGCCACACTTTTGGCTCTCCACACGGGTCTTCGCAGCTAATGACCAACGTGCCACCCAGGTCACCGTTACCTGCCTCCGGTTACAACGATTTCAGCCGTCGTGACGCCGATAGCCGCCGTTCAAGCTCCCCACGTCGCCGCTCACTATCGCCTATGCGACGTCGTTCAAGCCCAACTGAACAGGAAAACTAGCCGCCGCAGTTCCGGAGGCAAGAGCTGCGCGACTTTCGAACTGTAAAAGGCCTACAAATGTAATCGACGTATCTGTTGAGGGTGTACGTACAGTCGCACTAGTCGAGACAGGCGCAGCCGTTTCCGTCATTACCGCCGATATTTGCCGCTCGCTTAGAAAAGTTACGACGCCACTGCCGCAATTTTTGTTATGTACCGCAACTGCGCAACGTGTAAAACCTTTGGCAGCCTGCACGGCGCGTGTCACAATCCAGGACGTCGTGTACCCAGTTGAGTTCCTCGTGCTGCCATCCTGCACCCATGACGTCATTTTAGGCTGGGACTTTTTATCTCGCAATCGCGCAATAATCGACTGTGTGCGTGCGCAAGTAGAATTTGATTCTCCGTTGGACGCGCGTTACGCCGACCTTCAGTCCACTGCCCCTGCAAAGCTCACCGTGGCTAACGACACGGACATTCCTCCACGCTCGGCTGCTCTCGTACCGCTCTGCTGCTCTCCTATTCCCGACGCACCGGTTGTTTTTACGCCGTCGCCCTTATTTGTCCACCGAAAATCGCTGTCCCTGCCATTCGCCCTACTGACAGTTCATGCTGGCACGAGCGCCATAGTAGTCTACAACGAGTCCTTGGAGCCCCTTCGTCTCCTGCACGGTGAGGTCCTTGGCTGCGTCGAAGTTGTTGAGCCACAGCTTGTCACCGCCGTACCAGACGACTTTTCGTCATGGGTTCCAGTGGCTGGACTGAGTCCTGCCCCGTCGGCACCAGACCTGTCGCCTCCGGACATTGGCGCTTCGATCGATCCTACCCTCAGATCAGACCAACGAGTGAGGCTCCTCGCTCTGCTATATCGGTTCCGCTCTTCTTTTGACGGCGCAAAGGCACCACTGGGCCGAACATCTGCAGTTGCTCACTCCATCAACACCGGATCGCATGCACCACTGCGCCAACGACCGCACCGTGTGTCGCCGAAGGAGCGCAGCACTATTGACGAAGAAGTGAACGATATGCTCAAGCGGGGAGTAATTCGGCCCTCCAACAGTCCCTGGGCGTCTCCCGTGGTGCTTGTAACGAAAAAGGACGGTTCCATCCGCTTTTGCGTAGATTATCGCCGTCTGAACAGCATAACGCGGAAGGATGTCTATCCTTTACCACGGATTGACGATGCCCTTGACAGTTTACAAGGCGCCGAGTTTATTTCTTCCCTTGATCTGCGGTCTGGATATTGGCAGGTACCCATGGCGGAGGCCGATCGCGCGAAAACGGCGTTCATCACTCCTGACGGCCTGTATGAATTTAACGTCATGCCGTTTGGCCTGTGCAACGCTCCTGCCACGTTCGAGAGAATGATGGACACCATTTTGCGCGGCCTGAAGTGGAAAACGTGTCTATGCTATATCGATGACATAGTCGTTTTTTCTCCCGACTTAGACACTCATTTGAGGCGCCTGGAGCAGGTTTTGCCTTGCCTTGCCAAAGCCAGATTGCAGCTCAACATGAAGAAATGCCACTTTGCGGCGCGAAAGTTGACCATACTGGGCCACGTTGTGTCGAAGGAGGGAATTCTTCCCGACGCCACCAAACTTCGCGCGGTCGCCGAGTTCCCTAAACCGACCACCATGAAGGCTCTACGGAGCTTTATTGGACTATGTTCGTATTTCCGCCGCTTTATTCGCAACTTTGCCGCCATAATTGCGCCCTTGACGGCGCTTCTCGGCAAGGAAAGTGGTATTGGCGCTTGGTCGAGGGATCGCGATGAAGCGTTCGCAAAGTTACGGCGACTCCTTATTTCCCCGCCTATTCTGCGACACTTTGACCCGACCGCGCCAACAGAAATCCACACGGATGCCAGTGGCGTCGGAATTGGTGCAGTGCTTGCCCAACGAAAAGCTGGTTTTGACGATTATGTCGTCGCTTATGCCAGTCGTACGCTCACAAAAGCTGAGTTAAATTATTCGGTCACGGAAAAGGAGTGCTTGGCCATCGTATGGGCGCTTGCAAAATTTCGACCATATTTGTACGGTCGTCCTTTTGACGTTGTGACGGACCACCACGCATTGTGTTGGTTGTCGTCGCTCAAAGACCCGTTTGGTCGCCTTGGTCGCTGGGCTCTGCGACTTCAAGAGCATGACATCCGTGTGCTGTACCGTTCCGGCCGGAAGCATTCAGACGCTGACGCTCTGTCCCGCTCCCCCCTACCGGCGGAAGACTCGTGTTCCGTTTCTGTTGATGCCGGCCTGTCGTCCCTCGACATCACGGACATGCCAGCCGAGCAGCGCAAGGACCCCTGGATTGCTTCGCTTATTGACTTTCTCTCTGGCGTGCCCTCTGCTCAAGAATCGCGTGCGCTGCGCCGCCAAGCTGCCCACTTTGCAGTCCGCGACGAAATGCTGTTCAGGCGCAACTACCAATCAGGAGGTCGCAAATGGTTACTGGTAATACCTCGCCATTTGCGCACGGGCATATGCGCATCCTTCCACACTGACCCCAGCTGCGCTCACGCCGGTGTGTTAAAAACGTATGAGCGGCTTCGCCTACGGTATTACTGGCGGGGAATGTACACGTTCGTCCGCAAGTACATCCGGTCATGCATCAACTGTCAGCGGCGCAAATGCCCTCCTACTCCCGCGGCGGGCCCGCTGCAGCCATTGCCGTGCCCAGAAAGACCGTTCGATCGCATTGGGATAGACCTTTACGGTCCCCTTCCGTGCACAGCTGCTGGCAACCGTTGGGTCATTGTGGCAGTGGATCACCTTACGCGCTATGCAGAAACCGCTGCTCTAGCAACTGCCACAGCACGTGACGTCTCGTCCTTCCTGTTACGCCGCTTCATACTTCGCCATGGTGCCCCTCGAGAGCTGCTCAGTGACCGAGGTCGCGTCTTCCTGTCGGAAGTCATCGAAGCCCTCCTGCGGGAATGTCGAATTGTTCACCGAACTACGTTGTCTTACCACCCGCAGACGAATGGTCTCACAGAACGATTTAACCGCACCTTGAGTGATATGCTTTCGATGTACGTGGCATCGGACCATTCGGACTGGGACGTGATACTTCCCTTTGTCACGTACGCCTACAACACGGCCACGCAGACGACGGCGGGATTCTCACCTTTTTTCCTGCTCTACGGACGGGAGCCGGCATGCACTTTTGACACAATTTTGCCGTATCGCCCAGATCAGACCGAGTTCGCACCCATTTCGGAAATAGTCAAGCATGCCGAAGAGTGCCGTCAGCTCGCCCGCTCGCTCACATCTGAACACCAGCAACACCAGAAGCATAATTTCGACGCTTCCACCCCGGCTCCCACCTATAGGCCTAATTCACTTGTCTGGCTTTGGGTCCCATGCCCTACACCCGGTCTCTCACCGAAGCTTGTTGCAAAATATCATGGACCCTACAGAGTCGTCAAGCAAACTTCAGCAGTGAATTACCTCATCGAACCGGTTGCGCCCGCACCCGACCGTCGACACCGTGGACGCGAGATAGTTCACGCCAACCGGCTGAAAGAGTATTACGATCCTGTGGTCTCCTCGGCACCTTTAGTCGCCAGGATGGCTCCTTTTCCACCGGGGGCGAATATTGTAGCGTTGATTATGGACGCGATTGATGTAATTGTCACAGGCAACCATGCAAGGACAATTCCCCGTTGGGGATATTCGGCTTGGTGCACGCCCGACGACGAGGAGGCAGAAGCATCGCTTGGGCACGGGCCGATCGAGTATCGCGTCGGACTTAGCTTGCTGAGCACGAAGAACCTCGGCTTCTCCGCAGCTCTAACTGCTCGTTAGTGGTCCAATAAACCACGCTTCAGTTTATATATATATATATATATATATATAGTAAGGAAATGAGGGGCTCGTTGGGGAAATACAGATAGGTCAGCAGTCTACGACGCCAAAGGAGGCATAGGGGTGTGGTTAGGCTCTTTCCTTTTTTACTACGGTTAATGAAGTGAACATTTTTTTTAAATATACAGAAGAAAGAAAGAAAAACACGCGCCCAGAGTGGGGACCGAACCCACGCCTTTCGATTACATGTCAGAGTGGCGCTGGCTACCACCCTCAAGTGTCAGATACACTTCTAGTAAATATAAATAGCCCAGAAAGTGAAGGAGAACACAGTCGCCCAGATAGCCGAATTGGTAAGGCATTCGACATGTAATCGAAAGGCGTGGGATCGGTCCCCACTCTGGGCGCGTGTTTTTCTTTCTTTCTTCTGTATATTTAAAAAAAATGTTCACTTCATTAACCGTAGTAAAAAAGGAAAGAGCCTAACCACACCCCTATGCCTCCTTTGGCGTCGTAGACTGCTGACCTATCTGTATTTCCCCAACGAGCCCCTCATTTCCTTACTATATTATTCTGCGAAAGCCTAGCGAGGGTCTCGGTTCTGGCAGACTTGATGCCTAGGTAGCATAAGAGGGCTTCCCGCCAGTTACCCGCTCATGACAGGCTGTAGACGTTCGAGTCACGCCCCGGGGGTTGAAAAGAAGGTCCCCTTCTCCCCGTGTAGTCAGAGTGGCGCTGGCTACCACCCTCAAGTGTCAGATACACTTCTAGTAAATATAAATAGCCCAGAAAGTGAAGGAGAACACAGTCGCCCAGATAGCCGAATTGGTAAGGCATTCGACATGTAATCGAAAGGCGTGGGTTCGGTCCCCACTCTGGGCGCGTGTTTTTCTTTCTTTCTTCTGTATATTTAAAAAAAATGTTCACTTCATTAACCGTAGTAAAAAAGGAAAGAGCCTAACCACACCCCTATGCCTCCTTTGGCGTCGTAGACTGCTGACCTATCTGTATATATATATATATATATATATATATATATAACTATTTAGTGGCCCGATATTGTTCAGAGGGTCAGCGGTCGAGCCCAGCTTGGACCCGACGGTGATTCCCGGTGGCTCGGGCCGTTAATGGAGGTGATTGCTTTGGCGGATCTCGCTGAAGCACTGGAGACCCCGCACGGATCGCTAGAGCCACAAGCGCCTTCTGGATGTCCTTAATGGAGCTGATCAGTGCGGCCTCCTAGTCTGATTCATTGTGAATAAAATTGTCGGTCCGCATAGTGGGGCACTGCCATAACATGTGTTGCATGTTGGCCCAGACTCCGCAGGATGGACAGAACGGGCTGTATAAGCTAGGGTGTATTCTGCTGTACAGTGCTGGGGAAGGGGGGTGTTCATCTGGATTTGACGTTGTGCGGTTGCTTGGTATTAAGTGAGGCATGCGGGTGTGGCTAAATGCGTCTAGCGTCCTTGTAGTATGTTAGGACATCTTGAAAACTAAGCAGGGATGCTGAGAGCAGAGTAGTGGCTGGATGATCTGAAGCCTGGTTGGTGAGCTCGCAGGTCAGCTCATGAGCCACCTCGTTCCCCTCCAGGCCCGAGTGGGCGGGGGCCCAAAGGAGACGTATAGAAGGTATGTGCGGAGTCTCGGGGATGGTGCATAGTATGCGAGCAGCTGGGGGACTGCACTTGCTGTTCGTAATGTTTCGCAGGGCAGTCTGAGAGTCAGTTACGATGATTCCAGGCGAGGCACTGCGAGCGATTTGCACAACCGCAAGGGCGATAGCTGCCTCTTCTGCGTCGGTGATGTCGCCATGGGGCAAGGTGCATGCGACTTCCTGGTTATTGGGAAAGTTAGATGTGGCAGCGCAAAGGGCGGGGCGTCCTTTATATGGGGAGGCTTCTGTATACCACACATGTGAATGTGTCTTGACGAGGTGAGTGAGGTACCTCGTTCGTTCCCGGCGCCGTCCGTCCTGGGAGCCCGCTTGCCTGTTCTTGGGGTGCTTGTATCAGCGCTTGTAAAAAGGCAGGCACGGATAGGGTCTTCAAATGGGACCGTGCGGCCACGCATTTGTGGGATTTTTCTGCCCGTAGGCATGCGTGCGAGGCGGTGATTGTGAGAAGTGCGCTGAGCCTCGATGAGTTCATCAGCAGTATTATGGATGCCAAGCTCCAGGAGGCGGTGGTTGGGTGCCCTTCCGGGAATGCCTAGCACCTGCTTGTAGGTACGGCGTAGAATTATATTTAGTTTTCCTGTTTCGAGTCGAGTCAGCAGTAGATAGGGGGCGGCATAGGTTATCTTGGAGAGTATGAAGGTTTGCACGAGGCGAAGTACAGTGTGTTCGGGTATTCCCTGCCGCCGATTAGCTACCCCAGTGAGCATGCGCCCGACCTGGGTGGCATGAACGTCGAGACGGCGGATGGTTTCGGAGTTGAGACCATTTGCTTGAATGTGCATCCCCAATATCTGAATAACGGGAACCTTAGGTATGGGCGTTCCCCTGCTAGAGTATGACTGGATGCTCTGGTGGGCTGGAGAGATGTGACGGCCTGAGAGATAACTCAGATTTCTGTGGAGAGCACTGTAGCTCCTTGCTGTTGGCGTAGCATTCCACGGTTCGGATACCAGCTTGAAGGGCGTCCTGGATGTCACCGTCTATACCCCCGGATATCCATAGAGTAATATCGTCCGCGTATAAACTGTGTCGGAGATTAGGTATGTCGGCTAGGGCTGGCGGGAGATCCCGCATCGCCACGTTAAATAGGAAGGGTGAGAGCACTGATCCTTGGGTAGTCCCCACATAGCCCAGCAGGGTGGGATCGATTTTGAGGTCCCCGATTGCAAGTTCTATCTCACCGTACGACATGTACGGTGAGATAGAAAATCCTGTATGTAGTTATAGGTTCTTGGGCCGACATTCATGTCCGTCAGGCCGCGTCTGCAGCGTGCTCTGCGGCGGAGATCAGCGGCCGCTTCCGATTTGCGTTTGGATAAGGTTGACGCTTCGAAAAGCTGGTTTATGTTTACAAAGAGGAGCACACGGCAAAAAGAAGGACGCACAAGACGAAAAGAAAAGAAAAAAATGACATTTTTCTTTGTCTTGTTTGTCGTTGCTTTTACCTGCTTTTGCTCTGTCCTCCTCTTTGTAAACTCCAGTAACGCCGCGCATGCGTCGTGCACGTACGCACCGCCGCTGCGCCCCAGCTATGGTCAAGCGCTTCCGCACATCCAATGCTTGGCATGAGGAACACGACATCGATGCATATGACGATGGCTACTACTAGCCCAGTGTACAGCGATTACGGAACATGTAAATAAACAAATTCTTACTTGCAGAGGTGCTCTGTGATCTGTCCTTCAGTGCTCCCGTAAAAACAAATCCTCCAGATTCGCTAAGCCTCAAGCCTTGCGCGATTTAGTGCAAGCTTCGACAGCTTTTTAAAGACAATAATCTTTCACGAGCTACTTAAACGCGACGCGTCTGGTCTCTTCTGTCTGTCTGTCTGTCTGTCTGTCTGTCTGTCTGTCTGTCTGTCTGTCTGTCTGTCTGTCTGTCTGTCTGTCTGTATGTCTGTCTGTCTGTCTCTGCCATGATTCTGTAGCCGGGCCAGAAGTGAGAAGTGTTCTTGGACAAAAAAAAAGTTGAAAATTTCCGAACAGAATCTAATAAATGTTTTGATTGAACTAAAGTTGTACGTTTTTTATATGGTAGCTTTGAACTACAAATTCGATTTTTTTTACATTTGGTATTTTCATAATTTCAATCGGGTAAGGGGTTCGGTACGTGATTTAGCCGAACGGGAAATAAACCCGAATAAAAAAAAGGCGCTCGAACCCGAGCCATATTTGGATCTAACGGTGCGTGTGTGCGGGCGTGCGTACATGTATGTGTGCGCGTGTGCGTATGCGTGTGCGTGTGCGTGCGCCCGCCCCACAGCATGCCGACTGGCCGGTCAAATCCATTCCTCATATGAATGAGGCCACGATGGCCAATGTCGGTCGCTTGACTCAGTAAGATTCGGGCGCGACCACAGAGCGCATTAGCAGATGTGGCGCTGCACTTTATAGGCTTGGAGCTAGTGACGTTTCGGAAGGGCCGTGCCCCAAACTCGTTTTGTTTTGTGTTCCTGGACAATCATGGCACGCCGATTGCAGCATTGCTGACACCGCAAAACGACGGCGTCGGTGACGCAAAAGCTGTTTGGCGTTAGGTTTAAATATTTGGTCATTGTATTAGGGGCCAAGCCCCTTAGGAGCCGGGGCTGTTGTCGTCTCCTGTCGTCGTCGTCGTCATAATCGTCGTTCGCATCATGTAGTCAACGCATTAAAACAACGCGAAACCCGGTTCCTCCTTACGCTGGAACGTAAGGATGCTAAAAGAACAACAAACCGCGACACCTGTTTACATCTAGCCCTGGAGTGTTTCGTAACGAGTACTAACAAACAAGGGGACACTCGTTTACGTTCCGTGCTAGAGAGGTCCGTCATTCAAAGACTAGAAACTTTTACAGCAAAGCTGTATGCCTATACCCCCCCTCCCTCCCAATGGTTTCATCTCAGCTGGCAAAACGGCCAAGTCGCCAAGAATACACTTATAAACTGCATGCTTCCCCGGCCCCTCACAAGGTTTCACGTTAGTGGTGATGGCCCGGGAATTTTCTTAGAGAAATTCGATGTCACGGGCAATAATCGTGCATTTTGACGTTAAGAACCGTTTCTTTTCTGAAAAGTTTAGCATACAAACGCGGACTTTAGCATGCAAACTAAACCGAACTTTCCAACTTTTCAAACTTCCCAAAATTTCCACCGGCTTTCATAACGAAACACCTGATATTCGAAAATTGTAGTTGGAAGGCACACGTTAAGAATAATAATATTGTAGCGCACAGCAATAACGCTTTCCTAGAAGCCTCGGCCTAAACTCGTGTAGCCCTTTCGGTGTTATGAAAGCGGTCTTCTCGCGATCGCGTTTATCTACTTCGATCTGCAAATACCAGCTCTTTAATCCCATAGATTAAAAGTAATGGGCATGACGAAGCCTGCACACGGAATCGTCTATCCGGCGCAACCGATAGACATCTTTTCTGATTACTTGGTTTAGCTTCCTGTAATATAGGAAGAACCGTAAAGTGACACCTTTCATTTTTGCCAAAACGACAGGCGACGCCCGAGGACTTCGAGACAGCTGGGTCACATCATAATGCGTCGAATTATACAAGACGAAGTCGACAAAATGCTCGCTAAGGACATCATCGAGCCCTCTTGCAGGCCTTGGGCGTCACCGGTAGTACTGGTTAAAAAGAAGGACAGCACGTGGAGATTTTGCGTCGATTACAGTCACCTGAACCACATAACGAAAAAGGACGTGTACCCTCTTCCCCGAATTGACGAAGCCCTTGATTGCCTCCACGGAGAAAACTATTTTTCTTACATCGACCTACGTTCCGGTTATTGGCAAATCGCCGTGGATGAAATAGACCGAGAAAAAACCGCCTTTATTACACCGGATGGTCTCTACCAATTTAAGGTACTGCCTTTCGGCCTATGTAACGCGCCTGCCACGTTCGAAAGAATGATGGACGCTCTCCTTCATGGCCTTAAATGGACCACCTGCTTGTGCTACCTCGATGCCGTCATCGTTTTCTCTCCGACCTTTGAAACGCATTTAGAACGTTTATCCACGTTCCTGTCTGTTTTCCGTCTCGCAGGTCTTCAATTGAATTCATTGATATGCCGACTCGCCCAACGTCAACTTCAAATTCTTTGTCATGTCGTGGATGCCCGCGGCGTGCAGCCCGATCCAGCCAAAATACACGCAGTAAAAAACTTTCCCCAACCGCACACCGTAAAAGACGTCAAAAGCTTTCTTGGGCTATGCTCCTACTTCCGGCGCTTCATACAAAATTTCGCCCATATTGCCAGGCCTCTAACCTACCTCCTCAAGAAAGACGTTCTATTCACGTGGGAATCTGCACAAGCTGAAGCCTTTTCCACGCTTATTGATAGGCTTAATACCACTCCTATTCTAGCCCACTTTGACATTTCTGCCCCAACCGAACTACGCACTGACGCCAGTGGTCACGGCATAGGAGCGGTCTTATTGCAGCACCAGTCTGGCGAAGTCCGCGTGATCACGTACGCCAGCCGCCTCCTTTCGGTCGCCGAGCGCAACTATTCCATAAACTAACGTGAGTGTCTCGCTCTCGTGTGGGTAAAGTTCCGCCCATATCTCTTTGGCCGTCCGTTTTCTGTGGTCAACGATCACCACGCCCTGTGCTGGCTGCAATCACTAGAAGATCCTATGGGCCGCCTTTGCCACTGGGCTTTGCGTCTGCAAGAATACGTACTCGTTTTCAGTCGTGTACAAATCGGGATGGTTGCACCGTGATGCCGACTGTTTATCGCGTTACCACGTGGATCCTCCAGACGTAGCCTGGAATGGCACAGAGGCCTGTATTTTTTCCATCTCCGCACTGCTGCAAATCGGTGCGGAACAATACCGGGACCCCTTCCTCCGATCAATAATCGATCGCCTCCGTACAAATTGCCCTGATTGAACCTCCCGGAATTACGTACTGCAGGGCGGCGTCTTATACCATCAGAACTTTCAAAATGATGACCCAGAACTGTTGTCTGTCATACAGTTCTGGGTCATCACTTGCGCTCCACCGTCCTTGAACAACTTCATGACCATCCACTTTCTGTTCACCTTAGCGTTACGCGCACATACGCTCGCGCACGCCGCCGTTTCTTTTGGCCTGGCTTGTACCGTTCGGTCAAGAAGTATGTTCAAGCTTGTGACCAGTGCCAACGGCGAAAGGTTCCCTGCAAATTGCCTGCTGTACTCCTTCAGCCTCTTCCTATCCCTCACGAACCCTTCGCCCGCGTCGGTCTCGACCTCCTGGGGCCTTTTCCTGCATCCACTTCTGGCAATAAGTGAGTTGCCGTTGCAACAGATTATGCAACACGCTACACCATAACACGGGCCCTACCCACTAGCTGCGCAACTGACGTCGCTGACTTCTTCCTTTATGACGTCATCCTGCATCATGGAGCACCCCGACAGCTCTTCAGCGATCGGGGCCGCAATTTCCTCTCTAAAGTCATTGCCGACATTCTTCATTCCTGTTCCACTAAGCATAAATTGACTACCGCTTACCACCGTCAAACGAACGGCCTCACGGAGCGACTAAACCGCACGCTGCTCAACATGCTTTCTATGTACGTTTCCTCCGACCACCGGGATTGGGATGCCGCCTTGCCATTTGTAACCTTCGCCTACAATTCCTCCCGCCATGAAACAGCTGGTTACTCCCCTTTGTACTTGCTCTTCGGCAGGGAACCCGCTTTACCCTTGGATACCCTTGTCTCGCCTGCGTCAACTCCTCCTAGTCAGTACGTCAGCGACGCCATCGCACAGGCTGATCTCACTCGTCAGATTGCTCGCACACGCCTCACTTCGTCACAAACATTCCAGAAGTCCCTCTATGATCGCCACCACGTCGATCATAGAGGGACCGGTCTCTGTACTCTCTCGCTGGCATTGCTAAGCATTATGATTTCAATCAATACACTGTATTTGCGTGCTTCTGCCTCGTAACAATATGGAAAGGTTTACGCCTCGTGGCTACGACTTGCTTTACGTTTATGGCGGAGGGTTTTAGCGAAGAGGACTCAGAGTATCATCAGTGATGATGCGATGGTTTTTGGGCAGTGTCTGTCGCACAGCAGATGACGAAGAGGAGCAATTCGTAAATGTCATGAGCAGTCCCAGAAGCGCTTGACGATAAGTACGTGGCACTCTGCCGCCGGCTTAAGTGCAACACACATTGAGCACCTGCAACGCAGCCACCGAATAAAAGCTCGTGAATAAGCTCTGCGATGCCTCGAACAGCGCAGGGCACGTCGCTGTTGATAGAAACGAACATGCACAATCGGGACGGCTTGTTATCGACGATAACAAGCCGGCCCGGTCGTACATGTACATAGACGATAAAAAGCTGATCCTCGTAGATAATCAGCAAGCATGCTCGACGTCCTATGCGTCAGAGCTGCGGGCAGCTCGACGAGACGGCTTTTAAGCGCTCGGCCACATCAGTGACAGCGTTGTACACTTTTAAGAAGTTCATTACTACAATGAGGTCCCTGCAGGGCTTTGCGAGTTCTATGAAAGTGCCAAAGGAAGCAGAGTCACCTACGATGACCCTGGTGGTGCCTTTTAGCGCCGGCGTCATTACGTGGTCCCTCACAGTGCAAATGTGCATCCCGGGCGAATGCGTTTTTCACTTTGTTAGCCGATAAGCAAGGGTCGGGGTAATTATTCAGTAGCCCGCGCTGTATCGACAAGAAAAAACTTCGTGTCCATCTTAATAAACGATGAGATCGGCGTTTCCAAGTTCGACGATAGCCACTGTCGTCGTCGTGTTATATCTGCTGAGTTACATGACTGAATGTCTTCGCTGTCAGAAATCCATGCTTACGAGGTGGCTGCGTCTAGTTTCCTCGCCTCGCAGCCTGTCTCCTGAAACAGCCTCCTGAAACTGTTTCAAGCACGAATTTCCTGCAGATCAGGAGTGTGTGCCGGGGTCCGCAGGCTGTGGGCAGAGTTCGGCATGAGGTACAAGGGGGGCGGGAAGGGCCGCACGGTCGCAGCAGGCAATTGGCGAAGCACAGCCGACGCATACCTTGCTTGAGATGCTGTGGCTGCTGATTCGCTGCTACCAGCGTAGACACCGGCCGGATTTCTTAACACACGATATCGGCGACAAATGCAGATGCAGCTTCGGACGAGACTATTCCGTTCTTCTGCCACTCACCCAAACGATCGATCGGATGAGCTCTCGCAACGGTATGTCGGTAGACGCAGTCGCCACAGTAGCAATTGTGCTCGAAGGTATGGCGGTTACTCCGTCGTAGTGATGGCATTGCTCCTGGAGGTCTCCCTCGACAGCTGTCGCCTACTTGATTAAATCCTTCACAGTACAAGGTGAAATGCATACGAAGTCGGCGATAGCTGCTTTAATACACCACGTGGAAGTTACAGGTGTCGAAGTTTTTTTTCTGCTGGGACATATCGGGGCCGGGCTAAATCACTTATGGCTGTTCGAACATCACGACCGTTTCATTGGGCTTTTGAATTCGAGATTCCAGACGGCACTGCGACTGGTCTCGACGGTCTGTGCTGGCGAACGACTCCTGAAGCTGCTCGTGAAATTCGTCTCACGACTACAAGCTCGTTTGCATTTCTCTCACGAGATCCTAGCACTGCCGTTCCGCAAGTCGTACTCATTCCTGAGTTTTTGTTGAGGGTGCAACTCGTTAAACGACGCGATGCGCTCAAACAGCTCGATGCAGTCCTCGACGTCTTCAAACACGTCACCACGAAGTGTGGCACGACTGCGCGGATGATGAATTGTTACCTAATAAAGATCTCTTTCGGGCAGTACACGCGGTTTGGGAATTTGGCATCTTGGCGCGGCGCAGAGAAGGTGGTCGTACCCGGGAGACATGCCGAGTTGACGGCGGCTACTCCGGTGAACCGGTGTGTCAACAAAGGCTGGCCGTACCGGGATGCCACGAGGGGTTCTTGACATCAGATGGTCGTACCACGCTCCTCCATCTGTGTAGTTACAGCAAATATTCTTTCCGGGTAGCATTGGGCTCTAATGAGGGCTTTAACACCAATAGTGGCGGTAAAGTGGGTCTAGCCCTAAAAGCGCTTGCGCAGAGAGTTCCCGATACCATCGTGCAATAAGATGACGACGATTTTAACGATTAGATGCTCTCAATGTTCTTGACACGCAACCACAAGGCAGGATTGGGCAGAGCTTAACCACTTATTGTAATTCGATAGGGCTTTAAAGTACTATTTTATTGTCAGAAAGAAAAAGGCTGTGATATGAAAGTTCTAAATGATAAAAACCGTATTTACCCACTAATGCGCCCCCTTCAGCTATTTAAGTTAACTGGAGAGGAAAGGTATACGTAAAAAATTATTTATACCTCCCTCTTTGCGTAACCTAATTTTGTTGTATTAACAGCTAATAAGAGAGAGAGAGAGAGAGAGAGAGAGAGAGAGAGAGAGAGAGAGAGAGAGAGAGAGAGAGACTTTTTTACATCAGGTAGACGCTAGGTCAAGTGGGGGAAGCGGGAAGAGAAGGTGGGATGTTCGAAGCTTGGGACATTTTGAAAATGGACAGTTCAAGTTGAAACTGGTTGGCTTCTTACGAAGGCGGAATAGGCCACGTTGGGTGAGGAGGGCAGGCTCACGGCACGGCACTAAGAGTGGCACCGATGATGTACTTCGCAACAAACCTTCTTCATCATCCTCCTCGATGCGTAGCTAGAACATAAGTGTCCTCATCTCCGGATACAAATGTGTTACATAACGCAACAAATATTTAAAAATAAACTGAATTTCAGCTTATGACAAGCAGCTCGGGAAGGAATAATGATATATAGTTTACGTTTTGAGGGAAACTGAGAAGCTATTTGTGGTCACAAACAGCACGAATATAACGGTAAAATATAAAAAAATGGGACATCTATGTTTTCGTCGAAGCTTTTAACATGCAAGCCGCAGTTTTAACCGGCATAAGATGCGTTTCCTGCAGGTAAAAAAAATCGAAACATATTTTTCCCGAAAAATATTAACGAGACTAATTTGGACACTATATTGTTGACTATTTTGGACACTATATTGTTTGTGCGCAGGTTAAAAATATACACTATAGCCACTATAGCCCATTCAGCGCTTTAAAAAAACGAGCCTTTTGTAGCTGTGCTGTTTTGAAGTTTTGCTCTTTCGCCGTATGCTCTTTTGCCGCTGCACTATTTTCTCGCTGTGCCCTTTTGTCGCCTGTAGTTTCGACCCCTTGCTGTTACGTCGGTCCTCTTGTATCGCGTGCTTCTCTGACCCCGCCCCGAGATTTAAGAATTTTGTCTCACAATTGAGCATGATTCTCTGGTATCACGGCAACAGGAGGCGGAGCGCAAGTAAAAGTAAAGGTAGCCGTCATACGGTATATTAAAAGGTTCTCTCATAATTTCAATATACTTGGAAAAAAAGACCGACGGCAAAGTATTCTTTTCAGCGTATTGTAAGCGTTCGAGTTTATGTTAGCCTCACAGGGACGTGACCAAAAAGAAAAGCAGTACTGTATCAACCACCTCAGTCAACGCGTTAGTTACATTCAAATGTTTCGTATCGGTCACCTTCTTTACGTGGTTCGTTATTAAAAAGCTAACTATAAAACGTAAATGCTCCGTTGTAACAACATGCAAATAATGTTTCCCGTGGTATTTACGGTACCTTGATCCCAATTGTAAAGATTGTGCTTGCAGCCGACAGTTGACAACTGTGAAGTCGTTACTAAATCTCCTCATGTACGTACCAGGAGGAGGGTTCCAACAGACAGCATTGAATGTGAGCACTAGCCACCCGCGTTATTCAGTAGCCTTTGTACTTTTTGTACTTGCGACCAAGAAAAATGGGCTCTCTAGAATTTCGTTGCGCGCGTGCTATCATGGGCCAGAACGGCCAATTTTACGCATATGATGACATCATTTTCTACTATTTGTTCTTTTCTTCCAATTTTGCCTTTTTTTGGTGTGCCCATAAAGAAGAGTGCGTGTATAACAAACTTCCGTTGTAGCAGCGCCCTTTTGTCTCGCCTTTTCTTCATCCCTGTGTATTAATGTGCTCATTTCCACCAAATATTAAGGGCCGAACAACGCACTGTGAATGCCTAACAGAAGTAAAAATAGCTACAGCGCCAATTGAAACAAGGGCAGAGTAAGACGATGCGACGAAAGCTGACCACCACTGGAATTAGTGTAACTGGAATGGAAAGATGGAAAGTTAGACAAGAAAAAGGAAAAAAAGAAAAGGCATTCGTCCCGTCGTCTTTCAATGTTATTTTTGCGATTCACGCTGTGCTATTTTTACAAGGAGCTACTAACTCGCCCAACAGTACACTTTGTTAAGCCAAACAGAAGCGCGTGTCTCGATACCTCGCCTCCAGTGAGGCAACACTTGCAAACCGCACATATTCCGGCAGCGCATATTTTCCGCACAATACGTCTGAGCCTTAAAAAATAGTTGCAACCGTGCCTCAAAAACAATGGGGGTAATTGTTGAGCGTACGTCGACCATTCCGCATGTATCACTCACTGGCACCATCAAATCCGTGCGCACTGTTGTTTATACAGCCGCTGGGACTTGTCTCCGTACAAAGTCAGTTACTGTTGTGGATTTCTTGTGAAAAAATGCCTATATTTTGGGAGCTTTATTTTCAATTGAGTCAAATTTACCTGAACAGAATTTTATAAACAGGCTAAAATTTGTGTCCGGGCCTAAACCCAGCGGTGTCAAAGCTAATGTATGACATGTTCTACATGTTAGTAAGAGAAGTTAGCTTCGACAGCGTTGCATAAAAAAATTGGCCTATTAGTGAGAGAGAAAGGGAGAGAGAGGGAGAGAGAGAGAAATAAACATTTCTTGTCTGAAAAGACTAGCTAGCACTTCGTCCTTGCCGGTACGAGGTGGCAGGTCTCCTCAGAACAGGAAACTTCTGTAGGTGGCTGCCGTCTACTCCGGGTTCACCAGATTCTTCTGGCTCTCCGGATCCTCGTAGACGACCAGTGCCTCCCACGTTTAATGTCGTGTTGACCGGTTGTATGCGCGCTTGTAATATCTTGTAGTGCGGCAGTCAGGCTTCTTGAGGATGCTTGGCTATCCACAGGTGGTCTTGGCGGCGGTCTTCGCAAGGGCACTGCAGGATTATGTGCGGCAAGGTGTCGGTTATATCTCAGTGAGTGTGGAGACACGGAAATTGCGTGAGGTAAATGCGGTTTATGATTATTCCGCGTGCGTATGTGTTTGTTTTGAGGCGACGAAAGATTACGCTTTCTTCCTTGGTGAGGTCGGGTTGGGGGTGGAGGGGTATATCTCCTCCGCTTAAGTCGGCAGTGCTGCAGTATTGCCCTATAGGTATTGGACACGTGTTCTGCGCCCGTTGCAGCACAGATGTTGACCGGCAAGAAGGCTCGGCTGATTTGTTCTTGGGCTGCAGCATGCGCTGATTCGTTTCCCACCATCCCTTCATGCCCCGGAATCCAGGTGACGTAGGTGTAAGGAAAAAAGTTGGGGGTGCGTCTTTGAGATTTTAAGTGCTTTCGCGGACACGCGAACATTGCCGTAGAATTCCTTCTGCGTGATTTTGCTTGCTCTTCCGATGGCGTTAGTAATTTCTACAAAGGACCACTTCGACAGTTGAAGACCGGCTTGTGGGCGATGAATGATTTTCGTGTCGTCTACGGGCAATGGTGGCATCCGGGAACGTTTCCGCTGCGCCGTCTCCGGGGCCAATTGCTGGAGGGTTGGTTGTGCGGCTGGTGGTGCTCCTTGAGTGGCGGCAGTCTTGTTTCGTTTCCTTGCAGTCACTTTCCATCCCCTGACACCCTATACCACCTGCTAGGGGAATGCCAGCAATCCCTATTAACATCACCCAAATGTTTTAAAAGAGCGCCCTGTAAAGCTGGTTATTTTGTGTTAACCCTTTGGAATCTTCAAAATATATATCATGGACCTTTGGAACCCTTTGGATTCTTCAAACAAAAATATATCATGCACAGAAAGAGCAGCTTGAAACACATAACGGTCATGGTGGGAACAACGCGACACCCGATGGTTCCTCAATTCACGCGCGTGCCCCGTACACGAAGGCGCTGGCATCGAGGCGCCAACTGTCGGCGCTCATTAGCGTCATAATGCGCTGCTTTGCTTCGCCTCTCTTAAACAGGAACACCATCTGAATGAGTCCTTGGGAACGACATAAGGCAAGTTCATAGAGCTGCTCACGTCTCTGTTCATAGCGCAACAGGGCCGAGCGCCACGTGCCTTCCGTTGTGGCGAGAGGCGAGACAGTTTGTGGGCTCGAATCCAGGCGCCGCCTCGTGAATGGCACTGTTTATGGCGACGTCACTTCTGTGACGAATATGACGTCACTGAGATCTTAGTGTACCCAGGCATATGTTTCCAGTTATTTGTAACTAGTATTTGTGTCCACAAAAAATGCGTTTGCCTTCTCGGTGGGGATTTGTTCGTTGCTCAGATGAAAACCACCCGCTGTACAAACACATTTTTCCGTACTGGAATTGTACGTGTTTATGAATACAATTTCCGACCCCCTACTCATACCACCTACTTACAGAAACCTTCTTTATCTTTTATTAAAAAAAAGATCCCATTAACAAGGGCGGCCTTCCCTAATAAATCAGAAGGGGCATTCTTACCTCCGCAATGTTACATGATAATTTATTTATTAATTAATATACCTACATTCCCCACAAGGCATTGTTGTAGGGGTGTGTTATACAGGAAAATAAAGACAAGGAATCAGAGGCAGGACATAAGGTAACAAGAAAAGAAAATGCAAAGAAAAAACAGCGGAAACAACAGACGACAGCGACACACAAATAAAAGAGAGAAAAAACATGTTTTAGAAAAACCAAGCAAAGCGGAACGAAATCCTGTAAATTTTAAAAAGATAACATTTCATTCGTAACCACATTTCTAGAGATATACTGCAGCAGAATAAAAATGATGTTACGTCCAAAATGGCTGCAGACTCTATGGCAAGAATTTAGTGGCTGATATTTCGCACTGATAACATGCACGTTCTATAACCTCCAGCAATTGCGCCAAAAACCAATTGGCGGCCTCAAATAACACAGTAGGTTCTGTATCCTATATGAGTGATGCTTGTATTATGTGCGATATACCTATATTCGGATTTTATAAAAATAGACTTGGGCCAATAAGGCGCTTTTATGGAATACAAAGAAACTGAAGAATAAACTACAGGCCACAAAACTGGATTATGTTTCTTCCTAGTCTGAAATCTTCTCAGTCAACTCTGACAAGCTACGGTATTGTGCAAACACACTGACTGAAACAATAGCTTGAACACCTGTTACACGCTGCCCGTAAATAACATCTTTGGAGGAAAAAAACTTTCAGATAAGAAATGATAGCTTGGCGAGTTCATGCAACATAAAAATTTACCCATTCAGACCCAATCAGACAGTTCTGTCGAATACGTTCATATTCGACGAAAAACTCCCGTCAGAAAAGAAAACCCTTCAACAGAAAACGGGTGACCAGGCGTGCACTTGAGGCAAGTACTCTTCGCGTTCTCTTTTGCAACCCAGATACTTCCAATTAAACTTCCAAACTTTAAATTAAAATGCATGCATTAGGCATGGCGATGGCACTGAAATTGCGTTCTCAAAGAGCCTAAACTTCATGGCAACAAGGTACTAACCGATTTTTGATAGATATAAAGATAACTTTTTATTATACACTAAAAAAAAAGAAAAAAACGCTCGCACGTAATTTTGCGAGGAACGAAGAATACATATTTTAAGGAATTTATCAGAACCGATAAGATATTCTATTAGTTGATCTTGTTAAAATGCTTGGGGCTATAATCTCGGAAAATTTAACGCGTAATTTACATCTTAAACACTTATGTGCCTTCTAAAGGAGTCGCTCGAACTCAAGAGAAAATGTGTTTTTTATCGTAAGTTATGTTCTGTATCATATCACAAGGGTGACATGAACGACTCAAAAATTACTGGCCGATCAGCTTGCTGTCAGTCTTCTGCAAGGTATTTACCAAGGTAATCACTAAAAAAATTCTGCAAGCTTTTATTTCAGTCAACCTAGTAATAATCACGGTTTCGTAAAAGCCATTCAACAGTGGACCGTATTCACACAATCAGTCAGGTGATACAAAAACGCGCAGAGTACACTAAACCTCCTTATACGGCCTTCATACATTATGAGAAAGCATTTGACTCTGTCGAAACCTCAGCAGTGATTCATGCATTGTGGAATTAGGGTGTAGACGAGCATTAGGCAAGAATACTAGAAGATACCTACAATGGGTCCACAGCAACCATAAGCAGACCAGTGAAATACCTATAAGAAAAGGCATCAGACAAGAAGACACAACCTCTCCAATGTTATTCACAGCATGTTTACTACAGGAATTCAGGACTTTGGATTTGGAACAGGTGGGGTAAGGGTTAATGGAGAACATCTTAGTAACCTCATATTTGATGATGACGTTTCCTTGTTAAGTAACTCAGGGGACGAATTATTACAAAGCACGATTACCGCACTGGACAAGCAGAGTAGAACCGTGGGCTTGAAAATTACTATGGAGAGAACTCAAGTAATGCTCAATAACCTCGGGACAGTACAGCGGTTCAGAATAGGTATCGAGGCAGTGGAAGTCGAAAGCGAATATATTTACTTAAGCCAAGTAGTGACAAGGGTCAGAGAACAAACGCAGTTAAGGACAAATTAGTAGAAATTAAGAACAAGAAATGGGTGTGGCGGGCATATAGTCTGAAGGTAAGTACCGTTGGTCATTAAAGGTAACAGAGTGAATCCCGAAAAAAGGCAGGCGTGGCAGGAGACGGAAGAAAGTTAAATTGGCAGACGAGATCGAGAACTTTGCGAGGATAAATTGGTCGCAGTTAGCACAGGACTGGGATGATTGGCGATTAATGGGAGAGGCATTTGCCCTGCCGTGGGCGTATAAAGACTGATGATGATGATGATGATGCTGATGATGATGATGATAATTATCTGTGTCAAAAATTGTTCCTCACAATGATCAGTTATCGTAACTCAGATTCGGAGACTACTAGAAAAAGAAACATCGACAAATTAGTACTGTATCGATATCGAGTACAGCACAGGGGGCTAAAAATAAAAACACCCTTAGGGTGGGATTTCGGAGCACGTTAAAAACTTTAGGCTGTCAAAATAATCCGTAGCCCTCTAGAACGGGACTCACCAACCGCGGTGGCGCAGTGGCTAAGGCGTCGTGCTGCTGAGTACGAGGACGCGGGTTCGATTCCCGGTTGCGGCGGCCGCTTTTGTGATGGAGGTGCGAGAAGCAAAAACGCCCGTGTGTACGAGATTTCGGCGCGCGTTAAAATCAATAGGTGGTGAAAATTAATCCGCGGCCCTCCACAATGGGGCGCCTCACGCATGCGTTGCGTCGGCGCGTTAAAGGGATGGACAACCGATTTTTGTCGCATATATGGTGCCTAGCTCATATGAAAGCCAGCGCTTTATATAGCCCGGTTTAATTTGGCAGCGACCTTTCTGAAATCGGAAGGGTGGCGGTTCGTAGTGTCGAAACTTGACACTACAATACGTGTCCCGGTCACCTGACCTGCAAACCTAGCAGCTACTGTCACTGCTGAAACGTTCATTCATTTATTGAAAACCTCTTAACACAAGTACTTGTATAATTTTATATTGCATATGTATTTTTTTTCATTATTTTGAAAAATTTGAAGACAAACCGCCCGCCGCCGCTGGGTTGCTCTCAGTGTGGCTAACTGAGCCTCCATGCCCATAATCAACGGCAGCGTTCAGTAAACACATCCAGTGATGGAGCTTTGACAATTTTACCTCAGTCAGGGGCGTTTGTTCTGCCTAATATTCAATTTCAGTTTCCAAATAAACCAACGCCAACGTAAAAGAAAAAACGCACCCGGAGAGAATCGAACGGCCGACCTCTACAACGTGAAGCCAGATTCTACCTGTCATCCATCCCAACAGATGGGGCCTTCGTGCTGGTGAATTAAAAAAAACACATAAAGTAATGAGAAATCAAGCATAACACTTTTTTAGCTGGAGAGAAGTTTTTAAATACCGCTTTTCATTTCGCATGCAGACAAAAGTATCTTGCCGCGCTACTGTGTGTCTTGGTTGCCAGCATTATTTTGGGGAGGACACATACAGGATGCAGCGATGGCGTAGAGGTAGAACACCCGCCTCGCGTGCAGAAGGACCGTGGTTCGAATCCCGGTGCCGGACAATTCCCACCGGATTAAAAAAAAAAGAAAAAAAAAATCCGCGTATTGATGGAATTGCACAAAGGGGCTTGGGGTGCGGCCTGACCCCGGCGACCATTGCCGGTAATGCACTCCCTCACCAGAGCAGGATTGGCCACCCTGGTGTAGTACCGGCCACAACCTCCCATGAATACGCCAACTAACCCTCGGCCCTCAGTCCCCAGCGGCTGCGAAGCAACTGACCACGGCGGCGGTCAGACCTGTGACGCAGCAGAGGGTGCTAAGAATCACTGGATCCGGACAGGCCGCCAATGGAATCTGAACCTGGCAACGTTTAACGTGCGAACCTTATCTAGCGAAGCAAGTCTCGAGGTGTTGTTCGAGGAATTAGAGGGCATTAAATGGGATGTAATAGGGCTTAGCGAGGTTAGGAGGGCAGGCGAAGCCTTCACGGTGCTGAAAAATGGACACGTCTTATGTTACCGTGGTCTAGAGGACAGAAGAGAACTGGGAGTGGGATTTCTAGTCAATAAAAGCATAGCTGGCAACATAGACGAATACTACAGCATTAACGAAAGGGTAGCTGCTCTTGTAATTAGGCTCAATAAGAGGTACAAGCTCAAGGTGGTGCAGGGCTACGCACCCACATCCAGCCACGACGACCAAGTAGTGGAACGCTTCTATGAAGATGTGGAATCGGCAATGGCTAAAGTAAAAACGCAGTATACTGTAGTTATGAGGGACTTCAATGCTAAAGTAGGCAAGAATCAGGCTGGAGACAAGGCAGTTGGGAACTATGGTCTGGGCTGTAGAAATAGCAGGGGGGACCTACTAGTTGAGTTTGCAGAACGGAATAACCTACGCATAATGAATACCTTCTTCTGTAAACGGGAGAGTCGGAAGTGGACCTGGAGGAGCCCGAATGGGGAGCACAAAAATGAAATAGACTTCATATTATGCGATAACCCTGGCGTCGTGCAGGATGTGGAAGTGCTCGGAAGGGTAAGGTGTAGTGACCACCGTATGGTAAGATCTCGAATTAGGCTAGAGTTGAGGAGGGACCGCAACAAGCTAGTACGAAAGAAGCCGATAAATGAGCAAGCAGTAAGACGTAAAGCAGAAGAATTCAGGATCGCGCTGCAGAACCGATATTCCGCCCTAAACGAGGAAGCCGAGCTTACGACACAGGAAGCCAGCGACAACCTTACACGCATTCTTACGGAGTGTGCAGTAGAAGTCGGGGGCACTATGGCTAGACAGGATACTGGTAAACTTTCACAGGAGACGAAAGATCTAATCAAGAAACGGCAAACCATGAGAATCTCCACCGCAGCTGACAGAATAGAACTAGCAGAGCTCTCGATGTTAATCAATAAGCGCAAGACAGCTGACATACGGAAGTATAATATGGAGAGGATCGAATACGCTGTAAAGAACGGAGGTAGCCTGAAAGCAGTAAAGAGACGTCTTGGCGTGGGGAAAAATCAGATGTATGCACTTAAGGATAAGCAAGGCAATGTCATCACAAATAGGGATAAAATAGTCACAGTGGCCGAGGAGTTCTATAGGGATCTGTACAGTAGCCGGGACATACAGGATAATGCCGAACGAGACAGTAGTTCAGAGGAGATAGACATCCCACCAGTAACGACCGAAGAAGTAAGGAAGGCTTTGAAAGAAATGAAAGGGGGCAAAGCACCTGGTGAGGATCAGATAACAGCAGACCTCTTGAAGGATGGCGGCGAAATTGTACTTGAAAAACTGGCAAACCTGTATACGCAATGCCTAATGACCGCAATGGTACCGGAATCTTGGAAGAACGCGAACATCATCCTAATCCATAAGAAAGGCGACATGAAAGACTTGAAAAACTACAGGCCGATCAGCTTACTGTCAGTCGTCTACAAGGTATTTACCAAGGTAATCGCTAACCGAATCTCTGCTACCTTAGATTTCAGTCAACCTAAAGAACAAGCAGGGTTCCGTAAAGGTTATTCAACAATGGACCATATTCACACGGTCAATCAGGTGATAGAGAAGTGCGCTGAGTATACTCAACCCCTATATATAGCCTTCATAGATTATGAGAAAGCATTTGACTCGGTCGAAACCCTAGCAGTCATTCAGGCATTACGGAACCAGGGGGTAGATGAGCATTATGTAAGAATACTAGAGGATATCTATAATGGGTCTACAGCTACTATCATCCTCCATAAGGAGAGCAGTAAAATACCTATAAGGAAGGGTGTCAGACAAGGAGACACAATCTCTCCAATGTTATTCACAGCATGCTTACAAGAAGTATTCAGAACGTTGGATTGGGAACAGGTGGGAGTAAGGGTTAATGGAGAATACCTCAGTAACCTCAGATTTGCTGATGACGTTGCCTTGCTAAGTAACTCGGGGGACGAATTGCAAAGCATGCTCTCCGCACTGGGCGAACAGAGTAGAACCGTGGGCCTGAAAATTAATATGCAGAAAACTAAAGTAATGATCAATAACCTCGGGACAGCACAGCAGTTTGAGATAGATGGCGAGGCAGTGGAAGTGGTAAGCGAATATATATACTTAGGCCAAGTTGTGACCCCAGATCCCAACCATGAGGCAGAGATAATTAGAAGGATCAGAATGGGGTGGGGTGAATATGGCAGACATTATCAGATAATGAATAGCAGCCTACCATTGTCGTTGAAGAAGAAAGTGTATGACAGCTGCATCTTACCGGTACTCACCTACGGGGCAGAAACTTGGAGGCTCACTAAGAGGGTTCAACTTAAATTGAGAACGACTCAGCGGGCAATGGAGCGGAAAATGATAGGTGTAACATTAAGGGACAAGAAGAGAGCGGAGTGGGTCAGGGAGCAAACTGGTGTTGAAGACATATTAGTAGAAATTAAGAAGAAGAAATGGACTTGGGCAGGGCATGTAATGCGAAGGAACCGCTGGTCATTAAGGGTAACAGAGTGGATCCCTAGAGAAGGCAAGCGCTGCAGGGGGCGGCAGAAAGTTAGATGGGCAGATGAGATCAAGAAGTTTGCGGGGATAAATTGGTCACAGTTGGCACAGGACCGAGGTAATTGGAGAATAATGGGAGAGGCCTTTGCCCTGCAGTGGGCGTAGACAGGCTGGTGATGATGATGATGATGATGATGACATACGGCTCGTGGATCTAAAAACTTCGATTTAAAAAATTCCTGGGCGTTATCAGCAAAACCGTTTCTGCTTAAGTTGCTTTAAGTGATTCCCTTTCATTTTGGATAGAGAATGTATACTCAACATAAACCGGTTGTCTGTCCCTTTAGGCCTTACTATCAATCAATCTACTACGCAGCTCTTAAAATCTCAGGTTTAAGTACGGCGTGAAGAACACTAAAAGCTGATTATTGAGATGGCTAATCACGCTATAATGCCCGCTTATCATTTCTACTGATACTATGCTACCAGTGGAACTGATGTACGCGTTCCGTCCGGTGTCTGCATGCCGGTCATATATGAAAACCCAAAATAAGCAGTTTACTGTTTTATGTGTACTTGTGGGTGGCGATACCAAGGACGTCCAGAAAGCAATCTTCTGGCGAAAGACAGCACGAAGACAATCACGGAAAAAATACGGACAACGGTGTCGTTTTCTGGCTTACTGATTGATTTAAAATATCTATATTTAAAAACAGAGGGAACAAAGAACATGGCTATCGTGATTGCAGAATTCCACGGGCCTTCATGATTCTTTCGAACGATGGTTTGGGCTAGTTGGTGGTGTATACTGAAATTCGAAACGGGAGACGGGACAAGGAAACGACGACACAAGGCGCTGACTAACAAGTGGTTGTTTTATTGCGGGGGTTGCGAAATATACCCAGTCTTTTTGCGCTGTTTCGAATTTCAGTATGATTCCTTCAGCCATCACCTTCAGGCAGGGTCATCGCTGCACAACTTCGTTAGAGTCGTTCTGGTGTTTCACGCTGCCACATTCTACACCACTAACTGAAAGGTCAAATGTTTAATATTGTAATAAGGCGAAAACATTATAGCTCTTATCAAATGAGAAAAGGGACCGTCGTCGTTGTGAGCATCACGGAAAGTACCAAAAGTCACATGACCTGTGCTACTGGAACTGCGCAGTGAAAGAGCGTGCTGGTACTTTGATTTCGTTTCTCGGGAACGCATGCGCTGCTTGCTAATCGGGGTGTAGATGCTGCTTGGCTTTGATAGTAAAGTCCGTGTGCCCAACGGGGAGCCACGCATGGGAGTAGGAATGTGGTGCTGGCGTGTCGTTGCTTGGCTTTCGAATTCCTACATGTACGTAACCTTAAATGCCACTGCCGACGTTTTCTTGAGAACAGCGCTAAAGACCCTCTCGCAGACAAGTATCATACATAAGGAAGCGGAGGAGAAGTAACACATGCAGGTACTGCGTAGGAACAATAAAAACAGATAAAAAACTTGAATGTTCAGCGAAGTGAGTATTAGTTGAACTTAAAATATTCAGTCTTTATATAACCACGAATGTTCATAATTCTCACACACAAAAAATAAAAACACATAACAAACGTACACTGGCAAACAAAACATATACCCCATAAGAAACATATAGACTTAAAATGAAGTCCTTCATTTTCAGTTTGCATTTTTTCCGGTGTTCTGCTGTACATGACGGCTACTTAAAGAGAATACAGCGGTGCCCTCTACTATGCCCTCAGGCTTACAACAAACAAAATAGATAAAGTTAAAAGAAATATGAACTATCGAAATCACAAAAGGCTATCTCACAAAGCGCTCTGCCGCAATTTACTCAACAAACAAAGGAACAAAAAAAACTCCGTTTGGTTTGACCAGTTCAATCAATGCCACTTAAATTATGTGAAACCGAGATGTGGCATCACAATTTTTGTGCATTAGCGCGTGGTTTCTGAAATTTTTGTTGGTTTTTCGCCAGAATTTTGCAACCAACGAACTATTCAAAACAAAACGTTTAGTAAGAAACCATGAAACCTAAATTGAGCGCTTGTGTCGCCTACAGTCCAGATCGCAGTTAATATACAGCATTTTAATGCTTCTAAAAACTATTATATAATTACATATTGATGTTCGCACGCCGTACGTCCGATTGGTGGCTCTGATTTTTTTCTCTGTATTTACTGCAGAATGAGTAATGCACTATTGCTTGCTGGAGCTTCGATGTAGCCTACTAATCATTTTCTAAAACCATAGGCTCCCTTAGGCTACTTGCAAGCAAAATGTCCGGTCTGTCTGCCTTTATGTCGCTGGAATTATCCCTAATTTTAGTGCTGAGCCTGCTCACCAGTAAGCTGCTGACGCATTGAGAATTCGTGGGCAAGTGCTTGGTGGTGAGAAGAGTGTAGCGTGCTATGCGGAGGACGGACAGTAAGAAAAAAGAGGGAGAGACAGAGGGGATGGAGAGTATGATGCACAAGATGAAAAAGCAGGGAAACAGCGTATGGACGTAGAGAGGATGTGAGAAGAAAACAGGAAGTAGAAGGATAGGAGAGTACAGACAGTTTGTGTGTATGAAGGGGAAGCTAAAGGAGAATAGACGACTCTCAGGCATAATATAAGAGGGAGAGAAAAGGTGATCATAGCGGGGAGCAGAATCATGCGCAAATGGGAATAGAGAGAGAAGGGAAGAGATGATGTCGAAAGAATAAAACGGTGAGTCATTCCACTCTGTGAAGATAGATGACCTGCGGCTTCCTCATGAGAACGACAAATGAAATGTGCTATTTTTCGTCGCCCCCCGAGAGCAAGATACTAGGGTCGGCGACACAGCAAAAGGTCACCAGTTGCCTGAGCGTAGAGCTTTCGGATAATGATGTCGATGTGGTTCATGGTGCCCCCCAAAATGTGGCGGGATAGCAAACATTACCGTAAAATTAAGCGCTTGAGCTACCCGTAACAAACTTCTGTTTCCTGCAAAAATAAAACGAAACGAATGAAGGCGTCACTGCTGGGATATCAAGTAAATAGCCCAGTACACGTAAACGACCTGGAAACAAAGTCCTACTCGGAAAGACTGATCGGTGCCACGAGAAATAAAACGGAAATATGCAGTGATGATTTATGGCAAACATTTAATGAGGGATTCCCAGAACTTGAGAATTGTGCGCGTCCCATGCGATGACGATCTGGTCACACTAGTGTAAACAGCTGTTTGCAGCTACTGGTACTCCCATATCTAACACCTTGCCCATCTCAATAAACAAACAATATAGCGTACCTGAAAGCAACGATGTTTCTCTTCTTTATGCGAGCATTCGCAGCCTGAAGAAAAACTTGAACTTGTTCTTCTGGGTTCCTTTATACGCATGCTCATCCTATCCAAATTGAAACGTTAACGGAAACGCGGTTAACATAGGGCGAAAATGGCAACATCAACGTGTAATTATTCATATATAAGTCACGAGAGTCACGCACGCACGGTGGGGTGGCCTTTTTTGTAAAATCAGGATACTCGTTTTCAAAACTACAAATCCGCCCCATGCACGTGGCTAGTTATGGAATCTTTGTTTATCCCATATAAAAATGCCTTATGGGCGTCTATAGAAAAATGTATGGTGAGCTATGGCCGCCTATGGGTCCCTATTGTCACCCATAAAAGTGCATAAATTAGGCTATAGCCAGCTATTGAAGTTTTTATGCATCCTGCACTAAAGAATGTAAACCATACAATTCTCTTTAGACGACTATAGAACATCCTAGTGTGTTTAGTCTATAGAGTCACTGCTATTCAGGCTAATGTAGCCAGCTAAAGAAAAATCTATGGCTTTAGTTCTATAGGCTAGCCGCGACAAAGCTCTTTTGGCTGGCTATAGACCATTGTTTATCTTTAAGTCTACAGACTTGAAACCATTCAGCCGTCTTTTACCAGCTATTGAAAAGAGTTCGTGCTAAAGCTAAAGAGAGAAAGCCATAAAAGCTCATTTGGCTGGCTATAGGCCGTTGTTTAGCTCTAACTCTACAGACTCAAAACCATTGAGCTGTCTTTTGCCAACTATTGAAAAGAATTCGCCATAAAGCTAAAGAGAGAAAGCCATAAAAGCTCATTTGGCTGGCTATAGGCCGTTTTTTAGCTCTAACTCTACAGACTCAAAACCATTGAGCTGTCTTTTGCGAGCTATTGAAAAGAATTCACCCTAAAGCTAAAGAGAGAAAGCCATAAAAGCTCATTTGGCTGGATATAGGCCGTTGTCTAGCTCTAAGTCTACATAATTGGAACCATCCAGCTGTCTTCTGCCAGCTATTAGAGAGAATCTGCCCTAAAGCTAAAGAGAGGCACCCATAAAAGTTTCTGCGGCTGGCTACAGCGCAATATGTAACTGTAAACCTTTACACGTGTGACAATTAAGCAACATTTAACCGGAATTAGGAAAGCGTTTGGCGCAGAATTTAGAGGTTTGCATCCATAAAACCTTCCTTAGCTAACTACATAGTGACATAAGCCTCTAAGTATCCAGCTGTTTTGTTCAAGCATAAACGCCAGATAACACGGGAAATCGTTGAGGCGTACCACATTGATGATAGGAAAGATAAGTGCGTTAGCCAAGCAAGTGTCATGCTTCATGCAAAAGAGATTAAGTATCTCAGGGGCTCGTGAGTTGATTTTGGCGCATGTTTGTTTTTTCCATTTTGGCATGCAATGTTTCATCTTGTTTGCGCAGTGTTCTGCGGTTTTTTGTTTGTTTTTTGGTGTTTGGGGGTGTGGTATCTTCTGCCTACATATTTCCTTTCCGCCTAATAAATTTTTCAGTTGTTAGACCAGCGCTTGTCCTGTGTACTCCTTTCTGCGTCCTGTTACGTTTGCGCCTGGTTTCATTCAAGATGCATTTCCAACTCGCCCAGCTTGCAAGTCTTCTGCTAATAAAAAAGTGTTAGCCTATAAAGGTATAATTCGAGCGCACCATTAAATTCTATTCCGCTGGTTCCAATATGACTTATGACGCGTAATTTATACGCTCATGATTTACCTAGCTACATTTACAACACAGACTGAATAACGATGATGAGGTTCATCGGCCAGATATATGAAATTTTTTGTTCAATAACGTTAGGTACCTAATATACCAACAATACGGGAAAAGTACGATTAAAGGCAGCTACAGACAGATTAACGCTCAAATTCAGGTTGCAACTTTGGATACTGTGCCTCGGCAAAGTTGCGAATGAACGTCGACCGAAAGACGTATAAGTTCGGAGAATTCTTCCTCTGCGGCCCTTCGCTGCCGCGGTCAAGTGGAAAAGCGGGCTTCTCTGAAAACGGCCTTCTCAGCGTCGAAGCAAATTGGAAAGAACTTTCGCGGCCCCCGTTCCTGCGGGCGCAGTCAGAAATATGGTGGCATCTGCGAACAATCGCATTCCTTCTCCGGCGGAGCTCACTTCGAAATTAGTCATTGAGAAAGGGGGAGAGCTACCCAAGCTGGACCGAAGGAGGCAGGGACAGGAAGTTCTGGGAAGCGTTGAAAAGGTAGAGGGGACCACGACCGGCCGGGGAGGTGCGGCGTGAGTGCCGCGCGCGTCGACACTGTAGCCCGGGCGTGCGAAGGGAAGTTTTCGTGGAAAAGAGGGTCAGGCGTTCTGTGCTGTGTTAGTATTCGTGCGCGCAGCAATAATAGTGGCAGAAAATTTTCCCTGAGTACTGATAACAGATGTAGTTTTTTCGGATGAAGAAAACAAAACGTTAAGCGATGTTGTATTTGCCACATAAAATCATTACCAGAAAACAAGTTCGAAAAAGGTCGAAAGATGGGCACGTATCTCCGCACTATTTGCTAGCGCGATGCACCTGCTTATACCAGGATGTACTCAGTCAGCCACATCTCGTCTCCTTGCTCATGTGCGCGGGCATGGCACGTGTTGCCTGGTGCTGGGAATTTACGACTCGACTGCAATGTGTTCGTGTTGATGGTGTGACGCCAAGCAAATGTGCCGCCTTTCGCTGTCGGAATTTCGGTGTTTACGGTGACAGTGTTACGATTAATTTAACATCAACTCGAAGTCACGCGAAAATGGATACCTGCGATACCACGACAGGAATTTCATCGTACGCAAAACACCAGGGTGAGTGATCTTACGAACTGAAGAGGCTGTATTGTGCGAGAAATGCAGGACTTTTTTTGGTGTTCAAGAATACGTTTCCAAGCTACCCTGCACCACATGGGCATTGCAATGTACTCAGAAGTGAAGATTTCGCCGCGGTGATGAGACAAATATAATTATTTTTTCGCGAACTGAGAAAACGTACAAGGAACTAATTGAACGGACTTGGAAAACGTTTTTTATTATTGCATTATGTGCGACCATCTTCATTGTTTAATTAAGAGTGCATTTCCATTTTAGCCACCATATTTGCAACTTCGTGCATTGAGTACTGAGTGAAATGAACGACTTCTGAGTGTTCTATTTTCTGTGGACTACCCAGCACCTGTAGGTATATGTGTCTAGGCGGGCGTTCGTTGAAAATGTGCCGCGTAGTGTGGCTGTCGAGCGAATGACGTAAGCGTGAGCCAGAGTGTTGGAATGCGTGTGCTGTGTGTTTCGATCGCCGTATGTGAACAACAGTTTACTGGCGGCGAAGTAGCGTAGATAGTAGCTCTTTATGTAATGAATGGGATGAATAAACCCCTTGGTTTTGCTTTTCTTGTTTGCCTTTGTTTAAGCCTTTTGTGAATGAAAACTGGTGACGTGTTTGCAGTCGCAACCTTGCACTCCCCCTATATCGCTGAAGTGTTCATGGAGCATATATTACAGAATGCAGATAGCCACACAACCTAAGTGCCACAGGAGAAGTTCTAGGGATCCGCAAGGCTATATGCCGGCATGGCAGAGTGTTATTAATTTATCAGAGGCTGCTGCTGTCGCTGTGTTTTAAGTAGTGGCGATTCTCTTCTGGCTGCAGCCCATGCAAAAATATCGTATGGTCGGCTATTGAAAATCCTTCTTATGGTTGTTTTTACCTATTTGGCCCAATTATCTTTAGACATTTCTATGGGTGTCTTTAGCCATTTCTATGGATATTCCTATGGGTGTCTTTAGCTTCTTCTATAGCTATAGCGATATCGAAAGAAGACCTAAAGAAAGCCATAGAAGCGGCTATAGAAGAAGCTAAAGACACCAATAGAAATGTCGATACGAATAGCTAAAGACAACCATAGTACCGGATATAGAAGAAGCTAAAAACACCCATAGGAATGTCGATACGAATATCTAAAGACAACCACAGAACCGGCTATAGAAGAACCTAAAGACACCCATAGGAATGGCGATACGAATCGCTAAAGACAACCATAGAACCGGCTATAGAAGAACCTAAAGACACCCATAGGAATGTCGATAGGAATATCTAAAGACAACCACAGAACTGGGTATAGAAGAAGCTAAAGACACCCATAGAAACGTCTAAAGAATATTGGGCCAAATAGCTAAAGCCGACCATAAAAAGAATTTTCTATAGCCGACCATATAATATTTTTGTATGGGATCAACATAAAGTGCTACCTTAAATTAGGGGTTATCTCGCAACCCTTGAACTAATCTTTTTTTATTATGCTGCTTAAGCTTAAATAGCCTAAATATTACGCTTATTATACAGCTTAAGGTAATAGAGCTTACACGTAAGCTGTGTGAGCTTTAATAGGCAGTGTTAACTCTCGCGGCGAACAACAATTATCCCATTGTCCTTACGGAATATTTTAATACTGATGCGCGCAATGCAGTGTTTTCAGATTACGAGGTTTTGCTCGCTTCTTTCAATCTTCGGAACCTCATTTCTACGCCCAGCGATGATAATAGTCCACGTGTTAACAAATTTAGCCACTCCGTCAAAGCAAGCGTGTATGACGAACCGATCACTGATCTACCTATTTTTGTTTCCATTAAGGACCTGTCTAAGACTGTACCTAATAATAACCCTGCCGTTATAAAAATAGTTTAAAACTATGAAGGAATAAAATTATGTGTATCAAACCAAGCAGTGAAACCATGACACAAATACTAAAGTATCCAATCGCACTGAGACTCTAATGACTGTATACAATCAGTATCTCTAGCAGTACCACATGTTCTCGCTCTTACAATGTTCCAATCTGCCCTTGGATGGCCAACTCGGGAACAACCAATGGAAGCACCGTAAACATGACAAAGTTACTCATGGCAGTTTAAAAAGTCACGGAAAGAGTCTGTGACAATATTGCCCGCACGGAAAAAGGAGTACTACTCCCGTTTGCTCCAACGCGCGAATGGGGATTTAAAAAATACAGAAAATTGTAGAACAAGTGGCAGGAAATTCGCGTGCGCAGCGTATTCTCCCTTTAACCATAGACAAAGACACTTCAGAAAGCTTCAATTCCTACTTCACCAATATTGTCCCGTCCTTGGTGTATATTCATCCGGGCTTTCACTATACGTGTTTAGCCAGTTCCATAGGAAATACCTTCTTTATTCATGACATTGAGTTAGGCGACTTGTTATCTACCATTACAAAATTGTGTGACAACAAAACTCCACGCCTGGATGGAATCCCAGTCCGTCTGATCAAGGATAACACATTCGTATTAGGCCCCGTTTTGTGTCACATTATCAACCAATCACTAGCTTACTCGTCCTACACCGCTCCTCTAAAAACCGCCAAAGTATTATCAGTATTCAAAGATGGTAATAGCTCTGATCCTTCATGCGACTGCCTAAGAACAGTGCTCTGTAAAATCAACGACATTTTTGAATGGCTACTTTTTTGTCAAATCAGCCTATTTCTGGAAAACTCTAAAATATTATGCCCGAGCAGCTCAAACCGCAGCTAAAACATTGACACAAAATGTAAACTCGGCTTTAAATATTATAAGACTAGTCTCAGTCCTATCTGTTCACCTTCAAAGGGCACTAAATACTATTGACCACGGCATCCTTCAGAACAAATAAGAAAACTACGGGTTTCCAAGTAGGAGCTTAATAAAATAACACTTTCACTGCGGACTGGATTCAAGAACGGGAACTATTTGGTAAAAATAAATACATACTCTACAATGATGCACTATCTCTGTAGAGTTTGGTTATTGACTGGAATCCAATTGAGTTTCTAGCTTTTCCCAAAATGATGTCCGCTCAGGTATCTAGCAGTGTCGTCGGGGAGGTGATTCCACAGTTTAATGGCATGGGAGAAAAAGGATTCGTCCATCGCGGATCTACGGCCGTTATTTCGCGCAATGGGGTTTGAAGGATTAGCGCGGGAAGAAGTTCTGTTCGGCGGATTTAAAAGTTGTTGCCTTGACTGTGGGCGGATAAAGAAGGCATGCAGGAGGCATAAACGTGAGATGATGCGACGTGACGCGAGAGATGGCCGGTTGAGTGACTGTTTCAAAGCGTTGACGCTGGTTTCTCTAGAAAACTGTGAGGTTATAAAGCCAGATGCATGGTTCTGTACTCATTCTAGTTCGTTTATGAGATAGGCCTGGGATGGATTCCAAATGGACGATGCACCTTTGGGCGAACCTATGTTAGGTATGGAAGTTTTTAATGTCGGCAGATGCAGATTTGAGATTACGACGAAGAAATCCAAGTGGGCTCGGAGCGTCGGAACAGATCGACTGCACATGCGGCGCGAAAGATAGAGACGGGTACATGTGCACTCCGGGATACGTGTATGACGTAGCCGCGCCGGGAGGAAACGAATTGATGAAATAGGTGTAGCTGCGCTTTTACGGAAAGGTGGTATTGATTGACATTTTGTATGATTTAACAGCATCAAAGATTCTTGGCACCATAGTGCAACTGTGTGGAGGTGTTTCTGTAGTTTAGTTCGGTTTTCGGTGTTCTGTTTTGTTCGCGAACACACAGGGATCCCGCAGGTTCCTATTGTTGGTCCTTTGTTTTTCATATTTTACGTAAATTACTACTTGTAATCAATTCTGCAGAACTACTATTGTACGCGGAGGATGCCGCAGTATCTGTTAGGCGGAAAAAAATACGCAGAATTTGAAACAAAAACAATTGCCGAAATAGCAATTGTATCAAATTGGTTCAGGACCTCACTGTCATTGCCCACACAAAAAAATTCATAAAACTTCTTTAACAAAATAAGCCCATAAATAAATGTAGGATTCAAATAAAGCAATATTTATGCCCTCCAGAGTACCAAATCAATTGGGTACCATGGCGTAGTGACTGACAACCATTTTCCCTGGCAAACAAATACTTACTCGCTTTTCACAAGGTTATCTTCCGGCCGCCTTGCATTGTACAGGCAAGAAATTATTGGTTATCATCCCGCTGTCACGCAATGAAACAGGCAAGAAATTATTTAGATCCGGAAGTATTACGAGTTTTGTGCTGTTCCCTCGAGCCCTGTCATTTGTCCTACTGCATCGATCCTTAGTGTTCGCCTAACACTGAATACCTTGAACTTTTGAAAAGATTGCAGAAGCACTTAATAAGGGTAACAGGGCACTCTAGCCATGATCATCCCGCCGCACCCCTGTTTTGCAAGCTTCGAATCTTGCCCATTGGGAGTTTACCGTCACAGAAAAGGCAGTGCCATTAATCATATTAGAAGGTTAAACACACCATTTATTCATCCATTCTGTGCTCCTCATCCCGCCCTACCAAAACGTCTGTTGCTGGTAACTTCAACCTACCCCTACCAATAACGTATATTGTCGCGAAGCCAAGGACAATGCAGTTGTCTTGAATGAGAAACATGTTTATTGGAGCGAACTTGTGCTCCCCTAACAACTCAAGAGAATACAGAGGCGGCGAAGCAGCGGTCAACAAAGTGACTTGCACAGGCGAGTGTCGTCGAATCGAATGCTCCGGCGTCCGCACTGCAGGCTTTTTATCTTTCGGCGCGCGTGGTTCTCGAAACGTCGATTCACATCGAGAACATAGTAGATCCAAGAAGATTATTCGGGGCTGTTCACGTTAGATCGGAATCCTCTCCCTATCACGACAGATAACACATGCGGCACAGAAAGAAAGAATGGAACACGCGCTTCCCTTGGCGCAGATATAACACAGACCGGCGCAGCCGGGCGGTAAAAGCAAAACACAAATAAACAAACCCAGTGTATGGTTCGCGGCATTACCCCCCCTCTAAGAGTGCATCGACCCGATGCTAACATAAGGGACAGTCCGAAAATAAAAATAAAATTCGTTATCGTCCGTAGAAAGGTTTTAAGCGAACCACGTGGACGACTTCGGGTCGCGTGCGTCGTCGTGATGTTCCGGAATCACCATCGGGGATCACCTCGTAGGTAAGTTGGCCGACACGTCGTAGAATCTGGTAGGGTCCGAAATACCGTCGCAGGAGCTTCTCACTGAGTCCGCGTCGTCGGATGGGAGTCCAAACCCACACACGATCCCCTGGTTGGTACTCGGCGTCTCGGCGTCGGAGGTTGTAGCGGCCCGCATCCACCAGCTGCTGGTCCTTTATACGAACTCGAGCGAGCTGGCGGGCCTCCTCCGCACGTTAAAAGATATCCGTGGACGTCGGCGTTGAGGTCGTCGTCTTCTACGTGCGGAAGCATGGCGTCGAACATCGTAGTCGGCCTTCTACCGTAGACAAGCTCGAACGGCGTCAGCTGCGTCGTCTCCTGGATAGCCGTGTTGTACGCAAACGTGACCTGCGGGAGCACTTCGTCCCAAGCCTTATGTTCAACGTCAACATACATTGACAGCATATCTGCGATTGTCTTGTTCAGACGTTCTGTTAGTCCGTTCGTTTGGGGGTGGTACGCCGTCGTTCTTCGGTGATCCGTGTTGCTGTAGCGTAATACTGCTTGCATCAGCTCCGCAGTAAATGCCGTTCCGCGGTCGGTGATTAGGACTTCCGGGGCTCCATGTCGCAGCACAACTTGGCTTATAAAGAACTTTGCCACTTCTTGTGCAGTCCCCCTCGGAAGAGCGGCGGTCTCTGCGTAGCGCGTCATGTAGTCTGTCGCTACGACAATCCACTTGTTCTGTGATCGTGACGTAGGGAACGGGCCTAAAAGGTCCATTCCAATCTGTTGAAATGGTCTCGATGGGACGGCGATCGGTTGCAGAAGTCCGGCGGGTCTTGTCGGCGGCGTTTTTCGTCGCTGGCAGTCACGGAAGCTCCGGACGTAGTGGGTGACGTCAGAGGTAAGGCCGGGCCAGTAGTACCTCGCCTTGATTTTTCCAATAGTGCGGGCTGTGCCGAGATGTCCGGAAGACGGGTCGTCGTGGCACGCTTCCAAAATTTCGTCACGAAGGTCCGCGGGAATGACGAGAAGCTAATTCGCTCTTGTTTGGGGGGCTGAAATTCTTCTTCACGAGGACGGAGTTTCTCAGGCTGAATGCTGGTAAGCTGCGTTTGAAGGTCCTAGGAACGGCAACGTTGCATCCCTCGAGGTACTCGATTATGACGCGTAGGTCGGGGTCGGAACGCTGCTGGGCGGCTAAGTCGCTCTCCGTCACGATCCCGAAGAACGCGCTGTCTTCATCAGCGTCTTGTGGTGGTGGGTCGACGGGGGCGCGGGACAGGCAGTCGGCGTCGGAGTGTTTCCTGCCGGATTTATAAACGACTGTAACATCGAACTCCTGCAGGCGCAAGCTCCACCGCCCAAGACGGCCAGAGGGGTCCTTCAAATTGGCGAGCCAACACAGCGCATGGTGGTCTTTTACAACCTTGAATGGCCTTCCATGCAAGTATGGGCGAAATTTTGAAATCGCCCATATAATAGCCAGGCACTCTTTCTCAGAGGCAGAATAGTTTTTCTCCTCCTTCGACAGACCACGGCTGGCATAGGCGATTACCCTTTCGCAGCCGCTTTGCTTTTGGACAAGGACGGCACCCAAGCCTATATCACTGGCGTCCGTGTGCTTTTCCGTTTCGGCATTTTCGTCGAAATGAGCGAGCACGGGCGGGCTTTTCAGGCGTTTTTGCAGCTCGCAGAATGCTTTTTCTTGGTCGTTTTCCCAGCTGAAAGGGGTGCTATCTTTCGTCAAGCGCGTGAGTGGCTCTGCAATGCGTACGAAGTTTGCGACGAAGCGCCGGTAGTATGCCCACAGCCCGAGAAATCTTCGCACGCCCTTCTTGTCTTTCGGCCTTGGGAAGTTCACAATGGCTGAAGTTTTTGCCGGGTCAGGTAGGACTCCCACGGCGTTGACGACGTGGCCCAAGAACTTGAGTTCCCCGTATGCGAAACGGCACATTTCAGGCTTCAGCGTCAACCCCGACGTACGAATGGCCTCGAGTACAGACTCCAACCTTGCAAGGTGTTCGTCGAAAGTCCGGGCGAATACCACTACGTCGTCCAGGTACACGAGGCAGGTGTGCCACTTAAGGCCAGCTAGAACAGTGTCCATGACTCTTTGAAACGTCGCTGGTGCTGTGCACAGCCCAAACGGCATCACCTTGAACTCGTATAGGCCATCTGGGGTTATAAATGCAGTCTTCTCTCGGTCTCTCTCGTCAACTTCAATTTGCCAGTAGCCGGTCTTCAGGTCCATCGATGAGAAGTACTTCGCGTGGCAGAGGTGGTCGAGGGCGTCGTCGATTCGGGGGAGGGGGTACACGTCCTTTTTCGTGATTTTGTTCAGTCGCCGGTAGTCAACAGAAAACCTTATGTCCCGTCTTTTTTCTTTACGAGTAGGACGGGCGCAGCCCAGGGGCTTTTCGATGGCTGTATAATGTCGTCGCTGAGCATGTCGTCGACTTGAGTCCGGATGGCTTCCCGTTCGTGTGAAGAGACGCGGTACGGTGACTGTCGGGTAGGTCGGGCTCCATCTTCGGTTATTATTCGGTGCTTCGCTAGAGGGGTCTGACGCAGTTTTGCGCTCGACGAAAAACATTCGTTATAGCGACGCAGCAAAGCCAATAACTTGTTCCGTTGTTGTTGCGGTAGTGCCGGATTCACGTCGAAGGGCAGCGGGAGCTTGAAGGTTTCTACGGGTGTGCGTTCAAAGTCGGCGACAGCGATCACGTCACTTGCTTCTTGCGCTTCTTCGATGAATGCAATTGCCGCGCCCTTGTTTAAGTGCTGGTACTCCTCGGTGAAATTCGTAACCAAAATGTGGGATTGGTGTTCCTTGAAGCGCGCATTGCCTCTTGCGACCGACACACCACGGTCGAGAAGCACCCTTTGATCAGTGTCTACGATAGCGTCGACGTCAGGAGCAGCATCTTCACAGTAGACTGCGACCATCAAGCTTGCGCGGGGTGGCAGGGTGACATGATCATCGGCAATCCTTACAGCAGCACGTCGTTCGGGGTTCGGTTCCGGCGTCATGGAGTGATTGGAGGAAAAAGTTATTGACTTGGTCTGCAGATCGATTATTGCACCGTTGTCCATCAAAAGGTCCATTCCAAGAATTACGTCGCGAGAGCAGTTAGGCAGAATGACGAACGCCGCAGGGTACGTTGTGCCGTCTATGGTGACGCGCGATGTGCACGTTCCACTTGGCGTCTCGAGGTGGCCTCCTGCTGTGCGTATGTGCGGACCATCCCATCTGGTCATAACTTTCTTCAGTTTAGACGCAAATGGTCCGCTCATTACCGAATAGTCAGCTCCCGTGTCTACGAGGGCGACTACGTCAAAGCCGTCGATGGACACGTTGACGTCAGATGCAGTCTTCCTCGAGTTCCGGGTTCGTCGGGGCGTCGTATCTCTTCTGCTTGTACGTGTTGACTGTCGGGAACTGTGCATCGTCGTTGTCGTCGTCTTCTCAACGGACGTCTCGGTCAGGTCGGGTACGCGTCGCGCCGTGTAGCTGTCGTCGTGTTCAGGAGTCTCGTTAGGGCTAGGTCGGGTCGTCGGGTTGAGGGCATGTCGTGAATGATGGTCTTCAGCGAGTCGCTGCGTCATTGGAGGGTTTTCATTTTTCCGCCGTTGTGCAACTTTACCTCCCGAAGTTGCTGCTTTTAGTTTCCCCCGCGTGGGTTGGGGGACCTTCCACGTGAGAAGTCAGCAGTGCTGCGGCGGTTCGGTGACTGATACGGTTAGGGCGACAGTGAACGGTTGAAGCGGGCTGGTCCTCGGTTGGTGTTGGAGAGGTATTCTTCGATCTCAGCAGGGCGCTGGCCGTATCGGGGGCGTGGGGCGTCGACGGAGAACCCTCGCAAACCGAGCCTCTTGTAGGGACAGCGACGGTAGATGTGGTCGGCCTCTCCGCAGTGGTAGCACAGCGGGCGATTATCGGGCGTTCGCCACACGTCGGTCTTCCTTGGCGTCTGGTATTGGTCTACAGGGCGTCGGGCGGGCGGCATTGGACGGCGGTATGGCTCAGCCTCTTGACGACGGGTTGGAGCAGGGCGGGGTTGACGAACAGCCGAGGAGTAGGTCATGGGTTGTGGTTCGCGGGGTGCTTCCGACGGCGTAGAAGTTCCCAGTGCGTTTTGGACTTCTTCTCGGATTACATCGGTCAGGGAAGCCACTTGAGGTTGCGGCGTCGTTGGAAAAAGCTTACGAAGCTCCTCCCTGACCACTGCTCGGATGGTCTCTCGCAATGTATCGGAGCTTCCATTTGCGGCACCGATGGTCTCCGAGAACAGTGCGTTGACAGGGCGGTCGTACTGCCTCGTTCGAATTTCTAGCGTCTTCTCTATCGCGGCCGCCTCAGACGCGAATTCCGCCACTGTCTTCGGAGGGTTACGGACTAGACAAGCAAAAAGCTCTTGCTTCACTCCTCGCATTAGAAACCTGAGCTTCTTTTCCTCGGTCATTTCAGGGTCCGCACGACGAAAAAGTCGCTTCATGTCCTCAACGAAAATCACGACTCCTTCGTTGGGGTGCTGCGTTCGAGTTTCAAGCAAAAGCGCAGCTCGCTGTTTTCTCACCACGGTAGTGAAAGTCTTAAGGAACTCCCTTTGAATTGAGTCCAGTCGGTCAAAGAGCTCTCATGGTTCTCGAACCAAGTTCGAGCAGCATCTTCAAAGTAAAAGAAGACATGCCGGAAAGTTTCTTCGTCGTCCCACCTGTTGAAGATGCGGACGCGCTCCAGCTTCTCCAACCATTCTTCGGGGTCTTCAGCGGGGGCTCCCCGGAACGATGGCGGTTCTCGGGGCTGCTGCAGGATGATTGCCTACGTTGTTTCTTGCACCACGGTGTTGGTTGCAGCGTTCCTTCTCTTGGGCCCTTCTGGCAGAAGACCGAACTCGGGTAGCAATCCTTGCAGTCGGGGGCTTTTTCTGGTTGGACTGGCTTGGCGGCTTCGAGATGTCGTAGAGAGCATAAGGGCTTAGTACCCAGCACCTCCACCAGATGTCGCGAAGCCAAGGACGATGCAGTTGTCTTGAATGAGAAACACGTTTATTGGAGCGAACTTGTGCTCCCCTAACAACTCAAAAGAATACAGAGACGGCGAAGCAGCGGTCAACAAAGTGACTTGCACAGGCGAGTGTCGTCGAATCGAATGCTCCGGCGTCCGCACTGCAGGCTTTTAAATGCAGAGCATTTCAGTAACTCACGATGTCACCGGCGTTGGCGTCCGTAGTCCGCGTCCGCATCGCTCCCCCTACACTATATAAATACTTGCCGGCGCCAGGTTTCGATCCTACGACTCTGCGGGCGGAACGCAAGGTGCACGGTACTCTACCAACTGAGCCACAAAGCCGACACAGAACGGAAGTTTACGAACGTGCCTTATATCCTTGACTCATTCAACCGTCGGCCAGAGGTGCGCCCTCTCCCCCGCGTCCTCCTCGCCTTCTCTCCGCTCGCAACGCCCTCTCTCGCCGCGTTCGGTTCGGGCGCACACACAGGTGGGGACGTGCGCAACACCCTCTCTCGCCGCACTAGGTTCGCGCGCAAGAACAGGTGGGGTGCTCGCATCGCGCTCTCTCGCCGCGGTCGGTTCGCGCTTAAACCACATATGTCGTTCGCGCGCGCTGCGGTCGCTAACATCTGTGGCGTGATCGTGACGTCAGCATCACGCGTTCGCGTGGTGGCGATTTCGGCGCTATAACACTCTCTCGCGAGGGGCATTGGATTGGATTCGATTGGATTGGCTTGGATTTGGGTTGGATTGGATTAAAGTGGATTGTGTTGGATTGTGTTGCGTCATAGCCGCGCCACGTTGCGTCATAGCCGCGGCAGGGGGTTCACGGCACGTTTCACCATCGACTTCATCGACAATGTCTACGCTGGAAGACAACAATTACAACAACAATCAATACGTAATCCGTATTACTTGCAGGCGCCCCCCCCCCCGCAGAAATGCTCTGCATTTGATCGTGCCCCTCGCGAGGGGGATGTTTTTTTTGTTATCTACGCATGAAAATAATAGGAGGTCGGATTAGGCACGGAGAAAACCGATTTTTTATCTTTCGGCGCGCGTGGTTCTCGAAACGTCGCTTCACATCGAGAACATAGTAGATCCAAGAAGATTAATCTGGGCTGTTCACGTTAGATCGGAATCCTCTCCCTATCACGACAGATAACACATGCGACACAGAGAGAAAGAATGGAACACGCGCCTCCCTTGGCGCAGAGATAACACAGACCGGCGCAGCCGGGCGGTAAAAGCAAAACACAAATAAACAAACCCAATGTATGGTTCGCGGCAATATGGACAACGATGACCACAGTTCATCAGTACAAAAATGTCGAACCCGTTGCCCAAGGACATAACATCGGTTCATAACTTTCCCCATAGAATAAAGAAGCATTTACTTGCCCTCCTTAATGAATCTCTGTGTCTGGGAGACACTCTGGAAATAGAAACTAGAGTCGGTAATTTCTTGTCTTGAAATATCGCTACGACCAGCGGACGTTTACCGCGTAGTTGCTATCTGCGTTGCCTTTCTCTTTTTGTGTATAAGAATTGCATGAGGCTGTTCTCTTACCCATGTCTGAGTGTGTTAATGTATCATCGTCATCATCAGCCTATCTACGCCCACTGCAGAGAATAGGCACCTCTTTCATAAATCTCCAATTATACCGGTCCTGTGCTAACTGCTACCAATTTATCTCCGCAACGTTCGTGATCTCACCTGCCTATCTAACTTTTTCTCGCCGCCTGCCACACTAGCCTTATTTAGGGGTCAACTCTGTTACCTTTAATGACCGACGGTTCTTGCCTTCAGACTACATGTCTTGCCCACACGCATTTCGTCTTCTTAATTTGTTCTAATATGTCCTTAACACGCGTTTGTTCCCTGACCCACTCCGAGCTGTACATGCCCCTTAATGTTGCACTTATCATCTTCCGTTACATTTGTGGCTGAGCCGTCCTCAATTTAAGCTGAACCCTTTTAGTCAGCTACCAAGTCTATGCCCCGTAGGTGAGTACCGGTAATATGCAGCTGTCATACACTTTCTTCTTCAGTGACAACGGTAGGCTGCCATTCATTACCTGAGAATGCCTGCCGAATGAACTTCACCCCATACTTATCGTTTAATTATCTCTGCCTTATGGTTGCGGTCCGGGGCCACTACTTGGCCTCAGTAGATATATTCGCTTACCACTTCCGCTGCCTCGCCACCTATCTCAAACCACTGCGCTCTCCCGAGCTGTGCTCAAACCGCTGTGCTGTAATTGGTGTTAATATGATTCCATAATATCCTAATCTTATTTCGCAATGTTTTCGCAGCTTCTGTTCGGTATCCTCTAACAATGCCTTGTATCGCTTCATGGACCCTATACTAGCCTTTGGCTATATATAGGTGGAAGCAGATTATTACCTTTTATGCTTGAAATGGAAATAAAGGGAAATGAAATGAATGAAATCAAAGGGTTGCAGGGGCTTCAGGGTCCGTTACCCTGTGCGTTGACCACGCACACGACAAGAGGCTGCAGGTACATTTGTCTGATGCTTTTCTCCTGGAAACTGTGGGGAATGTTGGTGTCATCATGAGCAAACGGCACATTACGAGAGTTCCATAAAGACATGCGGTTGCACACCTCATCACAGCACTTAAACTTTCGCGCGTTCTGATGTGGCGTGCCACGCGTGCCATTGACAGGCCACTGTGAAGTGCTCTTAGGCGTACGAAAGATGAAAGACTCTACGTGCGGCATGAGTGGCATGTCCCGTGACTTTGCGGACAGGGCCGCGATGGGAGCGTGGACGGAGTCGGCCGGCCGGCTTACCATAGTTACCCCACTCCCTTCTCAACGCACCGCCCGCTAGCCGGTGTAGGTACCAGCACACTAGCGGTTCAGTGCCGGGCTGCGCGTCGTTTGTAGACATCTGCAGTCCTGTTTCTGGCGGTGACGGCGCGTTTTGCTCGACACCGAGCAAATTTGACTGTGCTCTATTTCGCCGTCGAGCGCAATGGCCCATGAGTAATGGAGGGGGTGATGACGCGGTGGTGACGTGTCGGTGCACCCTGCCCCCACTTCTCCGTCGCGGCTTCCGGGATAATGCTCCGCATCGGCCAAAATGCAGTTCGAAATCGTTCTCCTGATACCTCGTCTAAAATGTGAGGAAAGGTCATGCTCGAATGCCCACGCACAGGTCATTCTACTATGCGACAACCGCTACGGCGAGTCGGTGGTATGGCGGTGTGACTATCTGCTGCGGGGCAGGACGCCGCGTCTGACGGACGGGGTGTTGTTACGGCTATTTGCTGCCGGTGTGTTCACACCTACAGGGATGCGAGTTTCTGTCGTTTGTAAAGCGGTACGAAATAAGATGTCGAGATGTTTTCTGTCACCGGAACCGTTGTCGGGAGGGCGCGGCAGTTCATTCGTGCAAACTAATTCAAATAATGGCTATGAAATGTTTTGGGCGGGTGCTGTAAGGGCATCCAAGTGTCCTCCCAGGCCGCTCCGAAAGCTTGATAGAGGGATAGCTCCGATAGACGCACAAATATCTACACTGAGAGTTGTACATTTTCGTTTTTTTGGTGGACGAAAATACCAGGCAAGGTGCTGAGCGAAAAGTGTTGTAACTTGCGCGCTTGTTTTTGCTGTTTTTTTTTTGTATTTGGCGTTTTTTTGTGTTTCTCCGTTTTTTGTATTTTTGATTTAATATCTGTTAGAAGTCGTTCGTTTTTTTTACAGTGAAGGACCCAGGAGTCACGGAGCGCAATGAAGCACTGGTTCCTCTGCTTAACAGCATGTTTTCTACTGCAAAGCAACTTTGCTGCAGGGGTAAGTACAAACGCCAGAGTATAGTTCTTCAAAGCAAAACAATATGAATCAAAAGAGTTCAGAAATGTTTAAAAACTAGACGCATGAATGACAAAATAATATATTTTGAGAACAACAGACCCAGATGTGCGTGTAGTCGTCATAATTGTTTCATAAATTGGAACGCATTGCCTTAGTACGTAGACAAAGAACATAGATCAGGCTACAAACCATGAAAACCAACTAGTTACAGACTAGTCACAGAAACTTTTCGATATGAATAAGGTTGATAACTTAGCAGGCTCTGTTCTAGATCCAAAGACATAGGTGGCGAATTCGTGTACTACCTGTCTCGTGGTCAATATAACTAAATTATAAAAAAATTCTACCAGCAGTGTGTTAGGCTTGAGGCGACACGGCGAGCGAGTCAGATAACTACGACGAGAGATTGTTCGAAGCTGGGAGAAATGGTCAATCTAGGGCACTCATGCCTCCAGTGACTGGATGTAATGGAAAGACAAATGTCCGGAAAGCCATACTCAGTGAAATGAAAATGAATATTCATTACGCCATCCCTAACGATCGAAAAGCAAGAAAAGGTCATAGCCTCAAAGCAACATTTTCTAGAATTTGAGCTCGATTTATGAATAAATTTTTCATTGCTGGCTTTGACAGGGTCATTGATAGATCATACAATTTTGGTTCCTTCCCAAGACCGAGCGTTAGAACCCACAGTGTTTTCGACACAAATTGATTTTGCACCTAGATTGGCATTTAATAGCTCTTCTGTGATATTTCCAGTCTGATAAACAACCTTATTACGGACCTAAGTGCACAGCGGTATTTAACAGAGCCTAAAAAGAAAAGAAGTCATTGCACTGACTGCGTGGGAAAGAATGCCGTACAGCTCAGGAGCGGTGACCACGTGTTTTCCTAAAGTAGTAACGACACGAAAATTTTATGTCCCACGTTTATTGATTTTATTGATGCCTAATGGTCTGGTGAAGCCGAAACACCACTTTAAATACTTCAGCGTGATAATTAATTACATTGAACGGACTGAAAATCGTTTGTTTGGAATTCCCGCGCTCTCATCCCTAAAGGCACATATGATAGAATCCCGACAGGACCTCACTATTTTGTGCGGAAGTCAAAACACTGCAGAGGCCGATAGAGGCGTTCTTTGACCGCAGCGCCGCCGGAGTTGAACGGCTGAAATGCCTGAAGGCACAGAGTTCCTTAGTAAGTATACTAGAGAGAAAACTGCAACTGAGAACACCACTTTAAATACCATGTCGTCTCGGGGGGTTGTGGGAAGCCCCCCTGTTTGGCTTGGGCTTGGCATGACAATTATTATCTTAAGCGGTTTTTGGGATTTGCTTTCTTCACTATCCATTAACAGATCTACGATCTACGAGGAAGCCGCAATCCTCTTTGTTCTGTGGTAGCCGTGTTCGGTGAAACAGCAGTCAGTGCGTGTTCGTACCTGACGTTTGTCATGCCGCAGTCAAAGGAGGTATGACCGAGCGGGCAAAATGCTGCCGCGAAAGTTGTAGCTCACGAAAAAAAAGAAAACTTACTTCGCCGAAGACAAGATACGAGAGATACGGTCGCTTGTATCTGTCCTATCTTCTCTTCGTCCGCGACTTTTTAACTCCATGTTTTCTTTTTTCTTCAAGTATGAACCAACTCGCTCAGTACAAAGGTTTTTTAAACTGTAGCTGACGGTCGGTGCACCGGCTCACCACGAAGACGACGTTTTCATAGGCACGCTCAAAAGGCTTTCCAATCTCTCCAAAAAACTTATTATCTGAAATAATGTCAAAATAATAAAATAAGGGTCTCTAATGAGTTTTCCACAATATATTAACATTGTTGTTAATACCAGCTTGGCCTGCAGGCACAACCGTTTTTGCAAAAATGCGCTTTACGTTTTTTCTGAGCTTTAAAAAGCCTGTTTTATTTTCCACTTACATAATAACACACTATTATTTGCGTTTTTTTGGCACTGTGTTCGAATATACGGCCACTAAAGCGTCTTAGTCCAAGCCAATGATGAATATAAGGCGGGCGCATGGTGTAGTGGCGGTCCACGACTACGCAGACGGCCTTGATGTGAGCCGCATAGACGCTAGCGCCAGATTCCTCTCTAGTGTATACTGTAAGAAACTCTATGCCTGAAGGTACTTGGCCTACCATTGTGGAGAAATTCGATGACCGCTTTCAATAGAAGTCCTGATGGCGACTTCTATTGCGATTCCGGGCCATATTATCGCTTACTTTCCCGTGTCTGGAACTTTATTTTTGCCAACAGTGTCTTTCTGGGCAGTGGTTATGCATGTAGCTCTAGCTACGTGCACCCGTTTGTGAATGCGCCGGCACTCGCTCTCTGCTGGCGGGGCCGCGCGCGTAAAGTGACGTCACTATTATTTGTCGAGCGCTGTCCGCGTCACTTCTTTTGGCTACCAAGGGATGATGTCACGCTGATGTTCATTTGCTGAGCGCCGCTGCGCGTGCTGTTCCGTCGGCGCGATAAATGAGAACCAAATAAAGTATGTTCTTCGCGTCGCAGGCCGCTCATATTTTGAGCCGGGGTACTCTTTTGAGTAACGGAAGGGAACTGTGAAATAATATTAACGCCGAAAATGGGTGTCAGTGCACCTTTATTGCTTCAGGCGATGAAACTTGAGCGCGCTTGTGTACTCAGCTGGATCTGGGCGACGGGAGAGCATCTCACCTCTCACTGTTTGAATGCCACAATGTGTTCGCTGAGTTACCCCTGTTCATTTAACTTTTAAAAGCTCGTAGCGCGAGTAAAGGTTGGTTTCATATCGTTCCAACGGAAGTATGTACAGCGGCGGTCCATAAACTTCAAGGCACATTTCTAATCGACATATGCACATCCGTGCTGGTTGGTCCGTAACGTCGCCGGCGTGGGAGGCTCGTTTTCACCCATTGTGAGAAATGACTTGAGGGGCCGGTCCACAACATCAGCTTCGTTTTCCAAGTTGCCGAGCCTAATTGAGTGAGGTTAGAGTTGAAAACCGAATACTCCTCATTTCCGCATAGCTAATTTTTTACGAATCAAAAGTGCATGAAGTGTTTTTTTTTTCTAAGTTCTGCCAGACAATACGACAAACCGACATTTCTCGGCCACTTGATTAAGCTAGCATGCAAATTACGCCCTGAGAAGGTTCTGGCTTAGGGCTGGTACGCTTTATTGCTTTGTCCCTTTGCGGAATTAGAACGTACACACTACCTAATTAATGCAAGAACGATAGATGAGGAAGTTTTGTTAGCTTACTCAGGCTAGGGTGGGAGGTTTTGCTGAAGCGCTAATGCCACGTGATGCAACAACCTTGGCTATAACAAGCAGAAATTTGGTTGTTTCGGAAGTAATATTCCAATTCTCCAATTCATTCTACTTATGCATTACACGAAGGTAAACTGCGAATTACTAAGTTAAATGTGTTCAGCTAGGCCACAACAGTTAGCTAGGCTACCCGATCAGAAAGGATTAAAGGAGCCATGGAGACAGAATACAAGTTTGTTTTATTCGAAAGATTTCGCGTTTTATAGTGCCCCCAGCGCTTTTCCGGCAGCAAACAATGCCGTATTCACTGAGAAATTGATCAATATAGGTTAAAATTTTGATTCTCCCGCCAAATGGTGGGTTTTCGTAATGTCAGCAAACACATCATGAGTGCGTGTATTCAAGCGAACTTCCACTGCTTCATTCAGGTTTGCGGCCTTGCTGTCCGTCAGCCCTCCCAGATGGCGCTACAATAGTCATACACGAACCGTTGTCCGCCGTTGCTTTGTTTTTGAGCGTATTCGCACCTGGCTTGTTTTTGTTACTGTAAAAAGTGATCGTCTCATGAAACCTGTGGCATCCTCGACAAACAGGGTCAAGTAAGACGACGCCGCTTACGCCAATCGGCCAGTGTCCTGTAAGACAACTTCAAAGCGGCGGAGTGCTGTGCAGCTAAAACAAGCATAGTGCGCTCAGTACCAAGAGCAGTGCGCATAGGTACTTCTATGCTTACGTGCGTTTTCGTAACTTTTATCGTTTACCGCACTATTCTTACTGCTGTAAAATGAATATGTATTACACTTAAGCGCAAATAGTTCGTTCGGAAAGCTTATAAGCCGTGCCTAACTTGCGTTTGCTTTTACCGTTCTCAGCCAACCGCACAGCTCGGCGCATATGACATCATAGGTTCAGCTGCAGGAAATGAGCTAGTGGGTCGCATGGCTATTCCGTTTTTTCCTAATTATGTAGCTTACTTGAGCGAAGTGTGCGTTGACGGTGGTGTCAGTATGATTCTATTGAGGCAATCTTTCGAATGAACCGAACTTGTGTTTTGTTATCATGGCTCCTTTAAATAATTTAGGCCAGGCGGGTATTTTATTCATGTGTGGACCATAACATGCATAAATACGCCATCAGCCTCCGAGATATTGCATAAATGGTGCAAGTATACCAGCCTATTTAAACGAAAAAATGCCCAACATTGGCCAGACGTTCTCATCCTTTTAGTGTAAAAGGTATAGAGGGAAGTGTGGACATCAAATAGCAAAATTACTTCGTAAAAGCTTGTATATTATTGGTTAAAATGTAATACCATGTAGACTTTTGAACCCATTTAAGAAAACAATATTTACGGATTTATACCACATTTAAGTTGTATTCCTCCGTTAGAACTCTTCTTCACCAAGAGAAACCGTGCTATTGTAGATCAGAAAATATTCAGTGAAGCTCATTTTCCAACTACATATTAGAAGTCCACTGACCCAAATTACTGAAAACGACATTTTTTTGGTGAAGTGAAACTAACAATAACGGACAATATTTTTACTGATTATTATACCACCCACCTAACGGCTACATGGTTTTAGTTTGCAGATCAACTTATGCTTCCCAGTTCTCCAGTCCTTCGTGTGGTGGGAACCGGAATAAAGAAAGCGGCCCATTTCCTCAAGGTATATAAGACATCGTTCCACCTCGGTATCTCGTTTCAGGAGTTTCTGTGTTACTCAATTAACATTTAATATATTCCCGTGCACTCTAGAGTAATTCCAAACAGCACTCTCGAACCACGGGCGCATTGAAATTTCCCTACGTAAACATATATTCGAATTGTGTCTAAAATATGCGCGAATGGTTTCTTTGTCTTGTAAGTTAGTTTAGTTCTGTAAGCAACATAAGGGACCATGACGCAAAACGTGACTATCTGCGACCATTGTAACTGAAAAAAACTGGTGTCGGCCGGAGACTACCGGTCAGGGAGGGACAAGGAAAACTGTGCAGTCGATGACCACGCGAAGTAAATATGGTCACCCTTGGGAGAAAGCCCATACACCAAAGTTCTGCAGCAATACTGGCCTCTCTATGCATGATGGTTGCGCCCGAATCCGAAGCCGCGTCGTGCACTTTATCCGAATCAGACTTTGATTGTTGATTTCCCGTTGTGGACTGTAAGAACAGCCATGAAGGACGCCTCCGTTAATATTTGAAGCATGAATTTCGTCCTTGGCCGTCCTTTGAACGGTGGCACTTCGTGGCGCATCTAAAGCAGAGGCAAACAACATCCTCCAGATATTTACAATGTTGGAATGAAAAAATAACACTCACAAGAAGTGCACAGTAAGCATCCCGAACTGCGGGTGAGCGGGGCCAGTACGTGGTGGCGCGGCTCAGTGCTATAGGTGGCCGCCTCCGAGTATCTGAACTTCTAAACACGAGCCCTTCTTACGTTAGGGAAGCCGTAAAGTTTTGGTCTATCCCTCCTTCCGTGCATCTACTTGCACACCAAGTGAAAGTGAAAGTGAAAGTTTATTTTCATAAAAAAACAATACAAACATATTAATATACCGACGAGGGTCCAAGAGTCAACAGACTGTAGGTATCCTCGATTACACAAACAAATACGTGATACTAGCAAAATGATGTGAGAGCTCATCAGATAATTGAGCAGTATAAAAGAGAAGTGAAGTTAATCTGTAATGCATATACACTCAAAAAGGAAGCTTAATATAACTACAAAGAGTTATACAAACAATGTAAAGTTAACACGAAGGAAATAAAGGCCCAATAAAACATGAGATAACAACAATCATAGATACGAACAAAACAGGATCACAATTAGCCAAAATAAACTCTAATATTTCTTTTAAAGCACGTAATAAATTGCGATGATTTGACCGTCACAGGCAAATTATTCCACAATGTGACAGTCGCGAAACAAGAGGCATTTTTACCGTAATTAGTGCAAACCGTTGGTAAAAGATATTATTATTACTTGAAAATCTCGTGAAGCTTTTCCTTCGTGAACTAACAAGATCAGTGACATCATATGAATGATAACAATGCAATAACTAAAAGTAATATTCCCAAGTTGTAACGAAATACTGCAATAATTGATAGCATGTTATTCTGACGTCGTAGAAATAACGCAGAGGTACGACAGGAACTAAACGTTATAATACGAATATACTGATTTTGAATGAACCCGACAGAACCGAATGGAGCCGATGAAACATGAGTAGAGCACGCGTTGCCCCACGAAACAATGCCATATCGGAAGTGACTTTGAACAAACGCAAATATAAAGACAAGAAAGCATGATGAGGGTCAAAGCCAGCCATTTGAGACATATCAGAGTCAATGGAAAGTATGCTGCCCGGTCTCCTCTATGGCGGTTATCCTCACTCGTAGATAACTGGTCTTTTGCTCGTGAGCCAGCGCTAACACCCAAGCCACTCAGAGGTGTGTCCCTGCCGATTTGTCGATCACTGGTCACCTAACAGTGTAGGGTATTGCTGACTCAGTGGAATGTTACAAGTGCTTCCCCATCAGTCAGACTGGATAAGCATTGTCCCTGAGCCTTTGGTCTTAAACTTCACAATCCTCAGTGCTGGCGCTGAAGTTCAGTAGAATTCATGTCCTCAAGGGCAAAAAGTTCAAAATAAATCGAAATGTTTTGCACTTGCTCGGCGAAAAAAGTGGCGACCAAAATGTACATCTGGAGTGTTACCTGCCAGCGGCAGAGCGCATGGATCTTGTGTGCGGAATATTTGTAACCCTTTATCCTCTTATTCGCAGTGTCATGTTGTTCCACTTTCCTATTTCTCCCTCTACAAAAGGTTTAATTGGGGCCCTCTTATTGTGCATTGTCTATGCGGCTCAAGTTCATTGCAACTCATTTTTGCGTGCACCCGGAATGAGGTTAACACACCTGTTATTTATAGACAAAAACCTTAACGGCGTTATCACATTTACTACACCTATATCAATGTTTCCATTCATATTCCAACGCAATAGTGGTAAACATAGAATGTAGGCAAAGTCCCAGCTGATTGCACTCATTAGTGCCGCACATCCACCGTTCCTTCAAAATTTCATGCAAATTGTAAGCTTGTTACAGGCACGGAATTTTCTATTCTCAACAAATACTTAACTCTACGCTTTAAACAATTTCCAGGAGCAGCATCTGTTCATAACACCAGCTTTTCTCCCAACGTGCACAGCCGTGCTTTAGGGTCGGTTTTTGCTAAAATACACCTGTGGTAACCTCTTGTTTTGCTACAAAAAACTTGCGGCAATACTTCGGGGGCATGATTGAGAACGAGTGCTGATCTCTGTGACGCTGCTTTAGCTTAGGACGTTCTCAAAGAACTGCAAAAGAGTGGACCCTGCCCGTAACAGAATTGCTACCTACAGAAAAAAAACTGCTCTTGTAAATATACTGAAATCAATTTGATCCTGTCCTGCGCAGAAATGCGCTGAAGAGGATTCATGGTGATTATGGTGTGTGTTATGTAAATGTGGGCATATTAACATGAGAGAGACAAATGTATTTTACTTGGTCAGGAGGAAAGTACGCGAAGTGATGAAATTGGGAGAAGATAAGGCGTTTGTGGCCTGGGACATTTGAGTAATCATTTGTTTACCATTTTGAAATTGTAATGTAATAAGTAAATAATTATATAATAATGGTAATGATGCTTGTCATCCCATAGTTGCTTTTGTCGCAACTTTTGGATGTGCACACATAACCGTTCGTGAATTAGCCAGTTACGTTTTACGCGAATCGTTCTAAAGAGCAATGCCGCATATAAGATGTTAGCATTGGTTGCATAAACAAGTTTCAAAAAGTCTTTCGCATGTCTTCTCATGTACGTGCGCTGTTAGGAAAGCACTTATTTTGACCCTACAGCAAAGGCAAGGGCATGTAGAAAGTGATAAGTAATTGTTAACTGTTATTTTGTAGCATAATTAACTGTGTCTTTTCTGTTCGAAGGGGCTCGTGCCAGGTCTAGGCACTATACAAGCCGAGGAGCATGATCACCGCGGTGGCCATGATGACCACGATGGCCACACCCTACCCACCCACGCAGGTGACGATAACCTGCAGAACGATGTCCCTTCAGAAGAGCACCAGAGAGCTTTTGGCGCCAAACACAGTGCTGCCCACGGTGGCCAAATCATGCCCACCGAAGCAGGCGGATACAACCCGAAGAGAATCGGCCACAGTGACCACCGGCGGCCTTTCTTTATTATTGGGCACATGGTGAACTCTATTGAAGAGGTGGACGAGTTCTTGGCGAGGGGTTCAAACGCCCTCGAAGCGGATATTGAGTTCGCGAAGGACGGCACTGTTCTAGGCACTTACCATGGTACGCCATGCGACTGCTTCCGCGGATGCTTCCAGCGAGAAAAAATGGCCGACTTCCTCAGTCATGTCCGAGACGTGTCTAGCCTCCGTAAGTTGGCTGCCTTCACGTGTATGTCTGCCTTCACGTACAATCCGTAGAAAAAGGTTGACTAAGAAGGACTGCAATGATCTCTTTATCATTGTTTCACCAAAAGTTTCGAGAATCTTTCACATTTTCTTGTTGGCATGGCTTGGCCAACTGAGATGGTAATTTTGTTTCGCTCTTAGGAACGCCAATTGACATGATTTTGATTGTAGGGTTTACGCACCGACGCAAGGCAGGCGATGAGGCACGCCGTAGTAGAGGGCTCCGGATTAATTTTGACTACCTGGCGATGTTTAACGTACGCCAAATGTCGTACACACGGGCTTTTTTGCTTTTCGCCTCCATCAGAAAAGCGGCCGCCGCGGCGGGAAATCGAACCCGCGACCTCGTGCTCAGCAGCTCAACGCTTTAGCCACTGAGCCAACGCGGCGGTCGCCAATTGACATAAGCAAATGTTTCTCGTCTCAAGGACCAAATACTAGGCATATTCTAGTTCCAATAAAAGGAAATCGGGTCAAACTATATTGCGAATTATATTGCCGGCTCGCTGAGATATCGAACAAGTTTTTTCTGATATTGGTAACCAATAGAAGTGTGTAAAAATTGTTTTAGAAGATTTTGCCATACCTGCCATGTAATAGGGACAAGAAAGATTAATGGTAAAAAACATGTTATTATGGATTTTTCAATAGCTATTCAGCTGCTATACCAAGTCATTTTTGTATATACATGCTGCCCATAAAGTTGTTCAAGAACCAGTATGAAGATTTTGTCCCATGAAGCGCATAAAGAGGCAAGCGGAATATGTTAAATTACACTTCTCTCATGGAGGAATTCGGTTAAAGGGGCCCTGAAAGGCGTTTTGACCGCACTAAATTGACTAGCGCAATCGTTAGATTGGGTCGTCAACACCATCTGTGCCAAGTATTACTCTTTTATGCGCAGCGGAAAGCTCACACTTTTGTTGCAAAGTTTGTCGCTTTTTTATCACCCTTTCCTTCGTGTTTTTGGACGCCGCCATCTTCACATGTCTACATCATCGATTCCCAGATGTTCGTCATGAGCTAGACATCCTGCTATTGGGCGGCTTTTTCACGCACTTCCGGCAAAGAGATGAGTCGTCTGCTCAGCGTCGGCTCGCCGGCTGATCTGCCAGCGGAGTGCCGGAGTGCTTGGACATTTTACGACAAACGAAACAAGTGTAAACAAACGCTTAACCGTTTGTATTGAATGCAACAGGGCCATAACAACACATGAATATTCTCTTACTTGAGTACGTTCCATAAAGAAAGCGTTGAAGCCCCGTGGCACTTCTTTCTTGCAATCGCAGAGAACGCCCTGAGCCGAATGCCCGGGTTTGACGCATACATTTTATTCAACTTCCAAACAATCCAGAGATGCGTTTCGAACGAACAGAACGTCACAACACGCGTTGCAAGTCCGAACCGCGATTGACAGACGATGGGTTGCCTCCTCCTGCCCGTCGTAAATTCGGCACTCACCTCGCGCGCGGTTTGCGGGGACGAACAGCAAGTCACTTAACTCTGGCGCACAAGCCGAGATGGCTTTTAGCCACGCACACTGCACATACCCCATGCGAGGTTGAGTCGTACGCCGCTTGAGAAAGATAATCCAGACCATGGGAAGCACTATCCACCCGCAGAAGCACAACGTCGCATTTCATCGCGAAACAAAGGCGTCCACAACACACAAACCATCGCCTCCTGTAATGCCAAACGCATCTCGCACTTCCAAATGAGAGTGAGTAGTATGCCTGCAGTGCCCATATGCCGCGAGGTGGGGCCCCAAGCTGAACCGGGATCACGCAACCGTAACTGACTTCTAGAGCGGTTTGTGCCTTGTTGCCAGGGCAACCGATGTTTGATATTGTCAAAGAAATGGTGCTCGCTCCAGCGCTAGAAAGCTCAGAGCCGCGGCGGAGCATGTTTTGCCAACGTTGCCGCTCTCCACCACGCGTCGCCCCAAGCTGAACTGGCGTTTTGTGCACGGGTTCTGTATCGGTTTAAAATGTCTTTTTCACATGCCACCGGCAGGAATTACCACCGCCACAAAATAAGACCCGGCACCAGCGGGCCCACATCTGATACGGCGCTGTTTGGATAAACAGTGCGCTGTGCATCCAAGGGAGCGAGCGCTTGATCCTCCCCGTGCGGCTGCGAGTTCGCCGCCGATAAAAAGCACGTTCCGCCGATAGCAAAGTCTGCAGCAACGTACACCGCGAAAGGGCAAGGCCAGGCCGCCGCACACATGCGGCCAGATTTTTCGTTCGCTTTTCCAGCCTTGAGCGTAGTGCGGGATTCATGGTGTCAACAAAGCTTGCCCGTAGCAGACGGCTGTGTGAGCAGCGCAATAGCGGAAGTACGTCACCGCCGAGGAGCGCAGCATCATGGGAGGGAGGGCTCGCTCGCCGTCAACAGCGGAGAGTAAGTTGAAAGGAGGAGGAAACGCGGCGCGACGATAATGCGCGGTTTTTTATTTACGATTTCTCAGCTAATACTCATCGCTTCAACAAAATTCTTGCGAGAGGAGATTGCTAATACATCGCATTATTTGGTTACATGTACATCCATGCATCGGCGGAAGGTATTTGAGGACCCCTTTAAAGTTTCCCGCGTAGCATAGCGGTCGCCATGTGCTGGTAATTTCTGCAACCACACGCCTCCCCTAGGAGCCTATCTGATTTATATAAAACTTTGACTGATGGGTGTTCTTTACACCTACCACATAATACTTCGCATGAATAAGCAGCCCGTTGATGACACCATCTTGGTACAATTTGTTTAGGGATAGTTCAAATGAAGCGCGTGTTCCAGCCGTTTACTATGACCGCACGGTTCCGGGAGGAGCCCATGTATTAAAAGCAGGCAGGAATTCGTAATGGTGTGCATCTCGAAGGTGCGGTACCGTATTATGACTAGTAAGAGATACCTTAACAAGTGTTCCAGTTATTCGTTAATTAGTATAGTGGCCCAATCGAGCATCGCGGGGTACTGCCGCTAGTCTTCGCATGAAACAAAGGTACTCCCCATAAATCTGGGGGACATTCGAAGGATATACCTATCAATATGATTGTGTAGTGATACTCAACGGGAGGTGTATTTTGCCTTATTTAAAATAAATTGACCCCCTTGATATGACGAGCACAAGTTTGTTACCAGAAGACTGCCATAAGGGTCGACATTACTTCAGGTTAATAAAACTCAAGTGCCCACATAATGCTCTTTGGACCCGCCAAACATCTCAGGGGTACTTAAGACACACGCATATGTTATACACCGGAAACGGAAAAAATGGTCCCGGAAAAAATGGTCCCGGAAAAAATGGTCCCAGTGACCATCTAGGAAAAAATGGTCCCATGCTCCAGTCGACGTGTTTCCCTTCAAGTTAGTCAGATCTGAACTTTTTTGCGGCTTTGCTTTTGTGCGTTTGCGTTTTAGCTAAAGGGATGAGAAAGAGATGGAATGCTTTAATATTCCTACAAGGGGCAGAAATTAACTCCTGTGGAGGCTAAAATCTGGATGGATGGGTGGGCGATGTACGTACAGATGGATGGATGTGTAGATGGACGGTAGGGCTGAGTACCGATTAAAAATTTAGTGCACGTAATTGGATTAAAACCGCCCAAACAACAGCGAGGCCTGGAACAGCCGGTTTAGAAGCTTAGTCGGACACAACTATCTCAGTGTATGGAAGGTCATTAAAGCTCTACGCTGCGAGGTTTCATCAGAATCGGTGTAAATTGAAATCGGGATTTACGCGTTGATGCTCCGCCTTGCTTTAGCCTTCGTTTCTGCGCAGTACGGCCCAAACTCAGCTCTCGATCGTAATCATATCGAAATTAAAATATTAAAGCTAAAGATTTAAGTTAATGTCTGGGACATATCGTGCACCGATATGATCGCACCGAAACATCGTGCACCGAAACGTCCGTGCGCTGAAAAGTCCGTGCACCGAAATGTGCGTGCACGTAAATATCCGTGCACCGACATGTCCGTGCACCGAAATGTCCGGCCACCGAAATATAAATGTAAATACAATTAAAATATAAGATCTTTACTTCAAAGCATGAATAAACAAAGGAAAAAAAACATTGAAGAGAAACCAATAGCAACAAAGAGTGTAAGAAAAAGTTAAGAAAAAAAAACGTAAAAAATTCCAGGGGGTGCTTACAACTCTCTGAGAATGTGAAGGCGAAATTTTCTGTTGATATGCCTTGAAATTTCATACGAACTTAACGGTCGCCCCCGTCCACTTCTGATTAGCCCCCTGGGCAGCCCCCTCTGACGCTTCTTCCTTTCACTACACATCACCTGGATCCTGTTTTTCGTGTTGGTACCTTCACCTGTCGAGGTTGTGTGGAAGCGGTTTACCCTCCTCACAACGTGCGGGTTCAAAACAGAGATGTGCTGAGATTTATGATGCTATATGTGATTGAGACGTCATCAATGCGAAACATCTGTGGATTAAGCTAGCGTAACGGCAAATTAGAAAATAAATATGGGAGAGGCCATGAAAACAACCTAACCTGAATTTCGGTAAAACAAACGTTCTTGGTGCGATTAACCGGATTTACTCGAACAAGACTACTTTTCCTGCCTTGGCTTCGGGACCAATTTTTCCGGGACCATTTTTTCCTACCTTGGATTTGGGACCATTTTTTCCGGGACCATTTTTTCCGGGACCATTTTTTCCTACACCCGTTATACACAAAGAAAAAATGTTTGCGTATGGAAAAACCCTCTATTCCTTCTGGCGGTACGATGTATAATGTTTTTAATCATGTCGTTATTTTCCTAATAACAATTACTGAATTCTTGCGATTCGTATCAACGCCGTTTTAAAACGCTGTGCTTGAATTTAAATTGCAGAATCTCTATACCACGGTAAATATTTATTTTAGACAGGGAATATTACTATAAGAACGAATCATCCCTTTTTGGGAAAAAAAATGCAGACACCGTGGTTACGACTAATACATTTTAAAAAATGCTTCCCAATTGTTACGCAATCACATAATTGAGATCTTCTAAGACACTGAGTACATTTATATTCGGGAATATACAAGCAATGGTTTTGCATGAAATGTTTTCTGTAATATCGGAAGGCTGTTACTGAGTAATCAAAATTTTGGGAACACGCTTTTCGTAGCCGCAGTATTCGGTAGCAGTACACCAAATTTGTGCTACTAAACAAAATAATTGTAGATGGAGGCGAAAAGCGTTGATGCCCGTGTGTTCCAGATTTCAGCGAATGTTAAAGATCCCCAGGTGGTCAAAATTTATCCAGAGCCATCCACCATGGGGCTCGTCATCACTGTGTAGCGTCGGTGCGTTAAACCTTATAATCCATTAGAATAAAAGAAAAAAGGTTATAAAGTTTATAAAGATTAAAAAGATTGTAAAGATTAATAAACAATCGCAACTGCCAAAAGACAGATGAAGGCTCATACAGTACCTAACATGACAGGAATGATCCGTGTGTGCAGATTATTCCGGGGCACATTTGTAAATGACTGTCGAAGACTACGCCTAAGAATTTTGAGGCATGGTAGCCGTGACAATTGATGAAGCCGTTGTTTTGCTAACTTGTTTTTACACAGAAGGTTTTTATGCCTATGATTCTGGGCATTTCATCGCAGTGCAAGCAGAAATAACTTACGGCAAAGCCAACTTTCTCACAAATGCTCAGCAGGAAATGAAAAACTCTCGTTTTACATATAACAACGGAAAGCAATTACGTCAAACCTGGTCGCTACGACAACTCTGTCAACTTCCTGAGTTTCATTTACGTGTCGCAATTAGTAAGTTCGCAGCGGAGTAGTAAACGCTACACAATCCTTGCCACCTGTCAATACCTGGAGTTCCAACACCAGATAGACTGGGAAAACAGGAAGAGGACGAAGATAGCAGGAAATTATCGATTGTATAGGAAGAGGGTTGTTGCTATCATCATCAGTCGTTTTGCAACTATTTTTGACGCTGGACGCAATAAAGTGGCCCTCTCTCTGCGCGGCGCGCTCCTCTACTTCTAACGCCTCGGGAGCTGCAGGAGGAGTAACTTACGGTCTATTCATGCCATCCGAACTAAAATTCTATAAAAAATTCATGCATCTCAATGAAGTGAATCATGACGAGTGGGCGAAGCACTAGGGATCGTTCTTACCGTAAATCACCCGTGGCACTGCCCACTCGCGCATGTAAATAAGTGACAACGCGTGTGTGCATTATGTCAAATTCCAATCCAATCCAATCCGATACAATTCAATTTAATCCAATCCAATCCAATGCTCCTCGCGTATGCGCAACACTGTGTACACGGACGCCAAGCCCCGTACAAAGCGAGGTCCTAAGGTGTTTCGCCCTAAAATTGACCACGACCCATTACTCGAAGTTCCACTCACTTTTCGTGATTAGTGAGTTTCCGCTGAATATGGCGATACAAGTATAATTAGAGAAAACGGCGGCCTTGTTTTGTGAAAACTCTCTTATAAAATTCTATAAAAATTGGTATGTACCACGAACCTGTCATTACGGAGTTTAATGTAGCTACCACAGTTAGAATGTTTATAGTGACGCTGTACACGCAGCAAATTGCCCGCCTGCTGTCTATACACATGCATTCACGGGACGATTTCGGCTACAGAAAACGGCTGTAACGATTGTTTTATCACAACTGCCCCCCCCCCTCCCACACAATGTTATATAACGATCAGCCTCTTAGACTACTTCATCATTACGCCATGTTTTCTTCTTGTCGTGATTGGTACTTTGTGACATCTGTGCCGTGTACTGAACACCTTCGCTGGTTCATAATGTTTTAGGATGCTCATCGGAACGATGGTTCCGCAGTGTTATGCAGTTTGCGACATAATGTTTTCAGTGTTTCAATACCAAGCAACATCTTACTCGTTCCAGCGCATTCGAAATACAAGGGAAAGATGATACTCCTGTTTTTGGACTTAAAGACAACCCAACTTCCTGACGATGTGAAAGTTAAAGCTGGAGTCACCCTTGCGCAAAATTTGATGGACCAATTGTGGAAAGGCGGTAAGTGGCGGGCATTTCCTTACCTATTGACGACTAATGCCTGCACACCCGAGCGCTCGCTGCCACTTTTTTGTTTGTTCCTGTCTGGCCATCTTCAGGCGCAAATTCTTGATATACTGAAAACAAATTTGCGCAACAAATAAAGTGATAACTAGAATTTTTTGCCTACTCCACTGTTAAGTTCGGGTTCCGCATGTAATTATTGAAGGCCTCCGGTGGCCCATGTATTGGCGTCGCCTCCGCTGGTAGCTACTTTCCCGTGTCCCTTTCATGTAGCCGCATGAAAGGTGGCTCTGGCTCCAGTGCAGCAGCCTTTGCAGCCAATACCAAGGGTCCTGCTTTCTGCACGTTCAGTCCCGCGAGCACAATCTAGTTTTTGAATGGTTGCGGGTGTTACCAATTGCTGCTTTTCAATTTTCCCTCGGTCATTTAGTGGCCCACGAGGACCGGATCAACGTGCTCATGTCCATTGGTTACGCCAGGGACAGAGACGTCATCAGGGGCGCCATCGCCTACTTGAAACAGAAGGGAGACCCTCGCGTCTTGGAAAAACTCGGTGCGTACTCACCTCCCAGCGCAGCTGGGCTGCACCGTTAGTGCTCCTACCCCTTCAGCGCGCAACAGGAGAGGCTGCAGTAGATTCCGCAGTCACCCTCCCAGATGATGGAATTTACGAAGCTCTGCTTCGGGTTAATCACATGTCTTACCACGCACATCTTAATCAGAGGGGTGTAAACGGCGGCGGTGGAGGAGAAGACACAATAGAAAATGGGAGAGAGAGAGAGAGAGAGAGAGAGAGAGTAGGTGTTTATTGAAAAGGACAAGAGTCGGCGGTTCCAGCGTTTACCTTATGAGGTGCAACAAAGAAACTTCAAGGAGTCTTGCTGGCGCTGTGCGCCGTACAAAGTGTACACTGCGTAAGCAGCGCGAGTGTAAACTGCCAAAAGCTTCCACAGTGCAACCCGTAATGCCTTCGCAAATCAGTAAGGAACGTTTAACCTGTACTGAAATCTCTACAAATGGCGGGTTTGTTGTCCTATATAACTGTAACTTCGTCCAAAGCCGCCCATAGAACTGGTGCGTCGCGTTAGAAGGGTAACCATCCGTTTAGTTAGCCAGCAATCTATTAGTAGCAGTAGTAGCAGATAAACTTTTTCTCCGGGATAAATTCAATCATTGACATACTTTTTACTGTTTGCCATGCTCTGTCTTCTGTAGGCTTTGACGTCGGCATGAACGATCCCCTGAGCCTGATCAGCCGGATGTACAGGCGTATCGGAATACGGGAACACCGCTGGCAGGGTGACGGCCTAACGAACTGTATGCGCTTCATCATGCCTGTGGACAGACTACTAAAGGCTATAAGGTGGCGCGATACCAACAGAGGGTACATGGACAAGGTGTACCACTGGACCATCGATCTGCCGTACTTCATAGCAAAAAGCATCAGGTGAGGATCGTTTCTCGTCACTAATAACGTCATCTATCTATCTATCTATCTATCTATATATATATATATATATATATATATATATATATATATATATATATATATATATACAGGGTGTCCAAGCTATCATGCACCAAGATTTAAAAAAAAGACTCACTCGACGTAAACCTAGTGCATAATGTTTCTAGTGCAGTGTACTAGTGGGCAGTAATTTTTTCGTTAATGAGATTTAGATAATTTATTTTAATAAATTATCTAACTCGACAAATACTGTCCTAATTATTAAGGTGTCAATTAGGCACTTGTGGGTAGGAACGAGAGGAATCTAACTGCGGTATTTTCAGCGAAGAACTAATTGCGTACTCATTTATTCTGACTGATAAAGAAAGCCCGCAAAATATGAAAAATACCACGTGACGGCGCTCCCACCTGCATCGTAAAACAGCGCCCTCGAACAAGCTGATTGAAAGCAACGGCTTTGCCTGTCACATACCCGAAAGGACAGCGCATCCCCTTGATAGTGGCATGGAAAGTGTAGCAACACCAAGTTTTGGCGGCTTAGGAGTGGTTTGTTCCTATCAATTATGCACCGCTCTTCTCTTTTTTACGGCCGAGATCCTCTTGATAAAAAAGGCCCTCGCTAAAGCAGTCGATGCGCTGCTGTAACAAAAGTGGAAACGCGAAAAGCAATGAAATAGACATACAATATTTATCCGGGCTCTGCTCCCACACATAGAAAGAGTGCACGCGCGCTAATATTTCGTGGCAGTAACATGCTTCAGCCCAAAGCCAAATTACAATGAAGGCCTCATTTTTCGGGCATGCGTGCTGCAAAACACTTTTACGACAAAAATAAAACAAAATAAACAGACGGGGAATCCACCCGCGTACACTCTAGAGAAAAGGCAAAAACATTGTGTTGAATACATTTATTGCATACCACTTAAAAACGTGCCGATTTGGCCATAGGGAGGCCTCACAAAACAAAGCAATACATCAGATTTTAGTGTTTCTTAATAACTGGTGCATTCGTTTGCACTGGTTGTCGTTCGCTACCTCCTAGAGGTCGTGTTCGAACAGGTCTCCTTCTGCAGCTACGCACTACTGTGCCCGCTTAATCACATCTTCAGTGGCTTTCTTGATGATGTATGGAGGAATTGTGCTGCAGACATCCGTTATCTTGGCCTTGAGCTCATCAGATGTCTTTGTCTTGGTCGTGCAAACACGATCTTTCACATAGCCCCAAAGAAAGAAATCCAGTGGAGAAAGATCGGGTGACCTAGCCGGCCAATTTACAGGCCCATGCCGTCCAATCCATTGTGTTTGGAAAGTCGCATCAAGCCAGTTTCGTGCTCGACTGCTGCTGTGTGCTGGCGCCCCGTCTTGCTGATACCACATCAGTGGAAGTCGTGACAGCGGGACTTCGCTGAGGCAGCGATCAACCGTTCCTTCCAGGATTTCGTCCATGTACCGCTGTCCAGTCAACGTCTGGTCGAAGAAGATCGGGCCTATTATAGTACCGGCGTAAATTCCGCACCACACATTAAATGAACACTGGTACTGGTGCCGAGTGCGCTTTACCCAGTGTGGATTGGAGTCGCTCCAATAGTGTGCATTGTGCAGATTTACCTGGCCGTTTCTGCAAAAATTGGCTTCATCTGTCCACATTACGTTGCTAAGAAAGTCTGGTGACTCTTCCGAGTCCGAGTCCGAGTCCTTCAGATTCCTCCAGACTGTCGACTTGGAAATTGGTGCCTGGGCAGCCACGTCTCACACGCTAGCTTTAGGGTTTGCAGCCATAAATGCAAGAACATCCGTGCGTAGTCTTGTACTCACAGACGGAGTCCTCTGCCGCTGTTGTTGAAAAAAGCTGGTTTGTCTCAAGATTTCATAATTTCTGATGATGGTCGATGCGTTCGGTTTACGGCCAAACTTTCACGACTGATAAATCTTTGAGGCCTTTCTCTTATTGCCATCTGCCGCTCCCAAGGCAAGGATCATGTGGGCCTTTTGCTCATTATAAAAAAAGCATTGCGACTGGGGCACTGCGAAACGCCCCTTTAAACTTTCGAGCGGATTTTGTCAATTCTTTTTTGTTGGGACAGGTGCTGAGGCGAAAAAACGAACCATCCGTGCACTCGAACTACGCTAAGATAACCGCTATCACAGCTCATTTTGAAATAGCATTTTACGCGACGCGTTGCTTCCGCTGGGGAGATGAGGCAGATAAAGCAAACACTCGTTCCCGATTTTTTTTTCTTTTTCTTTCTTTCTTTTATTTATTTCATTGTGGCTAACTAAGAGAAACGTGGTTTGAGGGCGCTCCTTTACGATGCAGGTGGGAGCGATGTCACGTGGTATTTTTCATATTTCGCGGGGTTTCTTTATCAGTCAGAATAAATGAGTACGCAATTAGTTCTTCGCTGAAAATACCACAGTTAGATTCCTCTCGTCCGTACCCACAAGTGCCTCATTGACACCTTGATGATTAGGACAGTATTTGTCGAGTTAGATAATTATTTAAAATTAATTATCTAAATCTCATTAACGAAAAAATTACTGCCCACTAGTGCACTGCACTAGAAACATTATGCACTAGGTTTTCTTCGAGTAAGGCAATTGCTCCTTTTTTAAATCTTGGTGCATGATAGCTGGGACACCCTGTATATATATATATATATATATATATATATATATATATATATATATATATATATATAGCACAGAAAATACGGGTGAAAGTGGTGAAACAATGCCCACCAGGTGGGATCCGAACCCATGACCTCCAGAATACCGGTCTGGTGCGATAACCACTACGCTACCGGCGGGGCTGTTTCCCCACCACTTTCAGGGGTATTTATGTTAAAGTATTTTTTATTCCTGCACTTGGGGGTGGTAGCCACCACCACTCGGACTACTCGGGGTGAAGGGGACCTTCTTTTTAATCCCTGGGCCGTGACTAGAGTGTCTATGACATTTCAAGAGTGGTCGACCAGCGTTGAACCCTCTTAAGCTACCCTTGGCACCAAGACTGCCAGAACAGAAGCCCTCGCTAAGCATGTAGCGAATCAGAAATGGGGAATGAGGGGCTCGGTGCAATCAGACGGAAAATGAGCGTTGGCAGTCAAGAAAACCTCGGAAAGCAAAATGGAGGTTGTGGTGGGTCATAGAAACAGATGAAGAATTTTTTGAGTAAGAAAGAAGAGTAAGAGTAAGAGGTCGTGGGTTCGGATCCCACCCGGCGGGTAATTTTTCACCACTTTCTTTCTTTTAAAAAAATTCTTCATCCGTTGCTATGACCCACCACACCTCCCCTTTGCTTTCCGAGGTTTTCTTGACTGCCAACCCCAACCGGATGCGATCCCAACGATCTTCGCAATCGTAACAAATTGTCTCTAATACGAGAAAATCAAAGGAAAGGTAGGAAAAACAGAGGAAAGTTGCGCTCCACAAAAAGGCCGCGAATATGGATGGGTTGAGCTGGACCAATTGAACAAAGCGCCGCGCTTGCACTGCAACTCCGTAGAGTACCGAAATGTAGTTATTCCGTTAAACCAGCAAGGCAAGCACGCTTTTAGAGCATTTATGTCACCGGAGGGCATAAATAAGTGGGTGCGGTTAAATTAGTATGAGGGAGAGTACTTAGATGAATATAATAAACTTTACGCTTTCTCTGAATAATTGTGAGTGATGAGGATCTATCAAACTGCTTTTTTGCTTGTTTCTGGCTGTCATAAATGGAAAAGTATACGTAACGAAAACTTTATTTTTCTCATTATTAATTACATAACAATTAACTAAGAAGTGCCAATGAAGCGTCACCATCGTTTTTATTATTTCATCAATTACGGATCGTTATATGAATTTCTTCATTTCTCAGGCAAACCTGTTTATAAAACAAATAGAAGTTAAAGGGGTTTCTTTTGGGCTCGTCAGTTATGTTTTGCTAATACGAATTTCCCCAATCAAACCTTTTAGGCTTGTCAAATATATCGTGTCGAATATATCGTTCAAAAACACGAAACGAGCACGAAAATAATGGGCGTTTTCTTACCTTAGTGCAGCTGCAATCAACACTATAGAAAATACAGTGATTGCTAAAACATTGAGCCGTTGCCGTAACATTGCGCTAACTACATCCGGTTAACTACATCCGGCATTAAATTATAACCGTCATAGAAAACTTTCTTATAAATCGTGCAGCATTGTAAATATTCAGTGACCGAAGTCAACTGTCCTTTCCAAATTCAATAATCGAATTGCAACTTCCCTTAACGAACATTTCAGGCCGAAATTCACATTTACATACACGGACAATTTTTTTTGTTTGGGCGCTGTGACTGCGCCTTCAAATTTGTGTGCTAAAAGCGATTCTAATGAAGCGAAACTCGAATTCGTTTCCCGGCTGGCGTCTTGCGAGAGCATGCCAAGACGGCCTACGTTTCGAGACAAATAACGTGTTCTGTGAATATAACAGGAAGCCTATATTACTATATAGTTGCTGCAATTGTGAATTGATTTGAGGTGGAAAAAAGATACACCGCGAACCAGGGATCTTATCCGACTGCAACTGACAAGGCGTTCACCGGACCGTCGGGCGACGTGAAAGCGAGCGTCAGCGCCACGGCGCGGTTGCATCCAAGAAGCTCACGCGAGCCGCGGCTCCCTCGTCACACTGTCCTATTCTAGCCACTGTAATGAGATAGCTTCCACGCTCCTCTAGGAACGTTCGTGGAGTAAGGCAACGTGGTTCTATAAACGTTGTTGTAGGTGCCTCGATTAACGTACATCGCCGCCGTACGGCAGCGCTGTCATCGAGGCACCCGACTTGGAGCAATGGAACGCGGTAAATTTAAATTGACTTGAGCAAACTTCCAGCGTACTATCTTGGGCGGAATAAGAGGGGAGAGGAGCAGCATTAGAGGTGAACGGAAAGATAAGGGAGTTATTTATTTGGCAGGGGCATCGGTCGACTATCGTCTTTCGTCGACATTTGCAGCGATAGGAGCAGAGACGTGGCTATTTTTATTTTTCACAGATACTGCTGCCTTGATAACCAGAATGTACTTTTCTGGTGTTTCATGGTATAAACTGGAGCAACATGTCATAATTACAAGCGCGCACAGCATTTCCTTACTACCGTGTACAATCCCAACTGCACTAGCTCGTCACCAATGGTGTCACAACTGCGTGCTTTGATAAAAGTAAGATATATTTATTGCGCAGGCACGGAGTCGATGGGATCATCACCAACCGGCCAGAGAACGTGCGCAAAGTGGTGGAAAGCGCGACATTTCGAGGCAGCCACAAGGTTGCAGACGCCCGCGACAGTCCCTGGACGAGGTTCCACGAATATCCGGAAGATCTCAAAGAGGACACGGACACCTCCCCCGAAATATTGGGAGGAGAGTGACACTTACTGATTGTCCCTAGTCACTTCAGTGTGTGAAGTGTATATATTCACTCGGAGCGCGTACTGCCCAAACAGGTGTAACACGGTCATGCACTACAGCGGAGAGTGGCTTCGAGAGAAGTGCCAATGTCGCCACCGCGAAGTTGAGCAAGGCAGGCGGAAGTAATAAATTTCGTGGCCGTGTTTTCTACTGCCTGCTCTGCCGTTTGGGCGAGCCAAGGAAATCATGTGGCGACGATAACTACTTCATCGCGATCTTGAATGACGATTTTATGTGTAAGCATCTTTTTCCGTTGAATCATAAACGTTACACACAAGGTCAATTGTTTCTCTCCACTATCCTTCAAAATAATAAATAATTTTTCACTTAAGTATAACTTTATTGACTCTTTCATAAAATGGTGGAGGTCTCGGACGGGAGTTCTTTCTGACACTTGAAATAGAAACTCGGTGCCGCCCTTAGCTGTTGGTGAGGTGTCTTTCCAACGGATCTCAACCGCCAGAGCGGGGAACATGAAACGATTGTTCTTTTCTTTTATGCGAAGCGTATTTTTCTCTAACTCGGGTAGTTTTCGTGGCTTATGTTTTTTTATTGGGCGATTTCTTTATCGTTTCCTGAAGCATGGGAATTTCTCTGGGCTTTGCTTTTTGCCGTCCGTATTTCTACCGATTTCTGCTTACTTGGCGTCGTACCATTGTGAAATCACTACTGCATACAGAGCACGTCCTAGAAAGAGGCACATGTGAACCGAATTTTTATAATAATTGCACAAGTGCCAGTTTTCATGTGGGGTCATGGACAAAAGAAACGGGATCACTAAGTCATGAGCTAGAACATACAAATATGACATTATGGGATCTCTACGAACCGTATTTTTCAATTATTCCTGTTCTGGATCATGTTTGCAGTTCGCGTTTTATTGGTCCATGATTGTACATGTATCTCGGCATCCTTATCGCAAATAAACATTCGGTATATTAGCGGCGAAACATAAGTTTACAGCACCGGTTAACAGCACTGTTTTTTTGTTTGTTTTCATGAACGCAAACTGAAATAACTGCAATTCGAATTATTATTTGTGCCCAATAAAAGGCAACCACGCGTCGTCCTCTCCAGGTGTAGGCCTGATGCAGCCTAAGTTAAAACCACTCATAACTGCATGGAGCGGTTTTTGCGGCTTGTATCCGGTTGAGGCCTCCCTGTTGCAACTACTAGCAGCGACAAAAATTACGGGGCGTGCTTACAACTTTATAAGAATGTGAAGGCGGAAGCCTAGTTGAACCTCCTAGGTGTCGTGATGGCACGTACGTAGAACCGGTGCGCACGGAGGGGTGATAAAATTATGGGGAAACTGTGACGTAATTACATGAAGTCCGCCTGTTTGAGTAACTCGCGCGGAAAGACAATTAAAAGAAAGCGAACAAAGAGGCGCAAACGCGATTCAGAGAGAGAGAGAGAGAGAAGCTCTTTATTAAAGGAGGAAAGGCAGAGAGGTTTGCCAACATGGGTACGTCGACATGCTACTCTGCAGGAAGGGGAACGGGGAAAAGACAGATGAGTAGTAAAAAGAAGAGTAGTAGGTGAAAGAGGGAAAAAAAGAGAGGGTCATATAAAGGGACATGCGGCGTAGCATAGACTGGCCGCTTAAGGGGGGCTATAAAGTCTCGGTGACGCCAATATCTTCAAGATACCCAAATAAAGCATCCAGGACTTTCCGTTGAGATGACGGAGAATGCCATGGTCCAAGTAGCAGGCTCAGCGTAATTGGTCCAGGGTGAAGACATGCGATCCTTTGCTCTAACCGACTCCTTGCGTCAATGTAGGCGGAGCACTCTAGCAGGACATGCTCGACGGTTTCGGGGGCGTCACAGTTGTCGCAATGTGGGCTTGTACTTTGGCCTATGCGATGTAAGTAGGCATTAGTGAATGCCACATTAAGTCGCATTCTATGAAACAGTGTTTCCCGCCGGCGAGGTAGTCGTTCTGGCAGCCTCAGTCTTATCTGTGGGTCAATTGAGTACAGAAAATCATGATGATGTTCCGGAAGGGTCCATAAGCGGTTTCTTTCTGCTAGAGCTAGGGCCTTGGTCATAGTTGAGGCATCATTTTTTGTAAAGAAAATCTTCCTTTTGTTTTTCATTTCTAGGCCCCTGCGTGCAGCCTCATCTGCTCTCTGATTTCCTAGGACACCACAGTGTCCAGGGAGCCACTGAAAGGTTACGCGATGGCCAGCAGCGTAAGCGAGATGGTGCAGGTATCTTACTTCGCGCTGGATGTGGTCGTGGATGCTGAAGCAGCTAGCACGTCGGAGGCTTTGTAGGGCGGCTTTCGAGTCTGTGAATATGGTCCAGTGTGTCGGTGGCTGAGGAAGTATGTACCGGATGGCTTCTTTAATTCCATAAAGTTCAGCTAGCGTGGACGAAGTCGCTCGCTCAAGCCGGCATGACAGTGATTTGTTAGCTGACGGAATAAAAACTCCTGAAGAACTGCGCTCAGATGTTGCCGATCCATCTGTAAAAATATGGGTCGTTGCGGAGTAAAATTTTTGAATATGGGCAAGTGTAACCTGAAGTAGGACAGTTTGGGATATGCGCTTTTTTGAATCAATTCCAGGTATAGAATGTTTTATAGTAACAGGGGACAAAGTCCATGGCGGAAACCCCAGTGGCATGGTCTGCGGTGCTTGATTTGGCACGGAAGCATCAATTGCCCTTATTGTTCGTCCAAAGCTTGAAGCGTCTTGATCCGCACTGCGAGCCAGGAAATGGGTTGTGGCATGTAGTCTGTACCTCAAGTAATTTCGTAGCGTCTCTTGAAGCCGTAACACATCCATGGGCAGGCAGCCAGCTTCTGCAAGGGTCCCACAACATGACGAGCCTGCAGGGAGGCCAAGGCACTTCCTCAGACAGTTGTTCCTTCCCGCTTACAGCTGTTTTCTGCTTGTCGGGGACAGTGTCTGCAGGACGGGCAGGCTATATCGCAAGATACCATCAACATATGCCTTGAAGAGGAGCACCGCAGAGCGACAATCACTGCCCCAGCGAGTGCCACAAAGATATCCAATAATTTGGGATGCTGCTAAAATTCGCGAGCGTAATCTTTTTACTTCTGGGGACCAGGAGAGGTTTCTGTCTATGACAATGCCAAGGCATCTTTGGGTGCGTACGTACTGCAGAGGCCGGCCACTGAGGATTAGAGGGTATCGGCCCATTCTCTTGCGGGTGAACGCCATTGCGACACTTTTTTCGGAGGAAAGATGGAGTCCTCTCGGCGACAGGTATGCCTCTATTCTTGAAAGAGCCTTCTGCAGCTTCTGCTGTGTGATCCGACGCGATCTTGAAGCACTCCAAACACAGATATCATCCGCATAGAGTGTGACTTTGACACCCCGGGGAAGAACGCGTTTAAGGTAAAAAAGCGTAAGATTAAACAGCAGCGGGCTTAAAACTGCTCCTTGAGGGACGCCTCTATTTACGTTGTAGCATGGTGTGGGGCCTTCTTCTGTGCACATGAAAAGTTTCCGTTCGTCGAGATAGTTCGCAATCCATGCATATAGCCTCCCTCCTAAGCCGAGTGCAATAAGAGATGCTAGGATAGCATCATGGTAAACTGAGTCAAATGCTGACTTGATGTCTAAAAACACTGCAGTTGGGATATGGCCAGAATTTAGTTCTTCTTCTAAAGATGATACGAGTGCAATTATGTTGTCAATGGCCGATCGATTCTGTCGAAAGCCGTTCATTTCAGGGGGGTAAAGTTTCCTGGTTTCGACATACCAATTCATCCTTTTGGATATCATTTTTTCCATTAATTTTCCAATGCAACTGAGTAGGGCAATCGGTCGAAAAGAGTCATAACGTGTCGGTGGCTTTCCAGGCTTCAGAACGGAAGTAATCTTCGCTAGCTTCCAATCAGGAGGAACGATTCCATGCAGCCACGTAGCGTTATAGTACTCCAAGAGACGCAAGCGAGAGTGGTGTGATAAATGCGAAATAGCCTCATAAGTAATTTCATCGTATCCAGGAGAAGAGCGTTTTTTGACATCGGAAATAGCCGCATTAAGTTCTTGTATCGAGAACGGGTGATCTAACGCAGGCACAGTAGCTGGAGGGGGACGGAAATAATTGAGCTGTGGGCGCGTCCTTGCGGATGTGGTGGCGGACAGCAGCTTGCAATATTCTTCAGCGGCTTCTCTCTGAGAAATATTCTCATGCAATGACAGCGCGCTGAATGGGCGTAGTTGTGAGATGTTGTTACGCATGCCCTTTACTACACGCCAGATGTGCGACAAAGGCTTGCGAACATCCAATTTCGCGCAAAACTCTTGCCATCGCTGCCTGTTTACCTTCTCTAAATGGCGCCTCACGTGTCTCTGCGCCCTACGTGCGTGCTGCATGTCTTCCAAAGTTTTGGTACGTCGAGCCTTGCGCTCGATCTGCACGCCTGCGAATGGCTCATAGCCTCTCATACTCCTCATCATTTCTGACATTTGTAGGCCTTTTCATAACACGCGATGATTCCTGCAGGCAGCGAGCAATTATAGGTATTATGTCCTCATCGCTAGTTGATGCTGTAATGCTATGACCCACGCTCTCTTCATAGGCCTCCCAGTCAGTGCACTTGACCTTCGCTCCTTCCCGGAGCGCGTCTTTGTCAAGGTAAGAAAGCAAAACTTGGTAGTGGTCGCTTCCCCTTGTTTCCAGGTCTGTGCACCAGAAGAATTTTGCAGCCCAGCTGCTTGAAATAAAAGAGACGTCAATGCAGCTGCTGACTTTCTCGTTTTTCATGTAAGTGATGCTGCCGTCGTTAAGAGGCTGAACAGAGTACTTGATCAGCAGCTCGGCTAGCCGCACTCCCCGGGAATTTGTATGTGCGCTGCCCCCGATCTCATGATGCGCATTAAAGTCACCACAAATTAGATAAGGCGGGGACGTGCCAGTAATAATTTTTTCTAGCCGCGAGGCGTCAAAGTGGTTGCTTGGCTCTATGTAAGCAGCAAATAAAGTGAAGCACTGGGTACCAATTCTGGTTTTCGCACAGACGTATTCTTCGGATTTATGAGCAGGCACAGCAACGCTTGCTACTGGCACATCATGACGGGCGGCAACAAAAAGTCGACTTGGGCCCTTTAAGCGCTGCGAATGAAGCAATTGATAATTCTTTAACTTAAAATGTTCTTCAACTCGAGATTCAGATATAATAATGAACGGAAATTGATATGTCCGCACAAGCTGACGAAAATCAGCTAGTTTCGAGCGTAGGCCACGTGCATTCCATTGGAAAATTGTACAACTTTTGAGACTTGCGTTAATAAGCGGTTTCAGGCGGTGGGTCTCCGATGCCATCAACTTTGTTGGGCTCCAGAACGATGCCGCGAAGATGATGATGTGGAGGTCACGAAAGGTTCCAAAGACAGTACCGCTTCTACCTCGGGGATATAGCCATAGGAGGGGTTGGCGCGCAGCAGTGCCCTGATTGCCGCAAAAAGCATGGGGATGACTATGCCAGTAATGTCAGGCTGCGCGGGCTGAGCTGCCATCTGTCCACGTTCCCTACGGGGACGTCGAGTTGAGGTGGAGTCTGCGTCCTGTGAGCGTACATCAGGTGAGGCATGATTAATTGTGGTTGTTTGATGATCCCGTGTGGCCTGCGCGTAGGACTTGCTTGTGAGAGCCTCACCCTCAAGCGGAGGGTCATTTGAAGGCACAATCGCAGGTGAAAACACAACTTCTGGGTTTGATGGTGGCTCACGTCGGGAAGGAGCTTTGCCTTGTACTTGCTCGATACTGCGTGCAAGAGTAGCTGCCTTTTTCTTCGGGCAAGCTCCATACGACGCGGGATGCGGGCCGCCACAGTTTGCGCATCGGGGTTGATTGCGCGACGTACAGTCCTTGTGTGGGTGGTCCCCAGAGCACATTTTGCAGCGAAGTTTTCCTCTGCAGTTCCTAGCGATGTGGCCGTGCTTCTGGCACTTGAAGCACTGTGTAGCAGATCCGGTGTACTCTTCTACGGGGAAGCTGTTAAAGCCAAGAAACACCCGAGCTGGCAGAGGTGAACCTGGCTTGAATTCCAAGATGACTGAGCGTCGGTGGGTCTCAGCAATGACTTGATTTTCATCTCGTATGTAAGTGACTTGCCGACGGGCAGAGATAACTCCTTGGTCTCTAAGGTAATTCCCTAGTGCCTCATCAGTGTACTCAAGGGGCACACCTAGGATTTTTCCATACGTTGCCATGTACGATCGTGGCACGCGCACCTAGACTGGTACAGCAGCAAGGGTGGAGACATGTAGAAGTCGGTTCGCTGCAGCTAGGGACGACACGGTCACAATAAGCCTACCATCTTTGGTCAGGCGATGTGTTAAAACTTTTTCTTGTGCCGTCGCCACGACTTCTGGCGCCAATACGTTGGGGTTGGCTTTCCACAAACTATAAACCTTCAGTTGGTTCAAAGACAACGGGAATCCCGGCGGCTCGCTTTTTCTTGTAAGTGACAAGGGTAAAGTCGCCTTCGTTTACTTCCATGTCAGTAGCGTCAGCAGTGTAGAATGCTTTATTAATCGCTGACTTTCGCCATCAAATCGCGTAAGCGGTCTTATAGGTGCCGGAGGAAATTTCACATAACATAATCACTTGCCATTCCTTTGCGGAGAGCTATAATCAAGTCTGTTTAAAGTTGCTTTACTACTGTACATAAATTCACGATTGCGAACGCATTTTTAGTTATAAGAGTGAAATGGTAAAGTATCAAGGCTATAACTCTTTCCTAGAAATAGCCTTTTGTATACGACGTAAGTGTGAAACCTTACAAACCGTGAAAGTGTGAAAGCCTTACAAACCGGCCGACGTGTTTCTTCGTACAATCTACGTAGAAATCCTGAAGTATTTATTAGCACAGCACGGGCGGTGGTGTATCTGCATGTTCACATAGCTGCCCAACCCAAGGAACGTCATTACCAGAAGCGATGGGGCAACAAGAACAGCTAAATTGGATTTGCTCGTGCTTCCAGAAAAAAACTGTCATCACTCACTTTCTATGCATCGTAACGCCTACTCGAAAGTATGTAATTGTTAAGGAAGGGGGCAGGGAAATTTCTTTCGTTTTTCTTTTCACATGTGTCGCTGACCTAACCTTGGTATCCGCAATATCATTCCAGCTACTTTAGTAGCAAAAGACCTCACTGCACCGACAGATGATTACACAATAGACGAAATCATGATCCGCGATAACAATAACGAGCTAATATGCAATATATACAGCTGCTAAGACAGAACACTCCCCAAACATCCACCACTTGTTAAGGAACCTCCCCAAAGATCTAGAGGCCACAGACTAGTGCCTATGGGTGGCTAACGAATACTACACGCGCTTGCATAGGGGGATCAGATTTTTGTCCTGGCCAAATAGTTAACATTGATCGTTAGCGATGCACTTTACAACAATGTTATTTCCTCAAAGCCTCTTACAAATGATTTCCTGGTGATTTTGTCTTCGTAGTTTTTTGAAGCCTGAAATTATTCCTTTGCTGGTGCCATGCTTCCATTTCAATGCATTTTTTGTAACCGAAAAACAAGAAATTTTATATGTACCTGCTCAGAGTGTATTTTAAGAGGGTAACAAGACGGCGTTCTGTGCGATTACGTTAGACGTTGTATGGGCTAAATGGTGTGAGCCATAACAGAAATAAAAATATTTGACCCTTATACACTGTGGACATAATTGACCAGCCAAGTTAATTAGGGGTGGCCATGGTGTTTATCCTCAGGTTTACCACGCGAGTATGTAAAGTGCCTCTCGACTGTGCTTTCCAAATGTGTGTCCATTTACGCGCCACTTTACGCCGAGCAATAAAGAGACGGTCTTGTTTGGCTTGGGTTTATGACAGTGATTATTGTAGCGTAAGCTACACTGGCCGAGGTTGAGCAGTTTCGCGTGGACCTTGAAGGGTCGTGCTATGCAAGTACGAGGAACATTGGATTGGATTGGATTAAATGTGATTGCATACCAATCTAATCCAATTAGAGTACGGGTGTGTAGAGAATTGGGTCTGCACCTTCACCGGTATGCATATTCGCTAGTACGAAAGAAGCCGATAAATGAGCTAACAGTAAGACGTAAAGTTGAAGAATTCAGGATGGCGCAGCAGAACCGATACTCCGCTCTTACCGAAGAAGCAGAGTTTACGACACAGGAAGCCAACCACAACCTTACACGCATTATCACGAAGCGTGCAGTAGAAGTCGGGGGCATGATTTCTAGACAAGATACTGATAAACTTTCCCAGGAGACGAAAGTTCTAATTAGGAAACGACAAAAATCATGAGAATCTCTAACTAAGCTGACAGAATTGAACTAGCAAAGGTTTCGATGTTAATCAATAAGCGTAAGACGCTGACATACGGAAGTATAATATGGAGAGGATCGAATACGCTGTAAAGAACGGAGGTAGCCTGAAAGCAGTGAAGAGGCGTCTTGGCGGGGGGAAAAATCAGATGTATGCACTTAAAGACAAGCAAGGCAATGTCATCACGAATAGGGATAAAATATTCACAGTTGCCGAGGAGTTCTATAGGGATCTGTACAGTAGCCGGGACATCCAGGATAATACCGAACGACAAAGTAGTTCAGAGGAGATAGACATCCCACCAGTAACGACCGAAGAAGCAAGGAAGGCGTTAAAAAAAATGAAAGGGGGAAAACCACCTGGTGAAGATCAGATAACACCAGACCTCTTGAAAGATGGCGGAGAAAATGTACTTGAAAAACTAGCAAACCTGTATACGCAATACCTAATGACCGCAAGTTTACCGGAATATTGGAAGAACGCGAACATCATCCTAATCCATAAGAAAGGTGACATGAACGATTTGAAAAATTTAAGGCCGATCAGCTTACTGTCAGTCGTCTACAAGGTACTTACCTAGGTAATGGCTGCCAGAATTTCTGCAACCTTAGATTTAAGTCAACCTTAAGAATAAGCAGGGATCCGTAAAGGCTATTCATTAATGGACCATGTTCACACGATCAATTAGGTGATACAGAAGTGCGCTGAGTATACTGAACCCCTATATATAGCCTCCATATATTATGAGAAAGCACTTGATTCGGCATAAGCCTCACCAGTCATTCAAGCATTACGGAACCAAGGGGTAGATGAGCATTATGTAAGAATACTAGAGGATATCTACAATGGGTCCACAGCTGCGTCAGACAAGGAGACACAATCTCTCCAGTGTTATTCACAGCCCGTTTACGAGAAGTATTCAGAACGTTGGATTGGGAACAGGTGGGAGTAAGGGTTAATGGAGAATACCTCAGTAACCTAAGATTTGCTGATGACGTTGCCTTGCTAAGTAACTAGGGGGACGAATCGCAAAGCATGATTTCCACACTGAACAAACAGAGTAGAACCACGGGCCTGAAAAGTATTACGCAGAAAACCAAAGTAATGATGAATAATCTCGGGGCAGCACAGCGGTTTGAGATAGGTGGCGAGGCAGTGGAAGTGGTAAGCGAATATATATAGTTAGGCCAAGTTGTAACCCCGGATCTCAACCATGAGGCAGAGATAGTTAGAAAGTTAAGAATGGGATGGAGTGCATACGTCAGACATTCTCAGATAATGAATGGCAGTCATAAAGATGGTCCTGTAGTTCGTTTCCCCGAAGTCCGGTGTCGATTAGGGACCCGATCGACCGGGCTCCGGTTGATTTGGCAGGAGAATGGCAGGGCGATGGTGTTGAAGTTCTTGGAGACGGCTGTCGAATTGACGAACTCGAGGCTTTGGGGTTGATTAAGTGAAACGACGAGTTTATATACAGCTATTTACAGTAGGAAAACTGGGTACATGAGTAATGAAAATAAAAACTTCGAACTTCAGCTAGACGCTAGCTCCGAGTGCGCACAAATCACTCGAGCTCCTCAACTTCGTCTAACTCTCCTATCCTCGGAGCGTACACAAACCGCTCGAGAAACGACGGCCGAGACTCTGTCTCGCCGCAAGATCCGTCTAGTTGCCCGGTACGGCGCTGTACCCTAAACCTCCGACGCGATCTTAAACTCTAACCTAGGCGGCTCACAAATCCCAACCTAGCTTCAACGGTCAAAACTCCTTGTCCCGCCGGGAACTGCCCAGCTCGGCGCTCAAACAAGAACGATTTCTAACGGCCAAGTTCGGCCTTATAACACCTCGAGATCACACTCTCTCGGGAACGCCCCTGTAGCGTTCGTACACGCGTAAGGGAGTGTCCAAATTCACGTAGACCGCTGGCACTCAGCACGCTACGGAATATTCAATGAGGCGCCGCCATCTTTGGGTCAACGGCACGCTCGCAGACGAGCATGTGCGCGCTACCCCGCGGGGTGAGAGCGAAAGGCGGCGACGGTGCACTGTGCCGGCTGCGGCGGGTTAACAATGGTGTCTCGCGCGGAGCGCGCTTCGACGCCGGTAATCCCACCGCCTCCGCGCGTCACGTCAACGGTCCCGGAATCCGGCAACGCCGTCTGCTTTCTCAATGGGGGATTATCCCTGTGGTATTCGGTGGGCCAGACAATCCGTCTCCCGTGCGCGCCGTGACGAATTGACGTCGACTGCTCTGCAGTTTTGGCAGTGCTACGTCGACAGAGTGGCGAGTTCTAAGCTTCAGCTCCAGGCGCAGACAACATTACATACACTATGATGTAACACTTACACGCAGACACACTTGAAACCTTCCTTCACCTCTACAACAAAAAAATGATTAATCCTCCTATGGGCTTCTCTGAAAGGTACGCACTCTACGACAAATAAAGAACACGCACATACGCGCGTGAAAGCCGCCGGCGTACGGGAGGAAAGGAGATATCTTGATCCGGAAGTGGTGGTAGCAGACGACGTACCCATGAGCCTTCGCGCTTTTTACCGGTCACTTATGCTACTAGCACTACTAGCGTTTGTGCCGTGCTAAGTCGACGTTTGCAGCGCGGTGCACTGACGTCTATCTAATGTCTCATCTCGAGAAGAAAGCTGGAAGTGGAGAGGGCGGTGCCCGGCGTCATGCGCAAGCTATGCAAAAGCCGGCCGGTCTAGACGCGCCATGGGACCGGTCTGGACGCGCCCGGGGAGCGAGTGAGCGAGTGCGTCCAGTCCGGCCGTGGCAGAAAACACACCCAGCTTTACCGACCGAGCGATGTGTCAACGTTGCCAAAAACGTGTGTAGTTATTGCGCCACCGTTGTAAGGAGTAAACTCTTCTCTAATAAATGTGTTAGCCCTTTTTTTTTGCAGGCTGCCTCCGTGCTGCAACCAAGAATCGTGCTCGAGAACAGCGGCGCTTCGCGTTTCCATTGAACCTCTCCGGCTACCGGTCACTTCTGCTAATCTTTCTTTTTTACTCGGCAGCTCTACTTTTCATCAAGCGGCAGCTCGGAGATAAGCTTACGGTTACTTTCAAAAACAAATCCTCACCCTTTATTCCCCGTCGAGCGGCCACTCGCGGCGTTGCTTCGTTTCACGGCAAATGCTGCCTCAGGCGTACCAGAGCACGCTGCAGTCTAACACGATTCACACTCACCGTTTAGTGATGAAATTCCATCAGCGTGAAGCAAGACCCTACAAGTGTAGCGGCAACCCGGAGTCTCGAATGAGTCAGAACCCGTGGGGGGGGAAATCGATTTTGTAGAATTCAAATTTGGCGCCCTTCGAAGACCGCCTCATAGTCTCTACAATGGCAGAAAGAGGGCGCCAGGAGTCCGCTAGAAGTAGGAGTTCCTGTATAAACACCCCCCTCGTGAGGGGCACGATCAAATGCAGAGCATTTTCGGGGGGCGCACGACGTTAAGTAGTTTGCATTACGTTAATGTAGTTGCACTTGTGGCAACTGCTGACGAGAGAGCGCTCGTCAGCAGTAATTTGAATGAGTCAACGATATAAGGCGCGTTCATAGCGTCCCGTTCTGTGTCGGCTTTGTGGCGCAGTCGGTAGAGCACCATGCACATTGCGTTCCGCCCGCAGGGTCGAGGGATCGAAACCTGGCGCCGGATAGTATTTTCTTTTATATAGTGTAGGGGGAGGGGTGCGGACAAGGACGGTGCGGACTACAACGGGACAACGCGGGTGAGATCGTGAGTTACTGAAATGCTCTGCATTTAATATTTCTTTCGGGGCACCGTCCAGGGTCTTGGAGGGAGACCATCGTAGTGGCTTTTCTGAAATAGGGGAAGGACCCTTCCTCTCCCCCAAGCTATCGTCCCATCGCTGTGACAAGCTGCCTGTGTAAGCTGCTCGAGAAGATGGTTAACAGAAGACTGAATGGTCTCCTCGACAGCTGCCAGGGAGGCTTCAGGGTGGGGCGATCCACCAACGATCAATGTGTGAACCTAGAAGCTTACATAAAAGAGGCGTTTTTACATAAGCAATGTTGCATGACTGTATTTTGTGATATTGAAAAAGCATATGATACAGCATGGTACTATGGCATCCTCAGAGATTTGAAATCTTTTGGAATATCAGGTAACATGTTTAATACTCTAGGAAGCTACCTGTCTGACCGAACATTTCGGGTGAGAGTAAACTCTGCGCTTTCTCGGGTTCACGTACAAGAAAATGGTGTGCCTCAGGGGGGAGTTTTGAGCTACACATTGTTTATTGTAAAGATGAACTCACTGGGAAAGGCACTGCCACCAACACTTCCTTATTCTATGTATGTGAATGATGTGCAGATATCCTTCGAACCTTGTAATCTGTCTATCTGTGAACGCCAAGTGCAGCTTGGCGTTAATAAGCTTGCTCGCTGGGCAGATCAAGATGGCTTTAAACGTAAACCCATGAAAAGTAACTGCGTCATATTTTCAAAGAGGCGTGGGATACAGCCAGACCCTGCCATTAAACTTAATGGTAACTCAATTCCTGTAAAGAAGGAACAAAAGTTCTTCGGTGTAGTGCTGGACGAAAAACTAACTTTCATTCCTCACATTAAGCAACATAAGCATAAATGTTTAGAAACAATGAAGATCCTGCAAGTCCTGTCGCACCAGTCCTATGATTCGCACAAGCAGCTACTCCTACGAGTTTTTACCAGCTTGGTGGGGTCTCGCTTGGATTATGGGAGTGTGGTTTATGGGTCGGCAACAAAAACTGCGCTGAAAATGCTGGACCTAGTGCTGTACTTGGGGCTTCGCATTGCGTCGGGTGCATTTCGCACTAGTCCCATACAGAGCCTGTATGTCGAATGTGACAAATGGTCGTTGGATCACCAGAGAGCATACATGGATCTTTTATACGCGTTTGAGGTTTCATCGTTGGCAAACCATCCTTTTAAACCTCTCATGTCTGATACAACTACGTCCCAACTTCTTTTAAATCGCCCATCTATTCCTGCCCAATTTTCACACCGTGCTAGAGATGAAGTGTCTAATCTTGGTGTCACTTTCTCAGACACCTGAATTTCATCTATTTTTTGTCCTTTTACCACCTTGGAAGCTTCGGGCTGTGTCGTCTGACACGTCGTTTGTAGCTATAGATAGAAAATGAGTGCCAACAACTGCAATTCTGCAGCATTTCTTGTTTCTGCGAAAAAAGTACAGGTGGGCAGACTTTTACAGCAACGCATCAAAAACTGCCCTTGCTGTGTCGTGTGCGGCGCACGGACGCGATTTTAGAGTCTCTAAGACCCTGAACTCGAAACCCAGCATTTTTACGGCGAAAGCCCATGGAATTTTCCTTGTTTTGAATCACATAGCCCAACATGAAATACCCAAGGGTATCATTTTCACTGATTCACTGAGTGTTGTACATGCATTATCATACAACAAGTCTTTTAAAACCATGTTTTTAATGTAGTGTATAAAACCATTAGTTCAGCGTAGGCATTAAATCTCGAGGTGATCGTGTGTTGGGTTCCAGGCCACTCTGGGATTGCGGAAAATGAGGCCGTGGATCAGATGGCCCCGGTGCTGCACTTACAAATACACTGAACATAGCAACAGTACCCTACACTGACCTCAAGCCACACATCAGACAACACCTTCGCGAAACATGGAAAGCACTCTGAAATCAACAGACAGACAACAAACTACACATAATAAAGCCACTCTTGGGACCATACACCACTGAAACACAACAGACACGCTGAAGTTGCCCTTGCTAGGTTACGGATAGCCACACTTATGCAACACACTCCCACCTGCTCACAGGATCTCTAAGACCCCTGTGTAGCTGGTGTGGAGAGGCCCTATCCGTAATCCGTGTACTACTCCAATTCAAAGCACTCGACACAACACGACACAAACACTTCCCCAAACTTTACAGACAACACATCCCATTATCACCAGCGTTTTTCCTCTCTGATGATCCTACATTTTCTGTCAAGCACATTTTATAATATTTAGCAGGAGTTAAATTCATAGACTTAATTTCATACCACGCATGATCACAACCTCGCCTTATACACCAGCCATCCTCACTGTCTTTTATTAATTTTACTTTTGTTTGTTCTTACTTACTGATTTTAGTGTTTACGTTCTCACCTCTCATATTTAACCAATGTTTTGGTGCTCTGTGCTCCAGTTCGCCTTGCGCCATTCACACCCAACCATCATCATCATGTAATAGCTGTTGACTAAAGTATAGTGTGACCGGTATTTCAGACTTCTTGAATCTTGAAATTATATGGCAAACAATAACTTACAAAGACCGTACAATTGTAACCGGAGCATGCTGCAGACCCCATCCAGAGACAATATCTTCGGAACAATCTTTATGATACCGTAAATCTCATTTCCGCCCGATTTTGTAAGCCGCCGATCTTCCACTTGGTCGAATTCAACTACCCTGACATAACCTATTCGATGGCCTTGTAACAGATTTGACATCATCCGAACCTCAGTTATTCGTTGATATTTGTTCAACGCTCCGCTTCACCAAAACCGTCACTAAACCCACTAAGTGTACTGCACATTCCGCTAAAACTGTAGATCTCGTTCTGACATCGACGCCACCACCTCGATGTCAGTTTTTCCAGGCATCAGTGACCACGCACTACTCCAGTTGCTTTCGAAATTTAGAGTGTCACGTTTAAAAAAAACATCTTAAATACCTCCATAATTACGTCAAGGCTGACTACGACTTCATTAATGGTGGATTACCGTCTTTTATTTACAAATTATTGAAACACTTTAAAAGGGACTCTGTTGAAGAATATTAGAATCCTTTTTTATTGAAGAGTACATGGCACAACAGCTAAGCATAGGACCATGCGCGTCATAGTCACTAACGAGCACCCTGGTGCAATAGGAAACTACAGAAGCTGGCCAAAAACTTAAAGCAATTTTTTCGCGTACCAAGCAGCCGTAACGATGGTGAGATTATCGCTGCCCTAACTTCTCTTACATTTGTTCTGGCTGAGGTGCTAAAGATTTCTTACGTAAACACACGTTTCCGTCAATGTGCTGTAGTATCTAACGCTAGTTCTGGCGAGTTATCGTTCTCCTAGATGCGAGAAAGGCATCCGGGAGGATGTTATCAAAATGTTTTATCAATGGCGAAAGCTTTCCAGCGTCACAGCCATCAGCGATTCGGCTGCTTACACAATTTTGAATGATCCCGAATTTTGTTCAATGCCTCCTATTGTAATTGGTGATTATGATGGTTGGATGTTTATGGTGAATGCCAACTTGGGCAAGAAGAGCCAAAAATGGTGGTTTACAAACAGGGATGAAAAGGTAAGTGCTAGAACGGCTAAGCGAGAGTAACAATGAAAAAAATTAAACACAATAGAGATGACTGGTGTGGAGGTCAAATGTTTCATCATAATGTCAAATTAGCTCTAACAGTTTTATCTCTGAGAAGTATGTAATAACTTGATTGCGAATATCATGGAACCTCACAAAACAATGATTTTTGATGTGGGATATGTTGTCTATGGAGTAGGGGAAAGTGCTTGTGTCGTCTGTGCTTAGTGCTCTACAATAACACTGAAAGGCGGGATAGTTGGTGGCAATTCACAGCTGTAACTTTTGCGCACACAAAAAACTAGTACTAAACGGAGACACGAAGACCAGCGCAGACTAACAACTGAAAGTTCATTCATCACTCAACACATATATACCCTCTTTGACATCACCCGTGCATGCTCAAAAGTGTACGCATCTCGTCATACACACAAATACAAGAAAAAAACACACTGTAACATTTGAATTATCTCACGTCATCTAACAACTTAATTTCCTTATCCGACAGGGTTACTGATGGTTTACTTATGCACTTTCCCTTTAATTTCAACATCTTCCAGGCTTCCACTATCTCTCTTGTAGTCCTGTCTTGGTGGTGGAACTCCGTCGTCGCTAGGTCAAACAACGGCTCGCATTTCTTAGTTGTGCACTGCGCACTGTGCGCAGCTAGATGCGTGTATGGCCCGACCTTTAATGGTGGACATGTGTTCCCTGAGCCTTACATTTACGCATCTGCTCGTTTGCCCAACGTAGTGGTTCCCACATGTGAACGGAATCTTGTACACAACGTTTTTTCTGCATTGCAAAAATTTGTACGTGTGACGCATAGTACATTTAGTAGTCTTGCTGCTAGCCTTTTGTAGTCTATTGCTGCTAGCCTTTAGTAGTCTTGCTGCTAGCAGCATTTCTGGCTGAACCGGACACAACACTGCTGTAGTCGACCGGAGATCCCACCTAAATGGTATAAAGACGCAGTAGGAGGGGTTTCAGTGCACCGTACAGTTAGTGCGATAGGACTTCAATATCACAAAAGCAAGTCTAGGGTTACACTTGTCTGGTATTTATTCTTTTCAGTTGCACAACCTTTTAAATGCACAGCATTTCTTTAACTGACGATGTTATGCTTCCGTAACTCGGCGTCCGCAGCCAGCCAGCACGTGCGCCCCTCCCCCGCTCCTCCTCGCTCTCAACAACAGGTGCGGGCGCGCATGCGCGTGCTCCGGCGCGAAAAGAGGCGTTGCAGCAGCAGGTGCTACCTCCTCTCCCTCTACTGCGCGCGCTACGAATATACTCGTTGCCCGAGCGAAGGATCCGCGGCCCGACGTTGACGTTTGGCGGCGGCTTCTCGTGCACGAAGTTCGGCGTCGGCAGCGCGCCGTCTCGCCGCCTTGTGTACTGCCGCCGTCGATGAAGAGGATGGCACGATGTCTTGAACTGGTACTGCAAGGCTGACGTTGGCTCGCGTCGCGGTACTGGTTGAAGGTGTTGCTTCCATCGCTTATGAACTTCGACGATGGCGCACTGCCGTCCCGAAAGGGATAATAAGAAAGAAAAGAATAATAATAAAGATCCAACCGGTTGCCCCGCAGATAGGGTGGGGTGCAAACGATGGCACGATGGCAATAAATAACACGTTACGTACTTACGTCTCTCGCCTCTCTCTCTCTCTCTCTCTCTCTCTCTCTCTCTCTCTCTCTCTCTCTCTCTCTCTCTCTCGTTCTCTCTCTCCTTCTCTCGTCTAGCAACCCAACTACCCAACCCCTACGACAACAACAACTACAACTACCACCGCCAACTACCACAACCTACGCCACGTGACCACCCCCAATGCTTTGCATTTACTCGTGTCCCTCGCGCGGGGGCATGCGACGGAGGTTTTTTTTTTAGGAAAGTTCTTAAAAGGAAGAAGTATGCATTTCACGCCTGGGTGTGCCCTGTTGCACGGTGTAGCAACCTTGCAGCCTGACTGCGCCAACACAGTCGCAGCAGGGAAGGATAATCTAAATAATTTATATCACTTGCTTTCTGGCAAGCGACTTACCTGCGAAGTGCTAAGCAGTCGCATACGCGTCCATGCTCTTTGTGCCCTCAGGCGTTCTGGTAGCCTAAGCAGTAGTAAGCTGTATGTCATAACTGTAAAACCAGATGTTGTGAGGAAGTCCTATCCACCGTACCTTCTTAGGGTTTGTTATGGCACTATTAGAAATTCCCTTAGAAGGAAAATCACTAGAAAGTTGAAGCTGCCACAAGCTGCCATTGTTTAATTTATCGCTTTATCGCTAAAGCGCTAAGTATATTTGTCGTGTAAAGAGCAGAACGCGCAAGGTAAATATAAATGGTAGCGAAGCTTCGGGCAAAAAGCGGTTCAGAACCTATTGCCAGCGACATCAGCATGGGGGCTTGTGGGAGTGGCGATTGAAGCGCGGCTAGGTGAGCAGGGAACAAACACTAGTAACAAAAAACCAAGTTTTATTCAATAATAAAACAACAGTTATATTTTACGAATGATATTTATTTCTGAATCCCATTTATTTAGGCACAGTGTGCAAATAATTTATGAAAATGTTGTTCATTCTCAAAAATCTTTTTTATATATCACCCTCTGAAGAATGGCACATGTCATTGCTCTGTGATGCAGTCCTTGTAGTGCTCGCAAAAGCGCTCCTAAAGTTCGTTAACTGGGAAACGCCCCTCGCGTGCTTTGGTGGTACGCAATTGCGTTCGTTTTCCCTTGTTAATTTGGTGTGCACTTAATTTTTGCTGTGCGTGGAGTTGCGAGGTGCGTCGTATCGTCGGCGAACACGTTTAGTACGGTGCCCGGCGGGCATGATGAACTACGGGACGATGCTGCCAACGGTTGGAGCGGAGCGCTTTCCTCGGTACCTACGGAAACGATGTGCTGCACAAAGTTGCAACAGCAACTCCCGTACGCCTGGCGTTTTACTGCACCATTTTCCTCTCATTTCCACAGGTAACACGAAACTATAGAACTGTGAATACGTGCACGGGGGTTGTAAGGGGACGTGGTGGTGCTTCGAAAAAAAAAAGGGTCTAAAGCTTTGTTATGCCACAGTTATCTCTTGATTTCTCCTCAGGGTGGCTCGGAGCAAGTGGTGTCAATTACTCTAGGACTTCTTAGCGTATTACCACTCGAAGTTAAACGATTCGCTTTAATTGTCTATCTCAGTGCCTTCTCTATTGCATTACAACGCTTGTAGTGATCGTTGCTTCCCGAAATTGTATGCGAAAACATTATTTCCATCGCAGTACTGTGTTGAGCTGCGCCGTGCTGCGCTGCTGCGAGATCTTTCCTGCTATGTGCTTTTACATACTGCCGTCGCTTTCTTTTGCATTGATCCATTTTTCCTCTTTTTACTTATATGTTGCGACACTTGCCTAAACAATGCAACCAGGAAATTGCAGGCGTGAATGCTGAGTGACGTTCTGTAGAAACCCATGTCTTCTTGATAAGATGCCGGGACAGCTGCGGTGTTCTCGCTGCACTTTTGTGAATCGGCATTCCTGCGGCCCGGGTTTCTGCGCCAAGATGCAGTGCCTAGTTCTTTTCTCTTGTTTCGAAGTAGTTCTGCTGTTGAGACTTTCATTGCTCATAATGCTATGTGTTACGGGTGAAGTAAAGTTTCGGCGCGTAAGGAAAATCATGTAGTAGTGCCCACGAACATTTTGTACTCATTGTATACGTGCTGATTTTGTACAGTGTGGTAAAGTTGTTTTATGGTTATCCTGGAATAAAATTCAAATGTCTTGATTATAGCATGGCTATGCGTTATTTTTTCTCTTAGAACAGAAGTACACAAACTGAGCAAGCATTGTATAGACTTGACGTATACTTAAGGCACGCACGCAACCTGCGTATGTGCGACGCATTTAAACCCAGCAGTGGCGTTGGTAGAAATTTGTATCGGGGTGAGGAGTGGGCATGTTTTTGAAATGAAAGGGGGGTCGGGGAGAGTGGTCAAGTGTCATTTTGTGCTCTGTATCCCATGGGAGAAAAAAATTCCGGTGGAGGGGGGGGGGGGGGGTACGTGCCCGGATCCCGGTTCGCCACCCACTGCAATCAAAATAAACTGATATAGATACCGAATAAAGGTTCAGAGAAAATACAAGATGTGTTTTATAAACATCGAGGCGAATCATACGACAGTATGCTTAAGTACGTTTCTCCAGTCACGAGTCTCTACTAGTTAAGCTGGCGTTGACTTGAAGCACACACGCCAAGGGCTCGCCCACTTGCGTCAGATGGCGATGACATAAGCCCACAGCGATCGGAGGCCTGCTAAGGCTATTTTGAAGTCAAATTTTCCCACTAATGCTACCAAAATGACGACACTTCCTGACCAGAACTTGAGTCACATCCTGTTTATTTTTTGTTCCGCCGGAAGTGTTCCCTCCTCACACAGATGGCGCTAAGCCCTATGAGCAGCTTAAGAGCCGCCATTTTCTGAACGTATGGGCTTCTATGGAAGCTTCGCTACCAGTTACATTTACCTTGGAACGCGCGCAAAAAACGGCCATGTATAGATTTAACAGGCTTAATACGCCTGACCAAAACCGGAAATAAGCAATACACGTGCGAAGCGTCTATTTGTACGGAAGACCCAATCCCATGCGGAAATAGGCATCATTAAGGGATGCCATAAACAGGTGACGGTAAAGCCAGAAATAAAATCTATCGAAATTCTGCCACAATGAACACCATCGTCCATTTATAAATGAAACTATCAGCGCTTTTTACATGTTAAGATGGGAAGTTAAACCTCACGGTGGACATGTAAGGCATAAGAGCAACGTACCTGCATTCAGCGCTGTTAAAAGAAGCTACATCTTCGATCGCGAATACAACAGTAGAGCCAGGAGAAAGTTTGTACAATATAATGAGTCAAAAGTTTTTCCCGCTTTATATATTTCTCTAATGAGGTTTCAATACCATAACTCTTTTCAGTAAAAACATTCTACCTTGCAAGAATATTTTGCCATTCCAGGTTGCTACGCATTGGCCAGCCAAACATTCAAGAAATTTCTGCATGGACATTGAAATATGACTTGTGAATGAGTCCCCATGCGATACTTTGATCGTTCTTCTTTTGACGTTTACTCTACCTTTCCTTATTTACGAAAAACCAACAAGACTATCTTAACGGAAGAATACATCGCATCCAGTTTACCTTCAATGGAAGCACTTTACGAATATATTCCACAAAGAAATATTCATGTTGGAAAAAGGTCCACCTGTGTAAAGTTGAAAATCTGATCGTGGCTTCTCAGTTTTAAACAATACTTTGCACTCCACAGCCAGCACTTTATGCGGGTTGCCGTTATGCGGCCTTTCACGGCCGGTGAATGTTAGAAAGACATACGCGTTGAATTCGTTTCATCGGTCCCAGTTAACATAACAAAAACAGCAAACTTTTTAATGGCCATAAGCTCAACACAAAGGGAGCACTGATTAAAAAGATTAGTCAGCGCTAGTGGCTTTTTATCATTGTTTCCTTTTTAAATACTGTAGAATATGAGAAAAAGGAGTGTTCTATTGTGGCGCAGCCTCACGAATTGCAGAGAGTGCGGGTGGGTAATCAGGAACAAAAAAAAGAAGCATTTAATGTTGGCCAGAACATCTTTTCTCGCCGTTTAGACTCCGGAAAATCAGCTGCGTTTAGTTTGTACACAATCGTTTATATAGGAAACGCGAACTGGACGCACCATTGTTACGTCCGAAGAATATTTAAACGAACGCTAGTGTAGTATGAAGTTGGAAACTGTGAACGCAGTACTTTTAGTGCTGGTCTTCTGTCTTGATGTTACGATGAGTTGTCTACGTGAGTTTGTTCACACTTAACTTAGCCAGTTCACGGAGTAGAGTACATAATGCGATATGCTTCTCGGTGCGACATTTTCTTTTTGCGATTATAAATTAAGAGTCAACCAGGGATTAGCTTAAGCTCTAAACATGCGAAAAAATATAGAAATTTGACATTCTTGGATAAAACCAGCGCTAATTCAAACGAAGACGAAGAAAGTGTACCACAAGGACAGCCGTGGAAAAGGTGGCTCTTGCTAGAGGCGTAACTGCACACGTCCCGGACAATGAACTATAGAGCTGAATAAGTGACTGCATGGAGGCGGTTGGGCGAGAGAAAAAACCTGTTAAGCGTTCCCCAATGTCTTCCCTAGTTGACTACCTTGCAAGCAATGAGCTTCGGGTGCTTGAGTCGGACAAGGAGGGTTCCTTTGTTGTAATGCCTGAGGCTCTTTTTGGCCATAAGGCTTTGACAGCAGTACAGAAAAGCTTTAAGAAAGCGGTTGTCAACTTGATGGAGAGAAAGAAAGAAGCTTGCTCCTTGCTGATAGACATGAATTTGGGCAAGTTGGCCGAATGGGTAAAAAAGGCTAATAAGCTTCATCTTGACGTTTTCTACACAGCCAAGACCCATAAGCCAGGAATCCCATTCAGGGTAATTGTTACTGAGCGACAGACGTGGCAGTACTGTGTATCTAGGTTTTTACAGAAGTGTCTTTCCACCTTGCACGTTGATGATCCCTTCCTTGTTCCAAATTCCAATGCTGTAGTCACGTATTTGGAAACGCATCACCTTTCTCATTGCTCTGCTATTAGCATAGATGTGGAAGATCTATTCTATTCGCTTCCCCATGCCGATCTTTTGCCCGCTTTGAAGGAGTGCATTACGAATGATAACGACGAAATAGCATTTAAAAATGTAAGCTGAATACCTGTTCCAGCTTTCTTGGAACTCTTGACTTTTTATTGAAATTATTTGGTTGTTTTCCGGGACGGTGTAGTGTACATGCAGAAGTCGGGAGTATGTATCGGATTGCGAGTGGCTCCAATTCTAAGCGACATTTTTCTTGCCAAAGTTGATCGCTCTCTTGAAAGGGACCTGAACGGTATGGCCACTAAAGTTTTCCGTTACGTGAACGACTACCTGGTTATTGTTGAGGTTTCCTCCAGCCTAAGAGCGACTGTGGATATTTTAAAGCTATTTGAGCAAAGGGGTCTGGGACTTAATTTCACGATTGAAACTACAAAGCAGAATGGCATCCAGTATCTGGATCTCTATCTTCGGTTTGATAAGGAGCATGTATGCTGGATGTATGCGCCACGATCGATCAAGCCTTTGATGAACTACCCATCGGGCCATACCAAGCTTGTAAAAAACGCTATTGCCTTGTCATGTTTTCGCTCAGCCATTTCGAAATCGTGCCAGTACTTGATGACAAACAGCTTCAATGACCAAGTTGAAAAAAAGTTAAGGGAGGCGGGATTTCCACCGCATCTCTTGTTATGGTCGACCCGCCGCGGTGGCTCAGTGGCTAAGGCGTTGCGCTGCTGAGCACGAGGTCGCGGGTTCGATTCCTGGCCGCGGCGGCCGCTTTTCTGATGGAGGCGAAAAGCAAAAACGCCTGTGTGTACGGAATTTCGGCGCACGATAAAGATCCCCAGGTGGTCAAAATTAATCCGGAGCCCTCCACTACGGCGCGCCTCATCGCCTGCGTTGCGTCGGCGCGTTAAACCCCACAATCAATCAATCAATCTTGTTATGGTCGTGTGAAAAACTTGTAAAAATCCCAAAAGCAAAGTCCGGCTGCCGGGAGGTTGCTGAGGACGCACAAAAGCCCAAAAACGTTGCCGTCATGCCATACATTCATACGATCACACACCGCCTAAAAAAAGTAGGACATCGCTATGGAATGCAAGTGGCTATCACGGCCCGCAATAAGTTGCGTTCTGTATGTGGCAGGTTCGACAGAAAGATAGAGCAGGTAAGTGAGAAGAAAGGGGTTGGTTGTGGTGTCAACCACAAGAACCGGTATGTCGCATGCGCAACGGGAGTTGTGTACAGTATTCCTTTGCCTTGTGGCCGAACCTATGTTGGGCAAACTGGCCGCTGTATCAACGTGCGTTTGAGAGAACATGAATTGCCATTGAAAGGCACCGTATCATCCCATCTTTCTTCGCATTGCGCTAAGAGCAGCCAATGCGAACCTAATTTTCGTGCCACTAACATTTCATTTAGGCACCGTAACCAAACAACCCGCGAAATCATGGAGGCATTCCACATAGCTGAACGAGGTGATAAGTGTGTAAGCAAAACTAGCGTGTGTCTCCATCCGAAAGGGATTGCGTATCTGCGTGTGCCATGATTGTAACATGGGTACAACTTCTTGTGGTATCAACGTGACCTTTGCAAACTTGTCTCGCTCATGTGCGGTGTCTTTTTATTACAGCGGCTGTCCTTGTCGTACGCTTTCATCGTCTTCGTCTGAATTAGCGCTGGTTTTATCCAAGAATGTCAAATTTCCAACTAGCCCAGCTTTTCATATTTCCAACTTTCAAATTTTTCCAAATTTCAAATTTCATATTTCCAAATTTCAAATTTCATATTTCCAACTTTCAACTTTTCAAATTTCCAACTAGCCCTGCAGTTCATATATAGAAATTTGTAGAGACATGGAGGGGTAGCAAGGATTCCCGCAAAAACAAAAAAAAAGCAAAAACGTCTTGGTTGCGTACGACACTGAAACAACAATGAAGCCAAATGAAACATATGAAAGGCAGCACAGAGGCAAACAATCTAAGGCTTGCCAACAGCTATCGAAGCGGATACTCAGCCTGAGCAGCATATATCAGCCTAGGCAGAAGAGAGCCTTGTAAAATATTGTCTTATTTCTGCGATTTTTTCTCGCCAATGGTCAGAAGGTATGAGCAATGTTTGTTGCGAGAAGCAAGGAAACATAGCATTTCACGTTAAAAAAAAAACCAAATTCAGGAGTTGACCTTTGTAGATGTCTTAAAGCGGTCTGGGAGTAACGGAACAGTCCTAAATTCAGATTTATTGATGCGTACTACCTTGGCTACCAGGTGCAACCAAAACTGAAGTCATAAAGTTTGAGGTCACCATTCAACTCAATGTTCTTCGTACATAGAAGTATTGCAAACGTACTGTTGATTAGCTTTGTTGCAGCCAATGGCAGTCTAAGCCTTCTGATATCCATCGTTAATAGCGCACCACGATACAGCTACCACTTCAGTCCGAAGACGTACTGAAAGCAAGCGACACAAAAAGTTCTGCGGAAATTCAAGGTATTATCTCCTAATGTGTAGCAGTGTTATGCCCATTTGAGTCTAAGTCCTTGACATCCAAATTTCTTTGTTTTTCTCAATCTTGTCCCACCAAATATCTCATTTACGCTATTATAACGATTGCAGGTGGTACGTTCGCGAAATCTGCATTATTGTGGAAATGCAGTGTTACACCGTTCGCCATTTTCGGTAGTTTTTTATATTTAACTTATTTCTTAGTTTTGCAAAATTTCATTGATTTATTTAACGCGCCGAGGCCACGCGGGCGACGTGGAGCGCCCTAGTGGAGGGCTCCGGAATAATTTTGACCACCTGGGAATCTTTCTGGTGCGCCGAAATCTTGTAGAGATATGCGTTATTGCTTTTTGCCTCCATCAGAAAAGCGGCCGCCGCTGCCGGGAATTGAACCCGCGTCCTCGTGCTCGGCAGCAGAACGCCTTATACACTGAGCCACCGCGGCGTGTATTTTTGCAAAATTTCATTTTATCAATTACTTTCATTTACGCTATTATCATCATTACAATTGGCACTTTCACGTAGTTTACATTATTCAGCAACTGCAGGGCGTTACATGGTTCGCCAGTTTTGTAATTGTTTTATAGTTTTCTTGTTTTCTATTGTTTCAAACTTTTCCTCGACGAATATCTCCATTGAAGGTAATGTTACGATTACAGGTGGAAAATCTGAAAAATCTGCATTATTGTCAAAATGTAGGGCATTGCACAGTTTGCCAGTTTTCGTAATAATTATATATTGTTCTTATTTTTGAGTTTATCAAAATTTTGTTCTATCAATTATAGCTGCATTTACGCTAGTATAACGATTACGTTTGGAACTATCGTGAATCGTACATTATTGCGGAAATGCGGGTAGCTAAAACTATTTTCACTCAAATCCGATACGATAAAATTCATTTTAATCCAATCCAATCCAATACATTTTAATCCAATCCAATCCAAATCTATATCCGTATCAATCTAATCTAATCCAATGCTCCTCGCTCATGCGGAGCACGGCTCTCCAGGAGCACTCTCTCTCTCTCTCTCTCTCTAACATTTTGTGAACCTTTCATTTTGTTCTCGGTAACCTTTTCAGAACCTTTTGTTCACAGATGTTTCGATTTACACGGTGCTCTGCGCCTCTCTCTTTCTCTCTCTCTCCCCCTCTCTCTCTCTCTCTCTCTCTCTCTCTCTCTCTCTCTCAAGTTTAGTGAACCTTTTATTTGGTTCTTGTTAACCTTTCCTGAACCTTTTTGTTCATAGCTGTTTAGATTTACATGGTGCTGTGCCGTGAGTGCGGACGCCGGACAAGCCTCGGCCTTAACGTGCTTAGCCCCTAAAATAAACATGAATAAATCTAAAATATAAGGAATACGGATGTCAAAAATGTCCCCTTCACATTAGAAAGCAAAAGGCTAGCAGAAGTAGACAAATCCCGCCATCTCAAGAAGTGAATGATGATGAGAGGAGCGAAGCGGAAATGCTTATCGGTAAAACTGTGAAACATTCGCCCACACATCATATAAAGACTCGACACGTCAAGCTTTCTGCCGCTCCGTTGACAAGCCGGTCGACGACGTCGATATTTGTGGTGATTATGTAGGGCTTGTTTGGGACGATGAGAAACTCCATGGGTAAGTTGGCGAATTCGGTGTGTGACATTTTAGCCACCTTGGCCGTCGCCTTCCGCAGAGCGTCTCGTGTCGCGTACCCCCGGTACTTGTCTTGAGCTCGCAGGCGACGAACGTGAACCTCTTCTTCTTCCTCTCCTCCTTGTTGGGTAGCAACGAACGCGTTGAACGTTTTGACCTCTTCGGCCAATCTTTGGTTTGCCAACCCCTAGGGGTATCCTGCCACAAAAAGCATATCTCTGCCGTGTACGGCCGGGACAGGGCCCGAGCAAGAGGAGCTTCGCCCCTAAAAATATAACCACTCGGACAGATGGTTAGTGTTCACCGCAACCACGCCAAAGAATAAATCTGGGCGGGGGAGCATTTGGAAATCACTAACAATTATTCCAAAGTAAGCTACCTCTGTCACCCAAAAGAAACATCTACAACCAGTGCATACTGCCGCTTGTGACATGCGGTGCTGAAACTTGACGCCTTTCTAAAGAGCTAGGATCTCAGTTCCGCTCCATGGGCCATGGATTGAATGATGTTAGTGTGGGATCCGTCGACCCCCAAGGACAAGACTCAAGCGTCGAGGGGGAGAGGAGCGACCATCGAGGTCTATGTTTAATGGAACGTCGAAGGGAACAGAAGACGAAGAAACAATGCGTGCGTTCGTGAAGCGTGAGACATGACCATGCCAGCCAAGGGAGATTGACCTCAGTTTGCTACAAATAATGGCTGGCCGCACCCGGCCTATGGCGGTCGATGGCGATGCGGCTGTGACCTGTACAAAGAGATTTTACATCTTCCCGGCGGCCGGCAATGTGGAGACAGTCTGCATGTAAAGAGTGTAGGCGTTGAGCTGGCAGCCATGGTACAAGTTCCTGCGCAGTCGTTGCGTAAAATCTGGCATACCCGATGGCAGCATGCACTGCAGTGTAGTTTCCGCAGAATGTTTTCAAAACTCATGTCGGAGTCCAAAATGAAACGAATGACTCTTAGATTGGCGCAGCAGAAAATGACGTGGGAGCGCTTCTTCGAAGATGGCGTCTTGAAAATACGTGGTCCCTTCAAGCTCGTTGCCTCGGTTATTTGCTGTGGCTGCATGGGCAAAATCTCCGGGTCGGGGGGTGAGCTGTGCATAGAAGATGTCCGCGAGGGTCCTTCCCACGACGCGTAAGTCATCAGCGGCTCGCTTTCCGTTTTCCTCGATAGGTTCTCGTCTGAGTTGTCGCTTCCTAGGGAAAAGTTCTGATCGTGCTTCTCGACCAAGTGACCTGTTCTTCGCTCTGCTCCTTTGGAATTGTCACCTAGGTCAGTTGCCTGTTTGGAGGGAACAGCAAGTTCGTAACTCGCACCGACAAAATACACGTTTTCCTCTGGCTCTTCTGGGTCTTCGTTGCACATTGAGGGAACGTGCCGTCGTTCGCAACGGGGGCAAACGATCTTCCTCCTACACTGTCGAGCGATGTGTCCATGGGTGAGACAACGGAAACAACGTCCGTATTTGGTAAGAAGGCTCTTCTTCTGTTCCATGGTTACATTTTCAGCTGCGCAAGACGCTGCGTCATGTGAGGCGGAACAAAACAAGCACTTTCGTATCTCGGGAGCGGCGGTATTTAGGAACGCTGCAGCATGTTGATGTTTTGAAATTCCTGTTCGCAGCTGTTCCCCTGTCTTGTTGTCCTTCTTAAACTTCGTTAGCTCCGACGAGTCCTGAAAAACTGCTTCCAGGTACTCAACTTCGTTTCCAATGAAGTCCATCAGTTCATCAAACTTTTTCTTGTGGTCGATCGGTTGTTGTTGACGCTCCACTCCGGTTGACGATAAAGCAGTAGACGACGTCTTTGAATGCCGGTGGTACCTCAGGACCATGTCTCGAGGGAGTGCCCGAAGAAGTATCTCACGTAGCATGGCACAATAAGACTCTGGGCTAGTACCAAGTGCAGTCAAGCTTCTACAGTGTATCTGCACCTCGTCGTAAAGCTTTCGTAGTTCTATTGCGTCAATTGATGAGGAAACAGGTGGTATGTCAATCAGAGCTCGCAGGTGGTCTCGGACAATAAGAGTCTGGTCACCGAACCGCTTCTGAAGTATCTCGATCGCGTCATTGTAGCATTGTTCGGTCATGGGCAGACCAGAAACTGATGCAGCCGCCGAGCTGGTCAGTAGGCTGTTCAAGTAACAAAATTTCTCCGTCGCCCGCAGTTCTGAGTTGTTATGTACAGCGGACTCGAATATACTCCAAAATCTCAACCAGTTTCGACGGTCTCCATCGAACTTCAGCAGTTCTAATGTCGGTAGCTTCGTTCTTGTGGTTGCGGTTTCGCTATGCGGCGGTCTCGTTAAAGAAGGCGAAACGAGGGACTCACCAGCCTGTTGATCTCGAGATCTGTACTGAAGCACAGCCCTAATATTCGCCACCTTGTCGTTGTACGAAGTCGCGTTGGAGGTCTCTTGCGTGACCATTTCCTCTGTAGCTTCCAGGAAAATGTCGTCGTCCAGCTTCTGGATCGGTCGATGCATGGCCTCGATCCTCTCCAAAGAAATCGCTGCGTCCATCGCTGCAGTCAGGGTACCACTTCGGAGGCCGTCTTCTATCTCGGTCAAGACGGCGGAAAGCTTGTCCCGAAGGGCAGTTCGTCGAAGCAGCTTTCGCTCGATTGAAGTCATCCTTGGTCCTTGGAGGTAGGTCCGCCGGTCAGTCAAGCAGAAGCCATCGAAGAAGGGCTATCGGTCCTGCTTGTCGGTGTCGGCCTGGCAGACACGAGTCCCGGGTCGTTTCGGCACCAATTTGTGGGATCCGTCGACCCCCAAGGACAAGACTCAAGCGTCGAGGGGGAGAGGAGCGACCATCGAGGTCTATGTTTAATGGAACGTCGAAGGGAACAGAAGACGAAGAAACAATGCGTGCGTTCGTGAAGCGTGAGACATGACCATGCCAGCCAAGGGAGATTGACCTCAGTTTGCTACAAATAATGGCTGGCCGCACCCGGCCTATGGCGGTCGATGGCGATGCGGCTGTGACCTGTACAAAGAGATTTTACAGTTAGGACAAACACTCGCGGAGAGGAAACGAGCCACCGGGTTCAGAGAGCAATCTAGAGTAGAAGATATCGTATTGCAAAACAAGTAATGGACTTGTGCTGACCATGTAGTAACACGAACCGACACCGGTGGGCAATTATTAGGGTAATAGACTGGATACCAAGAGATGGGCCTAGGCAAACTGCGAGGTCAATAACACGATGCAAGGATGAAATAAAGAAATTCGAGGTATACTGTGACCTCGAGCAGCGCAGTAGGGGGGCGGTTGGAGGTCAGTGAGAAAAGCCTTCGACCTGCAGTTGACCTGAGTAGGCTGATGATCATAATGATGATGATGATGATGGCGGCTCGTGAAGCAATGCCATGATCTAGGGGGGCATGCAAAAGGTGTTGCATTACAGCGTGCTGAGTCCTCCTCCTTCACAATGAAGGCTCATCAGGTTAGCAGAAACTTGCCGAGATGGTCTCCTGGAACACCAGTGAGTGCCTACCCCCAAGATGCATACCCCCAAGTGCATAACCCCGAGGACAGCAACTAATACATAGGTAACTGGAACCTGATCAACTAATTTTTTGAACTCTGCACTGGAAAGGCCATGATCTTGAGGTATGCATATCGGAGATATTGTTACCAGCTTATTAGTAGGTATGGCAAGAACTTCCAGATTAGTAGGGGAGTACATACAAGCATGCAACCAAATTTTCGCCTATGCTTGCAGCTCACCCCAGAGGACTTCATGCAACTGGCGCTGTCTTTCCTAAGTACATAAAAGTTTGTGCGAAAATTTCTTTGGTTCGCCACCAAATGTATTTCCTGGAGACACATCATACGTATTTGGTATTGTGGCAGCGATGGATAGATATAGTTTAGGCTTTTTAGAAAGTCTCTACAGTTCAATTGTACTACATTCTCACCAAGCATAAGCTCATGACATTACAGAGATTGAGGAAGGCAATACTGCCCCCCTCGTAGGCGCATGTCACCTTCACACACAAAGTGATTATAGGTGACCTCTCTTTCGGGCAACCAAGAGAACTGCGATGCTCTTTCGGCGTACCGCGGGCCTAATAGGTCAACGGTGCTTCCATGGCTCCTTGAGTAGCCTGCGCAGCAGGGCTAGGCTGGCTGGTTGAGGCAGCATGCCGCTCAGCCGAATCGAACACAGAAGTGCCTGCAGGGGGTGTAGCGTTATGATGAAGGGGTGCCGGGGCCACCTGTGACGCTTTTTTGTCGCATGTGCGGTGACCTTAGCCATCAGCACCGAGAGGGCATGTGGTGTGCCTTGTGGCCTCTCTACGAGCGTCCTAAACCCAATGATAGCCGCTTTTAACGTTACCCCCTGTCGCACCACAGCGGCAAAGCTTGTATTAGCACCGAGGGGGCATGTGGTGTGCCTTCGGGTCTATCTAGGAACTTCCCAAACCCAATTGCAGCCGCCTTTAACGCAACCCCCTGTCGTGCCACAGCGGTAAAGGATTTTGTATATGTTACAAAATCCTTTCAGTTATCCTCCCGGAAAGTAATCTTCTCATTAACCTTCAGAGCAATTATCTGTTTTCATTTCTTTTCCTTGGAGCGCGAGCGCGAGTATGCAGCGTTCTCTCGTTCGCAGTGTACACAGTGAAGTGGATCTTGACAGGTGGGGGACGTATGGTCGGGGAGGCTACACTTTGCTCATGATGCCTTTCTTCGGCAGCTCGACTAAACATGGCCAAATCTTCCACAGTTTGGTATACACCGGCGAGCGTTTGGTATATGCGGATGCACAAGGATCTTACAAGGGCCTGCTTCGAGAGACTCGGGCTATATGCTGGTCGAAAACTTGAGAATTCCATGCTTGCTTGGAATGTTCCATTTTATATCTACGTATTTTGATTCATTGAACAATCACCATATTCTGGCCACCGAATCCTCCTAAATGTTCTCGCTTAGAGCTGTTCACGCAAAATCCATGAGGGATTACACTTTCGTTGCACCTCTGGATTACACCTCTGAGAGATCGGTGGAGAGTGATGCTCGCAGGGTGGTCACCTAAAGTGGTTATTTTCTTCAGCTTGACCCACCATTCTGCGTAATTGACTTCCTATAGACGGTGACTATTTCTTAAGTTGCTGGCTTTCAGCTACTTCCAGTCTCATTCGTGGGAACTTTGGCTAAGAGAAATTGTGACAGACGTCTCATCGAAGTGATTTCATTGTCACAATGCATGACGACGAACTTCAGAACATTTTATGGCTCGTTTAATGTGAAAAACGCAGTGCTGTTTCGCTGCGTCCAATTTTCGTCGACTTTCATAGAATGTATAAGGTCGTGTTGCTATAAAAAGTGAAATCCGTTCAGCGCCCTTTGAGGCCACCCGGCACCGAGCCCAATGTGTGAACGCACATGACGCATTTGACAATCGGCGAAGCTACGCGGCTGGCGCAGTTTCTCCACGAGCACAGTGCCTCCTGAGCAACCCCGCCGCCACCCCCCCCCCCCCGCCTCTCGTACGGTCAGGATCGTGTGGGCCCCTGCCCAATCCGATCTCCCGGGAAATGATACAGCCCATGCATTCGTCAGCGCTCTCACCAACAGAGCCTCAGATGAGGAGCACAGTCAAACGCCAATTGAGACTTACTATGAAATAACACAATATTACAGACTAGGCGAACCTTTAGCACCGCTCAACTCAGTTTGTCTAAAATATAGGAAAACACATTACGACTAGTTCAAACAAACAAACAAACGAGCCCAAACCCAGTAAGATTAAATCGTCTATTCTTCACGCAATACTCCCCAGGGTGTGGTTTGCGGCGATTCAGGCACACTATCACATCGTCTGGAAGTGGGTACGGAACCCCAACCTCCCCCTGTTCGCAACCCTTCCGTGAGCAGTGGGACAGCATGTTATCCAGCTAGGGCCTCGACGACCAGATTATCTGGGTTGACCTAGCGGCGAGCGCCAGGATTGCCCATGGACTTCCAGGAGTAGGAAGCCGGCCACCACAATTTATTTTTGCTCATTAAAGGGACACTGAAGTGAATTTGTCAAGCTCCAGTTTTTGCTTGCACTGTGTAGACTGGCTCAAATTAGCACACTTTTCATCGTTTTTAGGATTGACAAATCGGTAATTATTTTACAAAGCGCTAAAGAAGAAAAACTACCATGCGCGGTTTGCGGCGGCCGCACCAACTAAAGCTGTGGCGTTGGCAGGAGCGGGCACCGTGATTGGACGATGCCCAAGGTGAGCAACCAAACAAGTTTCGGTTTCGGTTTCGGTTCTGTAAAACACAACCGGTGGCGTTGTTGGATGGGCATTCTCAATGACTCAGTAATCATCGTACCGCGCTTCTGCCATGTTGTCAGCTGTAAAAATGCATAAAGATAAGCCTCCTAGGACGGCTTGGAATCGTAGCATTCACTAGCCGAAACCTACGCAGTGCATGAACGCCCTCCGCGTACCCGTAGACGCCCAAATGTCATGCGCTTTTCCCCCATAATTGGAGCGTGCCTCCCTCATGCCTGTATCGTAAAAAGCGTGTTCTCACCAGGCCAAGGGTCTGTTCATTCTGGCCTGTGCCCACTGCCTGCAAGCAGTCGGTGCTTATGGCAACAGCACGCCAACGAGAACTCGCTAGCGCGCCATGCATGTGCCCGCCTGCGCGCGTTTTGTGAACTAGTTCGTGTAGCCATGAACGTTGCGGCCCAAAAAAAGGTGAACTCAATATAGAAAACATCGGCGGCAAACAAAAAAGTTAACTTACAAAATAAAAGCACTTACCCGCAGGGATTCGAACTCGTGACTTGCAAAACATTTGCGGTGACATACCCAGCGCCCCAGACTACTGAGCCACGGAGCGGGACGCGAAGGCCTTGCTAATATAGGGTATATATTGTACAACCGGTTTACACTTTTATATTGTTTTGGCATTTCAAGCAGCTTAGGTGACTATTTGTTGTACTGCGATCGTGCAGTAAGCGTCGCCCGAGTTTCCACAGTAGCTCACGTCTAGCAATTGCATTTCGTAGACGGAAAAGCGTTCGCAGATGCGTAGTCGTGCTGCTGACCGCTGTGCTTGTTCGCCCAGCGCAAAAAAGTGCTTCCCGCGCCCTAGTTTTACGCTGTACGGTAAAAATATCAGTTGATTTTATTTCCTTAGTACCTATATTGACTTCGCTGACTCTTCTCCCGCCTTCAAGAGGCCTTATATTTTCCTACTGGCGTACCAGTCAGCGAAGCGTCGCATGTGCGCTTGTGCAGCACTTGTGTGAAGCGAACTTGACTTGGAGCTAGATACAGTGTACAAACAAACCAAGTAAAGAAAGGCACATTCTTCCATTCACAAACGTGTCCTGGCTTCGTTTCAACTAAGCGAACGAATTGCGACCAAGCAATTTTTTTTTAACCTCCTTGATTGCGACGACCTGCCGGCGGCCGGCGGACGAAATGCTGGGCCGACTGACTCTGTCGGCCGGGGCGCCGTGCAGTAGCGCAGCCGTGGCGCAGCCAATTGCCAGCTCATCCCCTCCTGACGTCACACGAAAACGCCACAGAAAATGGGCGAGCGTAAAGAGAGGAGGACAGCATTTTCGAATTAGTTTTTCTACTAAATAAAATCGCGTAAACGCGCCTAGAGTGGTCGAAACATGGCCTGGGGACTCCGGACTACAATTTGCGCTAGTAATCCCGCAATGTTTACATATCACTTCAGTGTCCCTTTAAAATTAGGTTTCTTCTTCTGCGTTGTCGTCTTCTTAAGAACCATTTTATCCATACACGGCTGATAATACCCTGTTGAAGTACTCAAGTTTCACTCCTTAGCCTGGGGTTTACTTTGAAAACTGGAAAGAATGTGTAAAAGAGGAAAGCAGAAGATCACAGGGCAGAGGTAAGAATGAAGGTAGGAAAGGGAAAGAGCTATGAGAAAGGAAAATCCTAGTTGCTGAACCGACAGTTGGGCAATTTGGTGCATATCTGGTAAAACTTCGAGTGCGAATTAACAAGGATGATGGAAAAAAGACAGCGCTCGTGTTTGCCTTCTTTCCATTGTCCTTGTTCATTCGCTCTCAAAATTTTAACATTTGCTGATTTTATCTTGGCGGGTCCGACGGGGTGTGCCATCTGAGAGAAGTAGATGTCAAAGAGTTTAGTGGCCTCGAATGGGTATCCGTGAAGGACTAAAACAACCCTGGCCTTGGCTCACCCACAACTGTGCGCTTTCACGGACGGGCAAACCCACGCACACCTGGGTCGTGAGTTCGTCCAACCCAGATGTGCTACGGTATGCGGTGTTGCGAAGCTGAGAATGCCTCCAGGTGTAGGCTACCTTTAGCAGTTGCGGACAGTGGTGGCGCCACTCACCATAACACCTGGGCAGTCAAGGTTCCGCCTTCCGGGCGGCCTAGTATTGCCCCGCCAGGCAAGACTACCGCAGGCGGGTCCGTGTAGACGAACAGGCGGCGTGGGCGGGTCCCGCTGGTTGTTGGCAAACAGTTTGGTGCTGCGTCTGGGGTGCCTCCGAAATATGAGCGTCGCACGAGAAGGCAGAGACGTGTAAGCCATCAATTTTTTTTCCATTTCACGGAACTTAGCATCTAATACAAGCTACAAACGGATCATTTTGTGGCATTTTGGTATATAAAACAGAGCAGCAAACAATACTGACGTTGTCTTGTACCCTCACATTTTTAGACGTTTTTAAAAAATGACAACATAGACTTTCAGAAACTTGCCTTTTCTAACGTTTCTTGTTCTGGATATTTTCAGCGAATTTACATGGTAAGGCTGATGTCATGTTTCCGTTTATATATTGGCGACATCACTCCTTTGAAACAAACTTTGTTATAAATTCATGGGGATGTGCGTATTACGTAACTGCAAGCCTACATCGATTGACATTTTTGATAGGGTTAACAGCGCATATCAAGAAAGACCCACAAAAAAAGAACGAAAAGACAAAGCGCGGATAACAAATTTCGCCGCCATGTACTATTTGTTGTGGTAAATGGCGGGGCAAGAGAAAAGTACGCTTTTCGAAGCACAGAAAACACTTTGTTGAATGTAAGGACAGCTCGTTTACCCCCTCTTCTTCAACTGCGGCGAGACGTATATTGGCGAGGCTGGTACAATATGTCAAAAATAAGCTAAGAGAGCAGAAGAACCTTTTTCAAAAAAGGGTTGTTTCGGGCCACTCAGATTCGCAGTGTAAAATATGTGCTTGTACATCGCTGTTGGGAGAGTGCGGTGTTATTTCAAAAGAAATCATACTGTATGCCAGCGACAATAGACCAGAGGAAACTACTATGAGAACAAGATTAACATGCGGTGTCCTACTAGTAACCAAAGAGGTAGTAGGAAGGGCTCTCAAGAGCATGAAGAGGATAAGCAGCTGTGACGACGGCATTACTGTGGATCTTTTGAAGGAGTGAGAAGATACTGTTCTGGAAAAGCTTGCTGCACTATTTTCGGAATGCTTAAGGACTCCGAATAATCATATAGCCTAGAAAAACTCCAACATGATTCTCATACATGAAACAGAAGCTATGAACTATCTTAAGAATTACACACCCATCAGCCTACTTTCAGTTGTTTACAAGCTTCTTACCAAATTTATAGTTAGCCGTATAGGTGACAGCGTGGATTCCCAACAACCCAAAGAGCCGGCTGCGTTTAGGAAAGGGTTTTCTACCATGAATCCCATCCATGTCAATCACGCGATAGAAAAATCCGCAGAGTAAACTTGACCCCTTTACATGGCATTTATAAACTATGAGAAAGCGTTTGACTGGGTACACACTGCAGCCATGCTAAAAGCATTAAAAGACCAGAAGAGACCTATAAAATATTTCTAACGACACATATAAAGTGTTGTACTGGCAGGAGCACACTTCCAAGCAAAGCGATAAATTGGCGACCCTAAATGGAGCAAGACAGGAACACACCATCTCACAAAAAATGTTCACAGCATGTATGGAGGGGGTAATCAGAATTCTTTACATGGAAAACAAAGGATTAAGGGTAGCCGGAGAAACCTTGAATCAGTTGATATCTGCAGATGATAAATTTAAGTGTTGATTAGTGAAACTACAGACCACATGAAAAAAAAATGCTCCTAGAAGTAGTCAGAAAGCACGGCCGTGTAGCTAAAAATAAACATGAACAAACCTAAAGTAATGAGAAATGTGCATGCGGGAAGCGCCATATTCAACTGAGAAAACAAAATAATTGATGACGCACAGGGATACAACTACATCGGGTGGATGGTTAGTGCCGACCCGAAGCACGCGTGAGAAATCCGGCGCAGGGTAGGCATGTGCCGCCGAGCACTCGTCAAGCACTCCCAAATAATCGAAGGCAAGTGTCCTCTATCACTGAAAAGAAAATATACTAGCAGTGCATGCTTCCGGTGATGACATACTGAGATGAAGCTTGGCTCTTTACTAAAGAACGGGAAAGCAAACTCAGATCGGTTCAATGGGCCATAGAACGAATAATGATAGGAGTAACAGAAACAGCAAGTGAGGTTCCTGGAACAAGGAACAAACTCGAGTAGGAGACGTTTTAGTGCAAGTAAAGAAAAAGAAATGGTCTTGGGCTACCCATGTAGTCAGACTAACCGACAGCCGGTGGACAAATAGGGTAAGAGAGTGGATAGCAAAGAAAGTGTGTAAGAGACGCGTCTAGAAGAAAGGGAAGAGAAATAACACGATGTAGTGATGAAATAGGGAAATTCGGTGGCCAACAGTAGACTCCAGCGGGGCAATATATTAGCGGTTAGAAGTCACTTGGAGAGGCCTTTGTCCTGCAGTTTCCCTGAGCAGGCTGTTTTTTTGTTGTTGTTGATGATGATGATGGTGATGATGTGGAATCAATGCATCCTGTCAGTGATTATATATGGAGCAGAAACGTGGTGCCTTACATAACAACCGGACAAAAATTTCTGCTCAACGCGGTGGGAATGAGACTTGCATGAAACGAGCTTCCCGATTCCGGGAACAGACTGTAGTATACACACTAAACTTTTTTACACCCTTTTGGCCAAAAAGGGCGTAAAATAATTGAAAAAAGGGTGTTTGGAGGCCCTTACGCCCTTTTTCTTGAATCTCAACACCCTTTTTTGTAGCTTTCCACCCTTTTTGCGTGAAAAAAAGGGTGTTGACCAACCTCAACACCCTTTTTTTTGGAAGGGTGTTTAAAGGGTGTGGACAAGGTGTTCAGCTCATCATTGATTGAGGTCATGCATGCAATATAATTTCAAAAAGACATCCCATTGTACCATCCACCCAACCTCGTCAAAAATGTTCAAAAGCAAAAAAAAAAAGCTGCCAAATTCAATAAAAAGCAGCGGCAGCACCGACGTTGAAACAGGAAAAATATCAGCCCTTGCTTATTACGACATCGACAGAATAACACTCCCCCTCCCACTTTTTGTTTCCTACAGCCTTGCACGGAGCACAGCACAGCCTTGAACTGTGACATCTGTATCATCATTCCGTCGTTCCCTGTTCCTCTCCTGCCCCACCAGCACAATCATAGCCCTCTCTGACAACAGTCATTCTCGTCACTCAGTGGAGTTATAACGTACTAGCAATCACAATTTTATTCCATTCTTATTTTTAGCGACCGTAAATATTGTGTACAAATGCAATAAACAGACCACCTAGTTTCTCCTGCAGAAACAACGTTGGAGAACAAGGCAGATATCAAAAGAAAACAAAAGTTGGGGAGGTAGGGGCATGAAATCAGGCGCTAAATAAACAGACGCCAAATAATAATACGATTACTTACACTAGAACACTGCCAAATTTCATTGCGCAGTGTTATCTTACTATCTGCTGCTTTTTTTAACGTTCAAATCGAGCGCCATAAGCTTCAGTTCGCGTTTTGTGTTTGTAAACTTTAAATATCTAAGCTTCTTTATTATAATACACACAGTAAATAATAAACCTAAAGATTATGTTATATTCAGTAAAAGAGGTAATTATTTATTGTTGTCGTTTTAATTTGTTTACGCAACTCCCTGCCAACGGCCGATATCTTGAGTACGGCGCGCGGCGGCGTGGCCGGATTCCGGAACAGATACCCCGTGACCCGTCTTTCATCAGATTGTTTACGTGTTTACTGTGGTGTGCGGTTAAACAAGCGCAGTTATTATGATTAATTGGGCACCTCGTCGTCTTCGGTTGTGTCTGTCGTGTTCGACTTCGCGATGAAGTATTTGAGAACAACTTTGCCACCTGAAGACGGCTAATTTCGCTTGGCGCTTGCCTCTGAACGTCGCTCGCTCTTCTGCGTCGGCTCCTCTCGGTAAGCTGTCGTCACATTTGCCGCCTTTCTTGTCATTGGATGTAGTTTGTAGCTGTCATCGCCGCTTTAAGGATTCGTTAACAGGAGCACGCGTGTGTGAATTGTTTAACTGAACTGGCGAGGTTGAACCTAGAGGGCTCGTCTCTAGAAAGGCGATGTGCGAAAGATTGTGGTGCTTGCATTGAGCGCTAAACGCACTGGCGCTCAGTAACGCCGTGGCGCTCAGTAACTCAGTAACGTTTCCCATTCCGCAGCACTATATTGAACAGCTTCAGAGTTCACCACTGCGAACCACGTCTTACGCGTAGTTTATCAGAACACGGGCGGCTACTCCTCTAAACTGTGCTGCGCAGCGTTTTCGGCTTCATTGATCACCGCAGTCGTTTGTGCCGTGTTGGGAATTACGAGGGAGAATCGTTTGCGAGCGAATGTGCGTGCCTCGCAAGCTTCGTTGCGTTTGCGGCGAGCCACCTCACCATGTGTACGGTGCGGCGGTACGCGGGCAGTGATTTTGGCTGAATGTTGTGTTGCCCGAGACGTAACATTCGTGCACCTAATCATTTCCATTCTTGCATGTGTGGTAATCATGTGTCATCCCGTTTTAGACCTCTGGACGGTCTGAGCGCATCACGTCCCTCCATTCAACCGGACAAGAGCCACAAGCATTGTCAACAGTGTTTGGCTGCCAGAACGTAAGTTTTCAAACACAGTTTTGGTAGCACAGTGGGCTATCATACTTGAATAAGGTTCGATCACTTGAATGTACAAGTTCTCTCCCCCGTAACAATTATTGGTGTTTCATGCATAACCTAACATGTAGGCGCTCAATGGCAACCTTTATTGTTAATTTCGGAAAACTCAAAAGTTTCACCCAAAATCATAATGTGGGCGTAGCAGTTAATCACCATGTATACGAACTTCCTGGTGTTAGTCATGTTTACGGTGAAGCCATATTTCTTAGGTGGTGACACAAAAATGTTATTACCTTTGTAGTTTAGTCTTCGATAAGGCCTTACCAGTTCTGTTTTCAGCTATTTTTTGGATGTTTATCATGTGAATTGACAGTCCTTGCAGTCCACTTTTTCAAATAGTTATGTAAATGCCTGTACCATTTAAACAGGCCTGATTGGGGTTCTGAAGGCTGCGATTTACGCACGCTAGTGCTGTACCGCCAATAAAGAAACATCCTTCCACAAAGAAAAAGATTTGAAAATGTAAAGTATCAGCAGCATTATTCTTAACTGGAACATGCTAATTGCTAGGCCTGGGGCTTTTCCTGAAAGCACTGTGGATGTTATGAGCGAGGAAAAACCACTCAAACACATCTGCCAAGGCCGTTGCTGCTCCAAGATGCGTGCAAGCATTGAGTCTTCTGAGCAATACATTACACCCTTTTTTTTAAACAACCGACGTGCATGCTGAACGTACTCCTGATTGGGCGTTTGCCAGGCGCGTAGCAAGGAATTTTTTTTCGGGGTGGGGGGGGGGGGGGGGGGGGGGAACCGTGGTCGACCAAAAGATGGGACGGGGAAATATGTAGGCAAGGCATCTTGCGCGTTGTTTTGCAAACGAAGCTTGAAATAACTGACTTTAACATGCGATTTGTGTATGCTCAACGCTAACTGTAAAGCCCACCTTAAAGGAGCCATGAAGAGAAAATGCAAGTTGGTTTTATTCGAAAGATTTCGTGTTTTATAGTGCCCCCAGCGCTTGTCCGGATACAAATGGTGCTTTATTCACTGAGAAATTAAACAATTTAGGTTAAAATTTTGATTTTCCCGCTCAATCGTGCGTTTTCGTGGTCCCAAATGACATCACAGGAACCGACCGCTCTGCAGCCTAGAGTACCTTCATTCACGCATCCGCCGTACAGGGCAGAGACACGTATACGCTGGCGGCGCCATTTTCGGTTGCTCGCTCGCCGCCGAAGCAAGTCATTGTGTCAAAACCGCGCTAAAATTATCGCCGCAACGCGGTTTACTGAAGAAGTTTGAATCATATTGTCTGTTTCGCGTTGCTAGGTCTCGTGGGAAACGAAAAGAATAGCGCGTTGAGCCCGTTGGCCCAATTGCGGCGGCACGGGACCGTTCAAAGGTTGTCTCCACCCTGTACAGCGGTGTTGGTTTGTTCCCGCGTTTTTTTACGTTCTGTAACCTAGATGGCGCCACCATACCGTGGCAAGCGTTTGGTTTGTTTTTACCCGCATTTAAATCTGGCTTGTTTTTGTTCTGGGAGAAAATATTCGTTCCCTGAAACAGTGCTCGCTCGACAAATGGGGTCACGTAAGACACCGTTGCTTGCGTTAATCGGCCAGTGTGGTCTGAGACAACCCCAAGCCCCGCAGTGCTGTGCAGCTAAACCAAGCATGCTGTGCGCAGTACGAACAGCAGAACGCATCAGTACTTCTATGTTTACATGTGCTTTCGTAACTTCCACTGTTTGTCCCATCATTCTTATTGCTTTGTAAAGAATGTGCCCTAAATTTAAGCGCAAATCGCTCATTCGTCTAGTTTGTAAGCTCTACCTAATTGGCGTCTGCTTCTGCCAGCCTCCGCCAATCGCAGAGCTTAGCTCATGTGACATCATAGGTTCTGTTGCGGGAAATGAGCTGGTGGGTCGCATGACCATTCCCGTTTTTCCTAATTATGTAGCTTATTTGAGCGAAGTTTACGTTAAAAGTGGTGTCAGTATGATTCTAACGAGACAATCTTTTGAATGAACCAAACTTGTGTTTTCTCTTCATGGCTCCTTTAAGGAGCTTAGATGGTGATGATAATTATGATCACCTAAATTCCCGTTCGCTGCTCTATGGGCAGACCACGGGCGAATCATTCGTCCGCAGAGCAGGTGGTTAGGCGGACCCACGCTCGTGAGCATGATCATGAGTGCGCTCGTGAGTGGCGCGCGGTCCCCGAAGTTCGTCGGGAGGAAGTGGAGGCCAACACTGAATGTTTGCTATCAAGATTCTCGTGTTTTAGATTTTCCTTTAGAAAAGGGACTATTACGTTTTCTTGTCAGCTATGAAGTACAGTCGAGCACGATTTGAAGGTTATCGCGCCAGCATCGAGCGGCCAAGCGTGCCACCAGCCCACGGTTTCGTTTTGGAACCATGAAAATCGAGATTTCGCACTCTTCGCTCCCTTGTTGGCTGTTCCATGATACAACAATGGCCCGCACGACTGACTTGCCACCCTTTGGGTTTCAAGCTGTACATTCGTTGTTATCAAGCACAGACTTGGACTTGGTTGCCCTTTATTACGGCGACGATAACGAAACTTGCATGGAATATTTGCTAAAGCTGGTGTTCTTTCTGCTTCGTTTGAAAGAGTAGCTTTCCCGCGACAACCATCGAATCGCAGTGGACTGTACATGTGGCGCATTCGTATATTATGGCGGTGAAGCTAGCAAACGTGCGTCTTCGTCCTTAAGTAATCGCCTTTTGTTATTTTTTGTGCTAGTAACGTGAGTAGTAAACTTGCGCTAAGCAGAACACCTTATTGCACTGCTGTTGAATGTTGAGCTTGTTGCACGTTTCTTAAATTTCATTATATTTCTATCTGTTAAATCGAAACAGACATGGCTTCAGTAAAATTCCGGTTAAGCAAATACAGAATGCTGATTCTAACCAAGAGGGAGGTCAAGGAAACAGTGGAATAGTGCCAAAAAAACAAAGCTCCGCAATAAGGAGAATTGTGTAGTTTTGTTGATGTGGAGGAAATACAACATGGGCAGAGCAATGCTTTTTATGCAGCAGAAATTATGGATCTGCAATAGTCAATGAAATGCGATGTCGGTAGAAAAATAAACATATCAAGGATTGATAGTTGACTGAACAAAATACAGCGACATGCTCTGTCATGTGATTATACTTTGTACCAGTGTAAAGACAAGGAATGACACGCTCCCGACCACATGTAAGCCTATATGAGGCTTTTCCTGCTGTTCTGCCATTCCCCGGCCGTGCTGTTCCGCCATTGAAACAGTAGGGCTGTTTTGATCGGCTCGCGGCAGGTTCCCGGCGCTTGTCGGTGTATCCGGCGCGAAATGCAGCCGGGCTGTATATATTGACAGGTACAGCATCTGGAGCGGGCGCAGGGATCAGACGTTGACATAGCCCTTGTTTTCAGCTTTATGTGAGCAAGAATGTCCTTAAAACTGCAGGTGACTTCAGGCGGTTTTTCAGGCTGCCTAAACCGCACCCCAGCCTTGGCATAAAACATTATGAAGGGGGGGGGGGGAGCACCTGGACCCCCCCCCCCCCCGGCTACGCCCTTGGCGTGTGCTTATTCTTTCTTGCATCCACCACATTCAAGTCGTCACGTTGAATTGGGAATGCTGGAATCCAGCATATGCTGGCAAGATACGAGAGCTTGAACACAACCCACTTGCCCGCAATGAGTTTTCAAAGATCTCCACCACATGAAGGTACTGAAGTGAGATGTAAGCATTGCCTGAAAACCATTCCAGATAAGGGTACGAAATCATAGTTATGGGCCTTTCTCGCCCATTTACGTGTTTTGAACAAAAAAAGTGCCATTTAAAGGTAACACATCGTTCCCTGCCGATTTCTGATGCCTGATTAAGTTTGTGGGCATAAATTTAGCAGCTTTCTCACATGTCTAACGTGTATGCGGGCTTGTTAGGAGTGAAGTAGGTAAAAATTGAAAGGTTTGATTGTAGTTGTGTATAGATTACCTACATTGTTTTCATTCCTAGAAAAGAAAAATTGAGGTAACCCTGCCAATTGTTCTGCATTGCTGCATTTTATTATGCTTGTATGATTCGTAGAACCTGCAGGAGTTCAGCTGCTTGTTAAAGGAAAAATGAACAACGGTACAAAAAAAAGAGCATTTACTAAATAAAAATCTTCACAATCGCAGGATGCCAACGGTCCACCTACCAACTTGCGTCCTGCATTGTTTCTGCTGGCTGGAGCGGCGCATGGAGCATTTTTCAACTTCTCGAAGTTTGTGATCAAGCGCTGCCCCAAGTGAAGGATGCTGCAGACGGATCTTCTGTTTTAATGCCACAATTTCATGTGCTGAGCACTTACTCGTAAGGCATTTTAAATATTCATCATCCCAGAGGGTATGTTACCTTCGTCTTGGGTGGAATGTGGCTGCAATCAGGTTATTTGTGACGGAAACAAGTGAACCACGTGGTCAGAGTCATTGAGGCCTTGTTGATTGCGCATGCTTCTGAAATAACGTTTTCATTCAGCTGAATACTTTCTAAATATTACAATTTGTGAACAAAATATCATAAAAGTTATGATTAGTTGTACTACAGTGCAGGAAAGAAATGCCAGCACATGTTTTAAGAGCCTCTTATATTTCAGGTCATTGGCTGGTGAGCAGTAAAACAGAACTCAAAATTGTTTAAAGTGAAATCAAATATTTGTTGTCACCAGTGCATGACCCGTAGTAAAAGCTATCTGGTCTCCCAATTTCAAATGAGACAGGAAATGCCAAAAAAATAAGGAAATAAACAACACAGCTTGCTACAATAAACCAATTCAAAGAATTGTTAAATGTCTATGAAGTGGTGATTCAGGCGGGTTAGTTCGGTGTTGATGAAATACAAGCAGGCACTCGCCTGGTCAAAAACAAATAAACAAAAAAAGACGTTTTGGGGCCCCTACTGGTCCCTTGATCACAATGAAAGGGGGGTGAAAGGTCTCGATTATTTATAGGTTCGGTGGCGCAGAGTGCGCATGTATATCTTGGGGAGATTACCCCGCGACCTGTTAATCGTGTTTTTAGTTGGTTGAATATGCACTGATTCTAAAAGTAGTCGTGTCGACCGGCGCTTCTGTGATGTGATTATGCTTGCGGAATCCCAATCGATGACGTGGTCAGTAGCCAGGTGATGATCCGCCAAGGCATTTCAGCTTACATTGCCCTTTTTGACATCATTCTGGTGCTATTGAATTCTTCTTTTAAAAATTTCCAGTGAACTATGTAGGATGCATCGCTATCCTTCCATGTAATTTTGTAGGCAACTCCGGGGAATCTTGATTTTTCTAAAGGGTCCTTCATGCGTACCAGCTTCTGCTTAAGCCTGTTCATTGGCACGTGTGCAGTTTTAATGCCATATGTGCCAAACACCCTTGCAAGAGCTTCACTGATGCCTTGCGTGTAGGGGACGGCAGCGCGTTTTTGCCTGTCTTCTTCAGGAACCCTTTCGGTGGAAGCAACTGAAGCCCGCAATTGTTGCGTCCTCACAAGCTTTGAAGGGTAGCCGTTACTGCGAAGGTCCTTCCTTACCACGGCTAGCTCTTGCTTGCGCAGACCAGGCTCAGAGCAGATTCGTGATGCGCGTGAGAAGAGTGCAGCGGCGACGGAGCGTTTTTGGCCTATAGGATGCGCAGAGTCGAACCCCAGGTATCTACCCGTGTGGGTCGGCTTTCGATACACACTGGTTGTAAATCCTTTGGCCGACCGTCTCATAAGTACGTCGAGGAAGGCGATCTGTCCATTATTTTCCTGTTCCATGGTGAACTGGATGCTTGGAACACAAGAGTTTAGATGCTCAATTAAAGGCATTACGTCTCGGCGGTGGATCACACAAAAACAGTCGTCTACGTAGCAGACAAAGATCTTGGGGCCGTCTTGTACGAGCATAGCGCAGAATTTTCTAGCGCCTCTAAGGCAATATTCGCACAGACTGCTAAAATGGAAGCTCCCATCGCTGTTCCAAACCGCTGCTTGTAACATTATACGTTGAAAACAAAACGTGTTCTGCAGGCCAAATTCCAGGCAAAATTACGCGGTCCGGAGTTGCAAGGATCTACTCGAGAACGATGCATCTCTGCCTTCACGTTCGTCAATTGAGACGCAAGACTTGTATTGTCTCCTGGAATTTGGCCTGCAGAACACATATATTTTGTTTTCAACGGACCAGCGGTTTCGAACAGGGATGGGAGCTTCCGTTTCAGTAGTCTGTGCGAATATTGCCCTAGAGGCTCTAGAAAATTCTGCGCTATACTCGTAAAAGGCGGCCCCAAGATGTTTGTCTGCTACGTAGAAGACTGTTTTTGTGTGATCCACCGCCGAGGACGTAATGCCTTTATTTGAGCATCTAAACTCTTGTGTTCCAAGCATCCAGCTCACCATGGAACAGGAAAATAATGGACAGATTGCCTTCCTCGACGTACTTGTGAGATGGTCGGCCCAAGGATTTACAACCAGTGTGTATCGAAAGCCGACCCACACGAGTAGATACCTGGGGTTCGACTCTGCGCATCCTATAGGCCAAAAACGCTCCGTCGCCGCTGCACTCTTCTCACGCGCATCACGAATCTGCTCTGAGCCTGGTCTGCGCAAGCAAGAGCTAGCCGTGGTAAGGAAGGACCTTCGCAGCAATGGCTACCCTTCAAAGCTTGTGAGGACGCAACAATTGCGGGCTTCAGTTGCCTCCCCCGAAAGGGTTCCTGAAAAATACAGGCAAAACCGCGCTGCCGTCCTCTACACGCAAGGCATCAGTGAAGCTCTTGCAAGGGTGTTTGGCACATATGGCGTTAAAATTGCACACGTGCCAACGAACAGGCTTAATCAGAAGCTGGTACACGTGAAGGACCCTTTAGAAAAATCAAGATTCCCCGGTGTTGCCTACAAAATTCCATGCAAGGATTGCGACGCATCCTACATAGGTGAAATCGAGAGCATGATGGAATCCCGTCTGGCCGGGAGGGTACATTAGGAACGAAAAAGAGACGCCGACCAGTCCAAACAAAACGTACTGACGTTTGGGCTTCCAGCACCGAAGCCTTGTTCACAATAAATGCATCACCAGAAGTTGGTCGTTTAAGTGGGCTTCTATAATCGCTGCAAAGAGCGTGAGTAGATCGGGTTTAGATTTCCGTCGTTACGATTGACTGTGTTAGATGTGGTCTGAATGATTAGTTATTCCAGATGTAGCCGTGATGGTCACTTTTTCTGTAGCGACGATTCTTGCATTGTCCCAATCAATCTTGTGGTCATTCACGACGGCGTGTTTGGCTAAAGCATTGTTGCGGACGCTTTTATTCTTTACTTCACGTGCGTGCTGCTGCAGATGATTCTTATAATTTCCTGATTCCCCGATATACACGCCACTGCAGTCTGCACAAGGTATCTCGTATACCACACCGGAGAAGCGCTCCTTGGGCAAGCGGTCCTCGACTCTCACGAGCTCATGGCACATCTTTTGGGCTGGAACGTGGGCCACCTGCACGTCATATTCCCGTAGGATACGTGCCAAACATTCACTTGTTCCTGGAAGGTAATGCACAGGAGCTCGCTTCATCGGGGCAGGAGGCACGTCCAGTTGTCCCCGTCGGGTCAGTTGGCGTTCTGTTGCATTTATAAAGTGCCTCGGGTAACCGCAGCTAGCCAGGTTGTCCTGTACCTTTGCCGTGTCCACCGCCGCATCCTCGGGCTTCGAGCACGATCTTTTCGCACGCTGCAGTAGCGTGCTAACAACCGCCGTCTTGCGGGAAGCGGGGTGCACGGAGTTGAAGTTCAGGTAGCGGTCTGTGTGCGTTTCCTTGCGGTACACGCTGAAACGTAGCCTCTGGCCCTGCCGAGACACGAGGACGTCCAGGAAGGGAAGTTTGCCATCGGCCCCCTCTTCTGACGTGAACTGAATGGCACGTTCCATACTGTTGAGGTGGGCCAGCAAGCTGTTCGCCGCGTCTTTCTGAACGACGCCAAAACAATCGTCGACATAACGCAAGAACACTTTTGGTTGAGGGGCAAAGGAGGCTAGCGCGCGTGCTTCCAGCGCTTCCATAGTCAGGTTCGCCGCCGTGACCGAAATAGCGGCACCCATTGGAGTCTCCTGCCTTTGCTTGTAAAAATGGCTTATAAAGACGAAGTACGTATTGTTGAGGCAAAAATCTAGAAGCCTGCGTAGTTCTGGCACATCCATCGGTGATCTCTTGGGCAACATCTGATCAGCCTCGAGAGCAGCGGTGCATAGGTTGACAGCCAGGTCAATCGTAATGCTCGTGAAAAGGGACTTCACGTCGAAGGACACCATCAAGTCGTCTTTCTCGATCACGGTATTGCGAGTCTTCTCGACAAAATCGAAAGAATTACGAATGTGAGCGGCCCTTTACCTACGAGCGGAGCCAGAACTTGGTGCAGGGCCACCTGTCGAAGTTCCTGCACCAAGTTCTGGCTCCGCTCGTCGGTAAAGGGACCACTCGCATTCGTAATTCTTTCGATTTTGTCGAGAAGACTTGCAACACCGTGATCGAGAAAGACGACTTGATGGTGTCCTTCGACGTGAAGTCCCTTTTCACGAGCATTCCGATTGACCTGGCTGTCAACCTATGCACCGCTGCTCTCGAGGCTGATCAGACGTTGCCCAAGAGATCACCGATGGATGTGCCAGAACTACGCAGGCTTCTAGATTTTTGCCTCAACAATACGTACTTCGTCTTTATAAGCCATTTTTACAAGCAAAGGCAGGAGACTCCAATGGGTGCCGCTATTTCGGTCACGGCGGCGAACCTGACTATGGAAGCGCTGGAAGCACGCGCGCTAGCCTCCTTTGCCCCTCAACCAAAAGTGTTCTTGCGTTATGTCGACGATTGTTTTGGCGTCGTTCAGAAAGACGCGGCGAACAGCTTGCTGGCCCACCTCAACAGTATGGAACGTGCCATTCAGTTCACGTCAGAAGAGGGGGCCGATGGCAAACTTCCCTTCCTGGACGTCCTCGTGTCTCGGCAGGGCCAGAGGCTACGTTTTAGCGTGTACCGCAAGGAAACGCACACAGGCCGCTACCTGAACTTCAACTCCGTGCACCCCGCTTCCCGCAAGACAGCTGTTGTTAGCACGCTACTGCAGCGTGCGAAAAGATTGTGCTCGAAGCCCGAGGATGCGGTGGTGGACACGGCAAAGGTACGGGACGACCTGGCTAGCTGCGGTTACCCTAGGCACTTTAAAAACGCAACGGAACGCCAACTGACCCGACGGGGACAACTGGACGTGCCTCCTGCCCCGATGAAGCGAGCTCCTGTGCCCTACCTTCCAGGAACAAGTGAATGTTTGGCACGTATCCTACGGGAATATGACGTGCAGGTGGCCCACGTTCCAGCCAAAAAGATTCGCCATGAGCTCGTGAGAGTCGAGGACCGCTTGCCCAAGGAGCGCTTCTCCGGTGTGGTATACGAGATACCTTGTGCAGACTGCAGTGGCGTGTATATCGGGGAATCAGGAAATTATAAGAATCGTCTGCAGCAGTACGCACGTGACGTAAAGAATAAAAGCGTCCGCAACAATGCTTTAGCCGAACACGCCGTCGTGAATGACCACAAGATTGATTGGGACATTGCAAGAATCGTCGCTACAGAAAAAGTGACAGCATCACGGCTACATCTGGAATCACTAATCATTCAGACCACATCTAACACAGTCAAACGTAACGACGGAAATCTAAACCCGATCTACGCACTCTCTTTGCAGCGATTATTTAAGCCCACTTAAACGACCCACTTCTGGTGATGCATTTATTGTGAACAAGGCTTCCGTGCTGGAAGCCCAAACGTCAGTACGTTTTGTTTGGACTGGTCGGCGTCTCTTTTTCGTTCCTAATCCTACATAGGTGAAACTGGAAATTTTTAAAAGAATTCAATAGCACCAGAACGATGTCAAAAAAGGCAATGCAAGTTGAATTGCCTTGGCGGATCATCACCTGGCTACTGACCACCCCATTGATTAGGATTCCGCAAGCATAATCGCCTCAGAGAAGCGCCTGTCGACACGACTACTTTTAGAATCGGAGCATATTCAACCAACTAAAAACACGATTAACCGGTAGCGGGGTAATCTCCCCGAGATATACATGCGCAATCTGCGCCACCGAACCTATAGATAGTCGTGACCTTTCACCCCCTCTTCATTCTGAGCAAGGGGCCAGTAGGGGCCCCAAGGCATCTTTATTTATTTGTTTTTGACCAGGTGAGTGCCTGCTTGTATTTCATCAATGAATCACCCTCCCCTGACGTGTTTTCGTCGAACCTTGGACTCTGTTAGGTGTCAGTGGGTTTACACAGCGAACTTGTGGGGGGACGCACATAAGCTCTTAACAAATGAGCTGCATAGTGGCTATGCACTAGCCATGGTTTTTATTAGTTGCCTTGATGTATATGATCTTCTGTCGCAGTGTTTTAGGTAGCTCACTCGCACATTATTCCTTTGTTTTTGGACATTGTGGAGTGTCCAATGATTATTCGTTCTATTTCTGATTTTTATTGCAACTGTAAATATGTCAGGAGTCCCATAATGAGTTTCTGGCAGTAATAGAGCACTACTGTGTGCATGACGGCAGTCTAAACAGAAAAATTGGCTGCCTTGCCTTTGCTTAGAGCGGCCATGCAGACAACCCACAAGTTCGGTTCATTCGACAGATTGCCTCGTTAGAATCGTACTGACACCATTTTTAACGCGCACTTCACTCGAATAAGCTATATAATTAGGAAAAAGGGAATGGCCATGCGACCCACTAGCTCATTTCCCACAGCAGTACCTATGATGTCATATGTCCCCAGCTGTGCGATTGGCTGAGGCCGGCAAAAGCAAACGCAAATTGGGCAGGCCTTATAAGCATGCCGAACGAGCTATTTGCGCTTAAATGTAATGCATATTCATTTTACAGCAGTAAAAATGGGGCAGTAAACAATGAAAGTTACGAAAATACGCGTACACATACAAGTACCGATGCGCACTGCTGTTGGTACGGCGTGCACTATGCTTGTTTTAGCTGCACAGCACTCCGCCGCTTTGGAGTTGGCTTGCACGGCCCTGGCCGATTGGCATAGGCGATGTTGTCTTACGTGACCCTGTTTGTCGAGGATACCTCATGTTTCACAAAACCATTACTTTCTACAGTAACGAAAACAAGCCAGGTGCAGACGCGGTCAAAAACAAAACAATGGCAAACAACGGTTTGTGGATGAGTATGGTAGCTCCACCTGGGAGGACTGATGGCTAGCAAGGCTGCAGACCCGAGTGACGCAGTAGTTTGTTTGATTACATGCACTTATGGCTTCATTGCTGACATCCCAAAAACACACGATATGGTGGGAGAATCAGACTTTTAACCTAAATTAATTTCTCAGTGAATGAAGCGGTGGGGCACTATAAAACAGGAAATATTTCGAACGAAGCGAACTTCTATGTTGTCCGAATGGCCCCTTTAATGCACTGTATTGTATTTCTGGTTCCTGTAGTGATGTCACCATGAAGGAACCGCAGTAGACAAAGTTAATGTTAGCGCTTTACCATGCATTTTTTTGTGTGTTTGATGGAAACAAATATAATACTCTAACCAAGGACTTTATCCGAAGCGTTCCCAACGTTTCGGAACCTACTTGGCTCCTTCATTAGAACTGTCTATGTTTGACCAAGAGCAATAGTTCTACATATAAACAATTTTTTTGTTTGCTGCAGCGGATCAGAGGCTAGGGCACAAATAGGGGGTAGGACAGCTCTGTTCATCTTTCGCCGGCTTGCTTGGGTGTGACAACTGTATCTAGTTGTCAATTCCAATTTGTTGTGGTCAGTTTTTCTCGACTAAATTGTAGCTTTTTTAAAGATTATGGAAGGTTTTGTGGGCCTAAAGGGTTGCCACATTGCATGTTTGGCCTATGTAGCGTTGAAAGCGGATATTTTGCTTCAAAGTGGAATGTTGGCCTAGCATCATGGTCCTGTGGTTGCTGCTCACTTTCATTCATGCCATTATTTTTTATATTATCACTTAAAATTAAAAGTTAACCAATCTGCTGTCATTTTAATTTTGTCACCTGCTTTATACTTTCTTTTTTTTCAACTGTCTGTAAGGAGTGACAATTCGTCTTTTTATGATACCAAGGCATCGGACTGTGCTAGTTGGTACATGTTTGAATGGATGAAAAACCAGCGGAAAACACAGGGTACGGAAGATAACGACAGGATAAGCTTGTCCCGTTGTTCTCTTTTAACTGTGTCCTGTGTTTACCGCTGGTTTTTCATCCATTCAATTTTCATGAATTTGTTGAACAGTGATTAGTTTAAGTGCTCAAGCAATTTTTTGCTTGAAGGTTCCCTGTAGCATTTATATAAGTGCTCTCTGCTCTTTTTTTACCCAAGACCCCATTACCAGCCTTAATGAGATTGTCTTTTGTAGACATGAAGTTGAAATAAATATTTGTTTGCATTGCTTTGCATATTTTGAAAGAATTGCTTGCTCACTTTCTTTCAACCCTGTTTCTTAATCCTGCTTAAAGCATTTTTCCATGTTTATTTTTTTTCAGAACCAGGAAGGGTGCTCATCCTCGGTTCTTGCTGAAGCACCAGTATCTGTACTTCACACGTGAGCTTTGAACACGCAGTAATTATGGTATGAAACATTTTACCAGTATTAGCTTGCTTTGTAGATGTCAAAGCTCTCGAAAGTGTAGTACATTGTCTGGTGTAGTGCACAATCTCTCTATAACAGCACCCGCTGGGTGCTGTTGTAGAGAATAATTTTGTGGCTATAATACTTGAGATTATTCTAAAATGTACATCAAATACTAGTAAGAATAGCTCTCTAAATTGGTGGCCATTTTCCTGGTGGAGGCAGAAAGTGAAAATGCCCATGTGTGGAGATTTAAGTCCACAATAAATATCCCAAAGTTGCGAAAGCTAATCCAGAGCCCTCCTCGCGGTGCACTTAATATCCCATGTGCAGCTTTGTGTAAAAACAGCCAGAAATGTATGATCAATTTAAATTGATTTTAATGTTTCTAAATGCAAGTATTCTAAGTTTAAGCTGCCTTATTTAGTAAAATATTTTCTAACAATTGCATAGCTACCAAAGGTTTACAGAAAAGCTTTCATTGGTTATGCACCTTCTCAGCGAAACAAAAATGTCATTAAGAAAAGCAGAAAAAACCTAAATATGGAAAGTAGCAACACTAAAGCTGCTAATAAAAAAGATGCTAAACGTTTTATCGATAATATTGCTGATTTTATTTCTAGTCAACTCTAAAAAGGGCTATAGACGGGTTTGATGGTTCCCATGACGCACCTCGTAATACTAGACGAAACTAATGGGCACTGGCTGTTGGCTTTTCATCTGCAACATCGAAAAATGACCCCACATCCACCAGCAGGGACATAATGCAAGGCACCATGCACAAGCTAGACTCATGATAAAATACTGCTATAACAACAATGTCATCACATTTCAACCAAGGAACTCATATGCATTGTTCTGTGATGTTTACAGTTCTTGGTATTGCTATGTGGGGTCATTTTTCATGAAGCAAAAAGACTAATGTAAAATAAAATAAGTGGCAGTGGCGACCCAACTTTTATGGGTAGAATAAAGCCACAGTACGTAGGGAAGTATACATATTGTATTTGGTCTGCCTTAATATTGAGCTTTTCTGCTCAGCTCAAGAATAAGGCACTAAACATTGCGAGTAGCTACCGTGATTGGAAGTTTGATGAAATGCTGAGAAGCCAAGGGTTTTAAGGTTCGAAGAACTTTTGTGCAGTTGATGTGTTGCACGCCTACTTGCTTTCACTGCATAACACGTTTATGCTGTGCAGTGAAGCTCGAAGGATGTGCGCTGCAGTTTAGCAAAATGAACATAAAATTGAATTTTTAACACCGTTTTGAATAATCAACATCCACTAATGATACGACTTCTGTACTGCGATTTGGCTGTAATATTAGACTTTATAAATGGATGTTTCAAAAATGGGTGGGTCAAAAAGTTCAAGTAAATTATCAGCTGACATTGAGCTTTAATGGAATGTCTCATAGAACGGAGCTTGGAAAGCACGAATGTTTCATACCGTAATTGTGTGTCATACTATGCCATATGTGGCTGCACACCTGCAGCGCCATTTGTGAACCGAGGATGATGCACCCTTTGTGTACCCCTTTAGGTGGGTGCTTTTGCAGGAAAAGCTCCTACCTATGATATTTTGGGCAGAAAAGGGTGCTCCTGCGGCGAAAGAATCCAAGCACCCTAAAGGGTGTGCTTGGATTCTGGCGGTACTTGTCCGTGCTAAGCGCATGATATGGTTTGGACATTCCAAGCTCTAGCCCGCCGAACGCAAAGTAATGCCTTGACTCCAACGCGAGTGCTTTTAATAACAACTTTGATGACACCACTGTTGAGAATCGGTTGAAACGGAGCAGGCGACGCTCGTCGGTGTTATATTTTTCTTCGGCGTGCGGCCGCAGTGGCACGAGCCGCGCGATCAGCCATGTTCGTGGCTATTTTAGTGTTGCCAAACGAAGAAATTGACGGCTAAACTTTTCAATGAATACCGGCTATAGGATGGGTCAAAGATAAATGTTCTTTATAGTTCAGACTGCTGTGTCCACCTCATTGCATTCGGAGGGAAGGAAGTTCATAATTGCTTGTATCTTAATATTTGGTATGTGCTTGGCTGTAAAGTTTTAAGGGAAGTTGCCAAAATGTTTATTAATAGACACCTCAATCATAGTTTATGGTTGTGAATTAGTTTGTCTCAGGATTCATGCACATAATTTTGCAAATATTCTTGTTTCTTTTTTTGTGTTGCAACATTTACTGTCGATTGTAAAAGTTTGTTCGGAAAACGTGGTTTCATTCGGCTTGAGTCTCAAGATTTTTGACACAAAAGAAATTTTGCAATTTATGGTCAATAGAACTTATAAATGTGATTGTCTGCCTTTTAAAAAAGTTGTGACGACAAATACCAATACAAGTTCTCTACGGGTGCACATCACATGGGATATTGTTTTTGGAAGCTACCACCAGAAAACATGATTGCAATTGTAGTGGGGGTCCAGTTCTGTCTAGTTGTATCACTTGAATGCTAATGTGTAGTGAGCACACTGATAACGGTTTTCAGTGGTCCCTCTAGTGCACCAATGTTGTGATCGTCACGTGCATGAAATTGTGAAGTTCTATTATTTCTTCTTTTTTGGTTCAGACTACTACGTTTTTTTTTTGCGTGTCATGTCAAGTTAACCGATATTTCAAGATATCCGAGTTTGATGCCACGAGGGATCACTGTATATATAACTTAAAATTGTGGCATTAGTCATAAATTGTTGCATTTCATTTACTTACAGAGCCTCCAGACATACACCTGTCGCCATGAATTGCATTAGGACACCTTGGTGATAGGTCGCAAGCCTCCAAGGCTATGGTGATGACATGCGCAACACCATGGTACTGCGCATGCCATCACCTTTAAATAACGGTGTGAGGATGCTCAACACCCTTTATTTATGGTGTTGAGCGTCCTCACCACCCTTTAAGGGTGTTGAGCGTCCTCACCACCCTTTAAGGGTGTTGAGCATCCTCAACACCTTTTTTTTGTTCTTACACCCTTTTTTCGTCCGTACACCCTTTTTTGCGAAAACACCTTTTAAAGGTGTTATCCATGGGACAAGGTTTTTACACCCTTTTCGGCCAAAAAGGGTGTAAAAAAGTTTAGTGTGTATGATATCATGATTAAAATAAAGAAAAGAAATTAGCTTCGGCTGGCCATATAGCTAGGGGAAATGATCACCAGTGGACTACCAGGAAGAGAGAGTGGGTACGGAGGGCCGGTTCTAGAAGACTGCGAAGGCTAATAATGCAATGTATTAACGAAATAAGGAAGGCAAATAATGGAATCGAACAGCGCGGCACTGGAGTGTCGATTTTAATGTAACAAAAAATGTGCGTAAGTGGCAAAGTAGCGAGGAAAACACTTAGCAAAACAACTGGGCTCGAGCAGCTCCAAGAACAGTACAAGCAACAGGTCGCCACAGAATGCGCGCGCTAAGTACGCGTACTACCAAATAAATAAACTGAGCAACTTGCACCTTCGTAGAATTTGGCATGGAAGTAGCGAGATCCTCCTTGTTTGGAGAAAAGAGGAAAAGGTGTTACGACGCAAGGATGGCATTTTAGGAATTAATTTGTAGCGAAGCTAGGGGAAGCGCCTCCAATGTCTAGGGGAAGCGCCTCCTGACTAGAAGAAAAGTCGAACAAAACCACGAAAACAGTTTAGAGGAAGGCGCATTGTCTGCCCTAGACGTTTCTTATAGAGCTGAATATTGCAAGATGCCTTAACACCTTGCTGAGATCTAGTAGTCGGTGCACGCGAAGGCGCGTTCATACTGACATCAACCAAGGCCATACCTAGTTTCCTAAATAGCGTGTAACGGTGTAGAAGTTAGTCAGGCAGTCCACCGCCAAAAAAAAGCAATTTTATTACTCCGACTCGGGTCGCAGATTGCATGCGGGTGCCATAAGTAGCGCATGTCTGAAGTATGAAGACTCCAAACGCTGCCTGGGATGTCTTTTAGTGTCCAAGCCCCTCCGGGGTTAGGACTGTTGGAATCTCCTGTCTTAAATTCACAGCGCAAACACGAAACTAGGATGATAGTGAGAGCACGGCACACAGGCGCTGACTAACAACTGAAATTTAATGCTGTGACGTCTGTTATAAATACAGAAGAAATCAAGGCAACAAAGAAATCGACACATAACACGTGAAAATAAAATATTAAAAATCCGCCACGACATCACTACTACCATGTGCTTACACCCCGTCTAGATAGGTGATTCCTTTTGCTGACAGCGCAACAGAAGGGACGCTTACAGACTTTTCTTTTTTTCCTATTTTGTGAGCCTCAATTATTTCCCTCGTCAGCTTATTTTTATGTTTACACAATATTGCGGTACTACTGAAGATAGGCTCGCAACCAGCGCAGTCTCTGCAATGTATTCCTAAAGGACCGCTTTTGCTTTCTTCGATGTTGTAACTGTGTTCCCTTAGCCTATGGGGAACACATCTCCCCGTTTGGCCGAGATATTCTCTGCCACACAATAAAGGTATGCTGTAAACTGCGTTTGTGGCACATGGGATGAACGGTCGTTGGTGCTTCTTGCTACAAACATGAGAACTTGGGGTATAGTAACGTGTCTACAAAGTCTGGATAGTTTATCATGAGCTGAAAAACCAGCACTCACATCGGCACGTTTGGCAATTCTTTTTAGATTATGTGATACCTTATGTATGTACGGCAGTACTGTAACCTTCCCTTTCTTTTTACTATTCCTATCATATTTTGCCTAGCCTTCGTTTTCTTCAACAAACCTTCGGGAACGGACGTTAATAGATGTCTGGGGTAACCTGCATATCTAGGCGATTAACGTGATCCATGAAACTAGAGCGTATCATATGAACCCATGACTTAACAAGTACATTTTCCAGGCACAGATTCGCAGTTCCTATTTTAATAAGGTTACCCTACATATCTATTAACGTCTGTTGCCGAAGGTTTGTTGAAACAAAATCAAGGCTAGGCAAAAACAAAATTTCCCCGCATTTCCCCGAGGGGAAGAATGTGAAAGTGCGAATGCAGGAGTTGAATTTGCGCAGTTCGGTAATGTTCGCGAAAGAGAGATCACACACACCACACAACTACAAAGAAAGAAAGATGCATTTATTCACAGACACCTATTTGTGTTGTCGTTGTACTTGATTGCTAGAGCGGATCTCAGCTTTGAAATTTCGTGTCAGTACTCCTTTAAGCGGGTGCATTAGCCCTTCTCACGCCCAATTCCTGGCCAATCCCCCACGTGGGTATGTGCCATGTCAGCGGCCAGGCAGCGCGCGCCCATCTCCCCCCGTTGCCAAGGAAGACGAGGAGATTCCTGGCCAATCTCCCACGTGGGTATGTGCCATCTCCCCCCGTTGCCAAGGAAGACGAGGAGCGCGCGCACCCGCAGCTGTTGCTATGCGGACGGACGGCGGTCACCGGAATTCAGGGTCGCTTATAAAGTGCATTCGCACTTAAAATGATTGGAATAACAAAAAGGAAGAGAAGCTTACAGTGTTGCCGTACATATATAAGGTATCACATAATCTAAAAAGAATTGCCAATCGTGCCGATGTGCGTGTTGTTTCTTCAGCTCCAGATAAACTATCCAGACTTTGTAGACACAATATATACCCCACGCTCTCACGTTTGTAGCAAGAGGCACCAGCGACAGTTCATCCCATGTGCCATAAACGCAATTTACAGCATGCCTTTATTGTGTGGCAGGGAATATTTCGTGCAAACGGGGAGTTATGTTAACGATAGGCTAAAGGAACACAGTTACAACGTGGAAAAAAGCAAAGGTGGTCATATAGGAGTACATTGTAGGGACTGTCCTGGGTGCGTGCCTGTCTTCAGTAGTATCGCAACATTGTGTAAACATAAGAATAAACTGACGAGGGAAGTTATTGAGGCTCACAAAATACAAAAAAAAGAAGAGAAGTGTTTAAGCGTCCCTTCTGTTGCGCTATCAGCAAAAGAAATCACCTATCTAGACGGGGTGTAAGCACACTGTGGTAGTGATGTCGTGGCGGATTTGTTATATTTTATTTTCACGTGTTATGTGTAGATTTCTTTCTTGTCTTGATTTCTTCTGTATTTATACCAGACGTCACAGCAATAAACTTCAGTGGTTAGTCAGCTCCTGACTAGTGTATTTTTTCTAAGTCGACTTGTGTGATTTTGACGTGTAGCCACCGGTTAGTACGTCGTACATACAATCTGCTAAACACCAGCAGGAATTTTCCGAATATTGATCACCGTGTCGCATTTGCGACAAGAAGCGCATAGAAACTCCAGTTTTGGTATTGGCAGATGCGTGTACACTGTTTCCTTTTTTAGCAAACAATGACAGCACAGATCGCAGGTCAAAAATAAGCAGTTAAAAAAATAAGCTGAATAATATCGGCAGATATGACATAACCTGTAGCTAGACATCGACGTGGGCAGTTCAGCAAAACTGCGCGTGCGCACAAAACCTACCACCAGTTCGTAACTATTTAGAGTGTTCGATAAAAATCTCTGACTATTCATATTTTGTGCAACGTCACGCGGTATTAATTTTATATACCGGTCAGGTAAAACGCTATGCGAGGGCAAAGTTTATAACAAAACAAATAATAAATAGCGCTTTAAAGCCAATGGCTTAGCGGGGTCTGTAAATTCACCATGAAATGAAGAATAGGTAGAGGGTATAAATGTGTGAGTGCAGAGAGCGGGTCGTAAAAGCATACACAGGCAAGAAGTGCCGCGCAAATAGAGACGCTATTTCACACTGCAGATAACAAGGTCTGCAGCTACGCGTCTATTCAAAACGCATGCTGGACATTTCAGCTGTGTCTCGCGAAATATAAAAGCCTTTTGACCCAAAACAGAAGGATATAAAATGTAAAGGAAAAAGCGTTCGGCACTGCCGAACAACTATGTTTTCAACTATATATATGAATTTTCACCTACTTGCCCAGCTGTTCCTTATAAAATTATCCACATTAAAGCGCGAGGGCAACTACACTTCTACTCAGGCATATGTGAGCCTGGAAGACCAGTGTTGTGTGCCATTAACCACGGCTGGCAGAGGTAGCCACTGCCGACGGTGATATTAGGTTAAGTGCGACTAGAACTCTGGGTCAACGGTGCAAACAGGCATTAGCCAGAGTAGTTCGGTTGCACCGACGCTGTCCTTATTGTAACATCAGAAACAAAGAATTTATCAAATTGTTACTTGGTGTATCGGCCCTCTCAGAGAGATAGACCAGGGAGAGCCGTTGCCTGGATGGACAAAACGCAGATCTATTCTGCACGTTCATACACCCTAAACAAAATTACAAAAACAATGTAATCCGCAACACGACAATAAACCCCTTAAACAAGCATCACAAATAAATCTTCAAGGTTGCCTGTGCAGGACCCAATCATGGGAAGGACACATCGGCACATCGGGCACAAAGCCACCTCGAATAATGAATAGTGGTTACTGCGGTCACTGAAGCATGACGCTTTAAATAACCGAGAAAATGAATTTTTCGGAAATTGTCTGTCGAACTAAACTGATTTGAAGGCAACTGCTAGCGATTATGAGAAATGTATTCATTGCTGAGTTGTGTTGGTCTCTTTGCACTTTTTTATTCCTAAGTTGCCGGGAACAATTTCGACGAGCAGGTTCGCCGCAACACAGGCAGCACCTTTCTTGCACTTAGAAATGTCGTCCACGAGCCACTTTTCTTCACGTGTCGTCACGTGACTTGTCACAGGGCACGCATCAGTATAATTCTGGTTCGATTCGTGCAGAGTGCGAGGATATGGCTATGAGTGAGTGAGTGAGTGAGTGAGTGAGTGAGTGAGTGAGTGAGTGAGTGAGTGAGTGAGTGAGTGAGTGAGTGAGTGAGTGAGGGGGGGAATGGAGGGAGGGATGAAGGGGGAGAGAGGGAAGGAGGGAGGGAGGAAAGGAGGGATGCAGGGAGTGAGTGAGTGAGTGAGTGAGTGAGTGAGTGAGTGAGTGAGTGAGTGAGTGAGTAAATGCAACTTTATTGAAATCATAAAAGGATGTGTGTGGAGCCCTCAGTCCAGGACGTCATTTGAGCAACCCGCCGTCTTCGCTGTTCGATAAGCTGTGGGTGCCTGCTGGAGCGAGAGCTGGCGAACTCGCTCTCATTGCTCTTGGGAAGGGCTTGGGATAAATCGGATGTCAGGGCTTTTTTGACCGGCCAATACAATGTGGTAAAGTGTATCAAGGGCGCGGCAGTGTCGACATGGAGGATCCTACACGGTGGGTTGTATATCGAGTAGCCTCGTACGGTGTACGAGGCTTATTATTCTGCAGCTCACGGAGAACTGTCTGCGGTGCCTGATAAGATTTTCAGAGAATTGATGGTATTGGTTTCGGCCTAGCCGGAATGCTGTGCGAGGTGCTTGCACGTGAAACGGGGTGTGCCGTCTCTTCCCTTTCTTCTCGCGGACCTTGGCTAACTAAATCTCTAGCGAAGATGTGCGCGCCCTGGTTTTTGCATACACAGCAGTGGGGTGGGCCAATATGATCGCTATATTTGCCCGAGGTAGTCATTGAAGGACGACGTTTGGAGTGAGCCTGAAAATTCTTCCTGCCGCATAATTTCTTCATACCGCTCGACAGTGTGTGATGGTGGTGGGTGCTCAGGATCGGGCGATTGACATATCGATTGCCTGATATTCCGGTTGTAACGTCCTGGCGTTCTGTAAGGCTATGCTAGTAAGAGGGCCTGCGGTGTGGCGGTAGCCACTGTCGCTACTGCAGGCCTAGCATTGTCCGTGGCGAGTGTGTATACCACTTTGAATTTTCCATATTGGCGTAGCAGGGTTTCTGCCCTGGCCATTCTTCGTTCTTGCTTCGTGCTTGAATATGGTTAGAGCATCTGGCCGCTGGTCGTGCGACCCGGATTCAGATCCCACACCAACCCAAAGGCAATTTTATTGGTTTGATTTCTTTTTACAGCGGAGGTGATTTTCGTACCGTTCGCTGCTTGGCGATGAAATCTACAGCCAATTTTTGCGTTTGACGAATCATCTGAGCCTTTTGTTCTACATCTTGTGTCACATCAATAAACCTTGAAGGCAGAAAACGCGCGTCCTAGATCACGGAACCTACCGTTAGAGGACATATCCCATATCACGGAAGCTACGAGGCATGTAGGGCTTTTGTTCTAAATTTTGGGTCAGATCAGTAAACCATTGAACAAAAGATAGGCGAATCTTCCAGGCAAAAAACGGGCGTCCAAGATTACGGAACCTAGTCTTAGAGGAAATATCCTAGATCACGGAGCCTACTTTTGGAAGACATCCCGCCGATTAACTTAAGAAAACTCAACAAACTTGCGCTGCTTATGTATTCATAAGGAACGACAACTGGTGGGCGGCAGACCAAAACCCGTCTAAGCTACTCGGTAATTGTTAGAGAGTTTGTTGCGGGGCTAGTTAGTGCATATTAAGTTTAGAAGAAACCAGCTGAAAACCAGCGGAAAACCAGCTGAAACGTAACAACGGCTAAGACGAGCAAATATGAAAGACAAATCACCAGACAAGATATTCTCAGTGCTTCGAAGGCGTTGTTTACTGTAGACCGTCGAGACCCTGTGGAAAAGAACATGTGGGACAGACAGGCTCGTGCAGGAACGACAGGGCAAGAGAACACGCAGTAATTTTGAAAATAACGGCCACGCCTGAAAATCTTGTATGCATTGCCGGCAGTGAATGCAGCGCAAACCTGATTGATATTGCTATCGCAGGAAAAAAAGAAAAACATGCTGTCGAGAGAAAGGATGGAAGACATTATGACAGACGCAAAAGGCAGCGCATGCATGAGCAGCCCGTCGGTACTGCTCACCGAAAAGGAAAAGCTGCACCTTAAGCAGGCATCTGCGAAGACGTAGTTCATCAGGCGTGACAAGGACCCATTTCTCCGATAGCGTTTTTCAGGCTTGAAGGGATTTGTCTGAGGCAGCAAGTTTTTTTTTTTTTTCATATGTGATAAGCATTCCCATCACGTATATATGTTTGAGTTTTCTAATAAACGTTCAGATGCTAGTCCAGTAGTGTCCTTGTCACTTCTTTGCTAACACTTCGTCCTTTGTTTTCAATGTTGAGCTAGTTTCTTCTAAAGGTAATTGTCGTGTCTCAGTCAGCACACGAGTCCCTCAACGTTCTTTCACTGCGCTCTCTTTTGTTGCACTTGACCCATCCCGTGCACCATACGATACTCGCGCACATTCGCCTTTTTGGTGCCATCTTTGGGGGAACGTTGGGGAATGTCCTTGGGGCCGCAAAAGGGAGGTGACTGACTGAACAAGGCTAAGAAGAGCGGTCGAAGCAGCCCCCATTATACGGACCGACTGTCATTGCGTTTAAAACACCAAATAAAAATACACGCAACAGGTACATTCGCTCTCCGGGCTGCACTGTTCGACCAATTCTAATATATATTCCTCACTGCTGAGCCCAGCATCAGTCGTCCCCACGTTATTTAATACGTGTGCTTTCGACTGAAACATTTACATTGTAAACTAGCGGTAGAACCCGGCGATGCCTGGGTAGCCCTTCTACCAATGGGCATAACACACACTGAGTAACTCACTAGTCCTCATAGTCTCCATGGAGTTGCACACAAGTGAGAATTCCCGCTTTTTGTGTAGACATTGGATGGATCGATGGGCGGTTGGTTGCAGAAGGTATGCCGCTCGTGGTGTTTTAGTAAAGCTACCACAGGAATAAACCCAGTTACACCTAGTGTGAAATCTGCTTAAACGGCAGAGCTGTGATTTGTCTTTGCAAAGGTTCCATTTAGTTTCTGCTTCTGTCCTGGGTGTTACGTTAAAGTTGTCTTAGCGGCTGATTGTCATTCAGTTTGCTACCGGATAGTTCCAGAAAAACAACAGTCGCATCCTTTTTCTGTAAAACTACTCCCTCCGTAGATGGCGATGTGTTGATAGCAGGCGGTAATTATGTAACGTTTACAACTGCTCGGTGTACCAATTCCAACAGGCGAAGAAAACTAGGCGTCATGGTAAAGTCCCCCCAGCGGCTAATTGTAATATACTGTGTTTAGGAGTACTTTCGATATGACATGAGTTAGAGCCATTTTTGTAATCAAACTGACTCTGCAGATGGTTTTGCTTCGCTCCGCAACCCATAATGTGGAAAAGTCAGCTTACGAAAGTCAACCTTACAAAAATCCCCTTAAAGTCGGCTCCACCTCTAAAAAAGCATTCTTGCAAACACATATTTTTAAGGTCAATATAAGCCGTCATATAGCAATACATGAGGGTCATGGGGACCGTGTTTTATTTTGTTTTCTATCCGGGGAAGCGGTTCTGCGCGGCTGCAAAACTGTTCCAGAAGAAGCGCGACACAGAACCAGGCGGGTCTGTCGTCAGACCAGACATAGAAGAGCTCCAGTGTTAATAGGAACGGTACGGCGTTGGTGTGCTGAAACGACAACATACCGATCAGAAGCTTTATGCAAATAGGTGCAATGTGTACGTATGAGTTAGGCCGGGTTCCGACTGTTGCGCAACTGTCGTAATGTTTTTAAAGAATGACGTCATTCCCTCTCTCAGCCAGCCCGAGTGTGTGATACGCCGTTTTCTTACGTGCATAGCTCACGGCATGGCTGTTACGTCGGTAGTCTCAACATAGCCTTTGTGTTCTAACAAATAACATGAGCTTCTACAGGAGACGTGTGGTTACTGAAAACGTCCCACGCCGTCGCAACAGTTAGCGCTCCATCTATCCGAACACGCGATAATTTATTTCAATTTGAGAGAGATACACAGTGTTTTATGCGAGATGCTTCAGTGCACGAAAAGAGCGTCTCAAGTGGGAGGACAAGAAAACAAGGTGGTGAGATAAAGAAATGCTAACTCGCAAATTACAAAGTATAGTGTTTGTTTTTTCCACGTTTAGGTCCCCGGTCAATCGCGTTTTGCGTGGGACACTCTGAGGCTTCGATGTCCGATCATGTTCATAACAGCGCTTGGAGAGAATTTTGTTGGGCTACCTAAGCGAGGAACAGTCGACCAATTAGTTTCATTGGAAAACAAGTGGATCGACCGTTGGATCAGTTTTTTCTATAACAAACAAAAAACCCAGGGCATTAAAATGTAGCTACAAAGAGTCGCGCGCTGTCCGAACAGATGGCGCGTAAGCAGTGTGAACGAGAGAGAAATTGAGTGAAACTTAACGATATTCCACTGCCTTCACAGTAGTGGTTGAGAGAGGGGAGAACTAACCTCAGTGTTGGACGCAGGAGAGAGAAGGTGTAGCTACTCAGCGTCCTATTGAGACGACACAGTTGACCCTCGTCAAGAGGAACTCGGTTACGAGGAGCTTCAAGGTTAAGACAAAGAATAGTTTTTGTCTTCCAACGAGCAAAAAACAGAATAGCGTCTGCATCAGACGCTATTTCCGGCAATACGAACAAATTTTCACGCTACCTTTTAATTCGTCTTTGCGGAAGGTTACGGTCTTTGCGGAAAGTTACGGTAATTTCAACGAAGCCATCAGATAGGTGGACAAATAATTTCGCTCTCTTTGGGCGCTAGTAAACAGATGAGGCTTAGTTAGGCTCCTTCGCCTTAATATCAATGTACTCCCGAAATTCCAAGTCTGCAGGTCTATCCGGTGGAGAGATAAATTAAAAAAATTCGGAAGTGAACTGTGGACTTCAGCAGCGCAGGACATGAGCCGTTGGAGGTCAGTGGGAGAGGCCTTAGTCCTTCATTGGACCTGAGTGGGCTGATGATGAGGTTCAGAATTTTAGTTGGAACATCCTCGTCACATTTTTACATGTTGGTTGAAACAGAATATGAAAATTGCTTTTTGCGCATCTGTGTGGCTAAGGGACGCAGAGTTGATAAATAAACTGGCTGCCCCCCAAATTGAAAAATTTGTAAACACACCTCAAAGCCATGCAAATAAAATTTTGAACTAACCCTAAACTAAAAAATAATCCATTAAAATCGTGAAACTCCTTTTGATGTGCTGAAGGTTGGCAAGTTGGGCGAGATTCTTCGGGCTACGAGTTTCCGCAAAAACCATTTAGTATCACAGGAGACGCATGAGATAGTCATAAATTTGTCAACGCTAATTTTTCCCCTTTTTCTTGCTCCGAAGTGGCATGAGGGATAATCGAGTACAGTGAGCCCATTCGATATAATACAAACCAAGTGCAGAAATTTCCAGCCTTTAGGTATGGCAGTGTGGGATCGGAGTTGATGAGCTAGTCATTGGCCGGTAGGATGGTGAGTCGATCGGTCGGTCTAATACTTCTCTTAATGCGTATACACTTATAGCGTGGTAGTCAAAACATAACTAAGTCATAGCAATTGGCGCTGCTGCAGCAAAGTTAAAGATAAGTCTTCGTGCCGTCCCCTAATAATTTGTAACATATTCCCCGTAAAATCTTACGTACAGTGAAGATAAGAAATACACCTCCACGGCTCAAACTATTCTGAAAGTGCGTATAGAAGCTGTTAAACGGAAGCCCATATTTTATTTAAGCGACAATGTCAAAAACAACCTTCCTTCATTTCATGGTGTTTGAAATAATGTTCGAATAATGTGCAAAGCGACGTCATCACCGTATTCTGCAGCATTGCGTTAGAAATCGAAAATATCTTTGCTGCGTAATCCAGTTCATTCATTTTCAAAGTTCATTTTCAAGTCCGGTTCAAAGATCATTTTGTGGGATACGCATGCAACGCTTTTACTATTAAAAACCGACGACAACCATAGTGTTTATACGTACAAATTGCCATTTGTTTATAAGTTACAAAATTCCAGCTTTCCACTTGAAGCCTTGTTTTTTTTTTCTTTTCAGGTGAAAGGTGTGCGGGATGCCGCTGCGCCCCCTACGGTGACGTCTGTCTGGTCAACGAAAAGTGTGTCTGTGACCACGGTAGAGTCAGGGACCAATTCAACGGGACATGCATAACCTTAAAACGCTGTGGAAAGCCCAGTCCGATAAAGGCATATAATGCTTCAATGCCTTATTCTCAATCACCGTTGAATTAAGCCGGTACAAAGCGGTTCGGTGGAAGTAAGAAAGCAGAAATTGTGGTTCAAGGATTTTATGATCTGAATTTCTCATGGAACCATAGAAAATAAACGTTTCCACCGTTCGTTTGCATGTGCGCGTACTTATTGAGCATCGTCAGTGTAAAAATAAATGTTGGATTGTGCCCTGTAGGCCATGATGAAGAGTCGTACGGGCGGCAAAACCTAAAGACCTTATTAAAGCAACATCCCCTAAAAATCATTGTGCATGGTATTTTGAATGCTATTATCGGGCTGACTATGGATCTGATGGCTCCTATAACATACCCCTAACTAATCTTGCGGAAATTATCAGCAACTTCTGCAACCTCCTGGGACATAACTATGGTGAAAAGCCCTATAAACTCATCAGCAATAGCCTGGCTCCCTTTTTGAATGGACTGAAAAACTCGAAAACTGGTTAGCGATTTTATGAGCACTGCACACATCAATTACTCGTACATATTTTCAAAGCGCTGAGGCATAATTGGATTTGCGCTATCTGGATGATGCAATTAAGCAGGATGGAATAGCTGCGGGAAGAAAATTTTGCGAGCGATAAACGCAAAGCATTATTACTCCACAGATACTCTCCTGCGGTGCTTGAACTGTAACGTCAGCAGTGCCGTTCCTACATAAGGCGATCGAGCACAACTTCGACTTCCTGGAAAAGCTTTAGGGGAAATCCCAAAGGCGGAGTAAGTTTCTGCGAAGGTTTAACATACCCCTCAATGCAGCCGTACGGCTACAAACACTGCTTTAAAGCTTTCTCAGAAACTTTGCAGTTGAAGAAAAATTCGTCGTGGTTCAGCATTCGAACTCGGGACCACGCTTAGCCGGAGCAGTCGCTCTACCAACTGAGCTAACCAGTAGGCCAGCAGTTCGTAGCGCGAAAGCGAATTGATCAGCAACCCGAACTGAAGGACAGGTGTTAATCGACCAGAGTTAGGGAAAATCCCGAAGGTAGAGTAAGGGTCTCCGAAGGAAAGTTTCACATCCACCTCATTGCAGTCGTAGGTAAAGCGGAAGTTTGAAAGTTTGACATGCGAAGAAAAGTTTGACATACACCTCAATGCAGCGGTAGGTCAATTGGTAGAGTGACTGCTCCGGTTAAGCGGCGGTCCTGGGTTCTAATCCTAGACCAGGACGAATTTTTCTTCAATTGCAAAGTTTCTGAGAAAGCTTTAAAGCCGTCCTTTGTGCCCGTACGGCCGCGGCCAGCAATCGAACCCACGTCCTCGTGCACAGCAGCGCAACGCCCTAGGCACTGAGCCACCACGGCAGGTCCCTTGTATTGCCGTTTAGTACTTATAGTATCGATGTATTGGCTGGTCTTGTATATTTTGCGGTATGTACACAAGATGCGTTTGTCGTTTTGTGTGTGTGTGTGTAAGTACCCCTCCTGCTCGGGCTAATGGCCTGCAGTATTTCTCAAACAAATAAATAAAAACGCGTTAGTCTGCAGTAGGCGCTGCTCTACACCCTCGTCTTTGGTGAGGCTTTTGTGTGGGAAGGAAAAAGTGGCGGCTAAAAGTTTGGTTATTGGTATCTTATGGCAGAGACGGCATGGCAGGGGACTGCAACTGGAGATAAGGGCGTTTACTGTACGCTGGTGGGGTCCCGCTGGTCACGTTCAGGGTTCGTTAATTCATTCACGCTCGTTCATTCCTTCCCAGGGAATTCTTTCCTCGTGTCCAAATTATGAAGGTTGTGGTACGAGTTGACTGGGTAAGAGCTGGATGGCATTCAATTGGCATATTTTCATAATGGGCCGTTGGTTGAGTAGCGACAGGCTGTTTGTGAATAGGATATTAATGTTCAGTCTTTGGTTTTCGGGTTTGACGCAACGGGTATCGCAAATACCGTTTCTTCGGCTTCTAGAGAGCGTCGTGTATTCTATGGCGGTAGCTCGGTTTTGCACGTCCTCATAACTGGTTCTGGAGATCATACCTGGCCTCTATGGCTATCTGTCTGCGTCAGTGTACCCGAAGTTTTCATTACTGTGGAGCTTAATCTCGGGAGCATGGTCGCGGGTTCTTTTTACTAAGCCAGCATACGCTTGAATCCACAAGGCGTAACATTTCGGGAAGATTCTTTGAAATGCCTGTTACACAAACACTGTTCTCTTGTTATACAAAGATCTGATAAGAAATTAATATTGTTACACTTGGGAGGGTGAAGGCGACACTAACCATAAAGATGCGAGTGATATATATAGCACTGCGTGCCACTTGGACATCAGGAAACCCGAGTCAGGCCATGTCTCAGACACATAGTGGTCTCCGTCGGAGGACGCTATGCAACTTTTGCCTTCTCGTCGTGCGTGACGTCATCCCCGCGTGCAAAGCGACGTCTCGGTTCAGCCGCAGTTGTTTAGTGAGCGCAGAAAGAAGGAAAGGGGAGATGGAAAGAAACAATGGAGTAGTCCTTGCCGCCACACAAGGCGCTGATGAGCTCGGTGAACAGTGCCCCGGAACAGCATACCCGCCGATGCAACGAATCAACGCCCGAGGCCCTTGAAGACGCACCAAAGAACTGGGTTGGGAACGCATTCTTCAAATGAGAAGGTTTCGGATGGTCAGGTTCGGCGGTCTCTCCGTAACCAGGCATCGTTGCCCAAGGGACGGAGCGTCCACTTAGAAGCTTCGTGGTGAATGAAGTGTACCAGTGCGAGGGGTACGGAATGAGGTGTTGACACCAACTCCGCCACCTCTACCAAAGTGCTACGAGGCGACCACGAAAGGTTGCGGAATGACGTACTCATAAGTTACAAAATGTCGCTTTGCAGTACTGTCGCAGATGTTGGCTAGTCAAGCCGAGCTCAGTGCGCCCTACTCGTTGTCGTTCCCCCAGCGACCTCCCCAAGCGCTCTAATCTTTGATGTCGTGGTGGTGTAGGGGGCTGCCTCCAAAAGGGCATGTTGGTATATAGAAATGAAAGTCGGTCGTCAAGCATTAGCTAAAAGCCTGGAGTTTGTTCATGGAAATATTGCTGACCTAAAAGAAACTGCAAGATAAAACTACAAAGACTGCAAGGCGTGCGACACTGTTAGTGACTATACAAAATAACAGAAGAATGCACATAGAAAACCAGCTGTTGGTTTTCAGAAAGAAACAATACTTACAATAAAAAATGTAAAGCCACCCGTTTACACTAGTTTTTAAGTAAATCATACTAATAAACGACGAGGTAGAGTGGTGGTATGTCTTGCTGGAAAAAAAGAAGGTTATATACTACACGAATTCTTACGAGTTACCGATCAACATGAAGAATTTATCCTAGTATGCCAATATTAAATTATCTGTGTTATCTGTTGCCCTCCGGCAGGGAGTGTTCTTCATTTTGTAGATTTTTGCGGAAAGTTTTCACATTTCGCAAGCGAAAGCAATTGTCTAATTTAAGGCGGAAAGCTTAGCTTCAATATCCTGGACAAAGACCGGTCTGTTCCAGTATTCAATACTAGGCTTTCTTCATATGGTTTTGATTACCAATAACACAGCAACACGATGTGCATCTTTCACGCTTTACTTATTACCTATATTCAGCCTGCTGTCGCCAGTGCTATGACTGATGCCTCGTTATGAGCCTTCAATTGTTAAGTGTGTCACGAGAAACAGACCCATATCATTTAAAGGCGACGTTATGAACCACGCTTGATCGTCTGTACTTCACAAATCACATGTAAATGATACGTACACTGAGTTTATGCAGGCCCATTCCGCATAGACGCATGGCATGTTCCGTTCTGAGTGATGAAAGTATTCAAGAAAGATATGGAAGGCATCGGTGGCCCAAGAACACATGACTATGACTACAAAAAAATCGTGCCGACCTCTCTTTTTTGCGGACCCGCATAGAAGTAAACCTCAAGGAACGGAAACGTTGTTCAGATCGGCTGAACACAGGGTTGCAGCGTTCCAAACTAAATTACTATTAACATATCTTTGGGCATATTAACCGGCATTGCCCTGACGTTGCTTGGAAGACAATAAAGGTTGCGCGCGGGGTCATAATACTAACAGGTCTGTTGTAGAAATGTCAACTGCGGGTAACCGTAAAGTTAAAGTCATTAAACTTGCGGAATGATATAATACTTACTTTTTTAATGTCAATGTAGCCGATAATTGCTTACCAGATGTCTGCAATCATTAGAGCATTTCAACTGGCAGTATATTTCTTGAACCAATCCAAGAACATAAAATCAGGAATATGTTTATCCTTATGCAAAGTAATAACTCGTTGGACATAGATAACATTCAAATTGGACTGTCTTGCCGTTTATCACTTCATTACTTGCTCATATTATTGCCTTAGCAATTTAGTCTGGAATTTTTTCTGACGCCGCCAAAAGGGCCAGCATATCAGTCCTATACTAAGAGGTAGACAATAACTATTCTAGAAATTACAGAGCAATCTCTCTTGTACCAGTTTATTTCTGAAAGGTGGGATAAAATATTTGCACAATTACCCAGCTTTTTGGCGCAAAAAATAAGCTCAGTCTTATTTGGCGGCCGGGCAGGAAGATTCATAGAAGTGACTTTATGACCCCTAATAAACATTCAAAGAAACATTGAAGGAAACTTATATACAAAAGGTTTTTTGGACCTGAGTAAGACTTTCAACGCCATCAAGTACTCTTCGCAAAGCTCAATGCTGTATTCCTGGAACACCTTTGGCCTTTATTGAGGCCTACCTGCACGACCGACCGCAAAACGTTTTCATTACCAACCACAAATCACCTATTTTATCTGTTTCTCATGGAGGACCTCAGGGTAGCGTATTGGGTCCACTTTTATTTATTACATCAATAATATTGCCCATATCAGCACCGCAGGTAAAATCATAATCTGCGTTTCAGATATCACTTTTGCTGTCTCCGGTTCTGATGTAGGTAAAATAATTGTACAATACAATGAGGTTCTCAACGAGGTATCTTAAGCGTCCAAAAAAAACTCAAAATTAATCCAACAAAAACTACGGCAATCAGCTTTCGTGCTAACAATTGCCAAGTATTTCCTTCATGTAAGTTTAATTGTGAACATCAGCCTATTTTCTTTGTCAGTGACCACAAACTTTTAACATCAGAACTTTTAATTCAACTTAAACTTGGAAGCTCACATCGACTTTGTCAGCAAAAAGCTTTCGGCAATTACAGGACTACCACCCCGTTGTCGTAGTAGTCCTGTGCGCTTTAAATTTACTACACCTTATTCAATTCATACATAATTTACTGATTAATTTTGTGTGGGCACAACAAATAAAACTTCAATTAACAGGATTGTGAGAGAAATTAGCAAAAAATATAAAATATCAAACACACGCACACTAACAGACAAGTGTTTCCAGTGCTAATTTACGACGGGCTAATAAAATATATGAATTTCGGCTATTGCAAATGTTCAAGTTTTTATCACCTAAAATTGTTAATTCCTCTCCTCCCTGGAATCGTTACAACATTACTCATCGGCTGCTAAAACACGCTGCATCAATATATAAGCGATACCGCACTTCCGAGCGCATTACAAGTTTCCGTCATTAGCTCATAACATTCCCTTGACACTACACAGACACTAAGAAACTACTTGTAGGAGGCAGCCTCGAACATACATCATGCGATTGTAAATCAGCAAAAAATCCTGAGTATTAAGTCATTATTATATTAGCTTTCATGCTCCTGGACTGGTGGTTATGCACAGTGTGCGTGTTGATCAGGTTTTTCTATCTTTACGTATTTCTCGCATAGTGATTACGTAAGTGTATATGTATTTTTATGGGAGAATTAGCCAAGACAAGTTAGTGTTAGCCATGGCGTGTTATCAACTTTGTCTCTTTTCTCTTAGTCTGCAAATTGCTATTTCATGAGGTATTTGTGAAGCTTGTGATACTGTATTTATTAAACCGTATTTATTTATATTGTCTTCCATGCTTTGTAACAACTTCCTGCGACTTCAAGCAGCTTTAGCCAGGAAGCCTCGCAGTTGCTTCTTCGAAATAAACTGCATTGAAGTGAAAAAACCTCGATGGATAAAATATCCCCGTTAAAAAAAACTCTTCTGAATACCTGAGCGGTCCACATTTTTCGGTAAAATGGCGGCCTTTATCGGTACCAAATGAGTATTCTTTGTGTTTTGCAGGATTTCGTACGCACGTCTTAGAGCGCTGGCCTGCATGGAATAGAATCCTTACCGCATGAGACCCAGAAGCCCAACCTATTAGATACTTTAACGATGTGAAAGTGTTAGCCAACAAACAAAAAAACTGGTGGAATTCACTACGGGTCGCAAACATTTGCCTATGGGTTAGAAACAGTATACGTGTAGAAAATGCGCCGCCAAATCTTAATGAATCCATTCAAGAAAGAAAAAGTTCGAGTCAAACCCTGCCGTAACCGGCATGTAGTAAGTGAAACGATCCTGGCCAATCCCCCAAGTGGGTATGCGCCACAAACTGCGCAGGAGGCCGCCTGGTTCTTGCTGCGGAAGGAAACTAAACATCCCCGTCGCGAGCGGCACGATCAAATGCAGACCATTTCCTGGGGCGCACGACGTTAAGTAGTTTGCGTTACGTTAATGTTGTTGCACTTGTTGCTGTTGGTTGTTGTATTGTAATTAAATGAGGAGACGTAATTACGTGGTTACGTGACATCATTTATTAGCAGGTGGGTATGACATCATTTATTAGCAGGTGGGTATGATTATTGTGGCGCAGTGGGAAGAGCACCATGTACCTCGCGTTCCGCCCACAGGTAGTGAATGCGTTGTATCAGCAGCTTCTTGACGTAGTTTGAATGAGTCAAGGATATAAGGCGCGTTCGTAGCCCTCCATTCTGTGTCGGCTTTGTGGCGCAGTGGGTAGAGCACCATGTACCTTGCGTTCCGCCCGCAGGGTCGTGGGATCGAAACCAGGCGCCCGTAAGTATTATTTTTTTTATATAGTGTAGGGGGAGGGGTGCGGACTACGATGGAAAACTAGAACGGGTGACATCGTGAGTTAAAGAAATGCTCTGCTTTAAAATGCTCTACGAATACGCTTACACCTACTGTTGGAAAAATCAAAAATGAAGAGGAGGTGGCCATTAGCAGCTATCATCTTCATTGTAGAGTTCCATCCGCCATAGCGCCCATTTCCTGGCCAATCCCCCTGAGTGGGTACGAGCCATTTTTTTTTGACCAACAACATCAACAACAAAACATTCACCCACGTCCCGCGGTCCTCGCCTCAGTTCTATACCAAAATGGTGCCGTGACCAGGACGGGAAGACCTCTACAGAGGAAGAATGGAGTGTGGGGAGCGCCATCAACGATGACGTGAGTGACACAGCTCCGATGGGACTAAACTGTGACCGCTGACCACGGACCGCAGGCGGACGTGAGTACCCAAGGATCAATTGAAGACTCGCCAAACGAGTGATGGTCAGGCACCCTCACCAACGCTACCGACTCTTAACGGACGCCTGCCGGAACCAACGGAAGAAACTGCTCAGGTTTCGCGCCTACCGTTACTCTTCTCGGCTAACTAGAGATATTAACGACGCCCAGAATCGACATGGAGGCCCTTTGCAAACGAAGAAGCCTAATCCGGAATGACGCCACAACACTAATAAACGACATAAAATCACGGATGAATGCCGAGACACCATCAATCGGTGAGATAATTTGCCTAAAAAAAGCCTAATGGAAAAATATCAAATTCTGAAGAAACTGGATGGTGAAATTGAAGAACTCGTTGACATAGAGAATTTAACGAAAGAATGTGAAGCTGTGTATGATTTCGAAGATTGGATCCTGCTGACACAAAATAGAATGGAGCGATTGTTCCTGGAGTTGCAAAAATATCCTAGCAACAGCACTGTAGCAATAGCCTCTGAACAACACAACAGCACCATAAAGAACAAAGTGTCAGCACTAATGAACAATGGCCGTCCTGAAAAAAAAAGCGATTTGGCGGCACCTTTGAAGCACGGTCGTCAGGAGCCCCATGTCACCGAACGAGCTGCTACCATCAAAGACCAACATAATGCCTCAATTTATAAAGTGCAGGCAGCCGCTCCTAAGGCTCGCTCAGACGAACTGGCAAGAGCTCTTTCCACCGCTGGTGCTGCAAACGGTGGACAGGCGTCATTACCTCCAATGTATATAACAAGGGATAGAAGCGACGACACTACATTGGAGGTACCAAAAAAGAAGTCTCCTGCGCATGATTTCGAAGATATTAAAAATTGTTCAGAGCACAACGAACGACTTCATGGAACCACGAAATTGAACCAAAGAACACTGCAGAAGCATGGACACATTGACCCAGTTACGGGCACACCAAACGATCATTCAAGAAAATGTTGCCATCACGGAAACGCGACTTCGGAGGAGATTTTATTGACTACGGCAAGACGTGAAGATTTGCGGCGAAAATGGCGGAGCCGGACAGCCCCACGACAAGCATGTACAAATAGCACAAATAAGGCTCAACCGAAAAGCATGATCAAGTACAGAGTGAGACTAAAAACAAGGAATCAAGGGAAAGCCACACGTCGAAAGACCTGTAAACTCCTGGAGACACGCATCTGGTATTTGAATTTTCTTAGGACCCGACAGTCAACCCGACGCCTATGCAGCATAAAGTTTGTGCGAAGTCTGCAAGGTCGTCATCTAGGACGAACGACGGTCCAATCGAGTCGATTACCGTGTTCAGATTCTGCAAAGCGCAGGTATCACAAATACACGAAGCATCGATGGAAATGAAAGTATGGAATAACACAGGGCGGCAACGACGGACATGACATAGATTGTGACCACATTGAACTGAATTCTTCACGTCATGCTCGTAATCTGCCGCCATTGATCGCGTGGCCGGGAGGATGTTGGAGAAATTAGAAAGGAAGAAGAGGTGGCCATTAGCAGCTGCCTGCTGATAGTGCTATCATCGTCATTGTAGAGTTCCATCCGCCATTACAGATTCACCCACGTCCCGCGATCCGCGCTTCGTTTCTTTAACACATACCAAAGATGGACTCCCGTCGTGGTTGTTTCTTTTTCGGAGGTTCTTGCGTACCGACAACGCTTACGAACATCTTGGCAAACATGCTTGGTATATCGGTCTGCATTCACTCTGCATTTAGGAGTACCTAAACCCGCATCTTACCTCTGTATGGAGAGGTAGAGTACGCTTATTTTTGTAGGCGCTGTTGCCTTGTACCAGGCTCTTGTGGAGCCATGGCATCGCATCGCTTGTTTCTTGCTTACCTCCTGCTTATTCTTCCAGCACCAGGAATCTTTCAGAACACGTTAGACGCACTGAGTACGTGGCCAAATCAGTAGCTGGGATTACGACTAACTTTAAAGGGACCCTGGTACACTTTTTGAACTTTTTTCAAGTCCTAAGTACTTTCAGCACGTAGTCAACAAAAACACATCTAGTACTTAGAATAGGGGGTCACAAAGTTTCTCGGTCAAATATGTCTGCTCTATGCCCCTCAGATAACTTGAAAGCTTGCTCAAAAAATTTGTCCCTCTTTCCCAAGACTTGGAATTCTTTGAACGCTCAAATTACGCTCTTACAGCAATGCAGCGGAAATTCGCCGTTTCCTTTCTGTTGCAGATATAAATTCATTCGATAGCTGCTTTAGAAGAAAGCGACAAAGCAAAGCAGAAACGGAAGGCGGATACGTCAGCTGCGAAGAGCAAATGACCCAGTGCAGCTCCGGGCTGTTGATATATGTAGCTTTGACAACGTTTCCAGGCGCCAATAAAAGAGTAAAAGCTTTTATTGGAAGTGTTGGGGAGTCCCTTTAGTGTGCGATTTTCACGCATTAATTGGCTTAAAGAAGTCGTGAAACTGATCTGTTATAAGGTGCTAAGAAGGCGATGAGGCCTTCATATTGTAAATAAATTGTCGATTTAGAGCCGCTGAAATTCGTTCGCAGCACTGACGTTTTGTAAACTAGTGACAGAAATTTTAAATAGTGTGGGTTTAAAGGTTGGTATTTGTAAATCGGGCCTTCCAACATTACCCGTGGCAGTTAAACCGACCAAAGAAAAAAAGAGATTTATTTCGTGCTTCCAGAACTTGTGAAATCACCAGTCACCTGTAAAAAGCTCTGCGATACTTACTTGGTTGACAAGCGATGGTCACGTATTCTCCCATTGTAAGAGAAACCCCTTTCCCCGTAGTACATTCGCTCGTCTTTCCTTATTTGGCAGCGATGAGCCGGGTGTTGCAAAAAGCAGGTGTACGTCACCGTTTTGCAGGAGTCATCCCCAGGGAAGGATTAAAAGCATCGTTCGATGTGTATAGCCTCCGTGTACTCAGTCAACTGGTCTCCACCGAATAATGCAGGCATACTCCGCACACGCCACGTTTACGCGCTTACAAGGCAAATGAGGTAGGTTTCTCGCAAAACACCCTTGCAAGGAATGTTACAAGGAATCAAGGAATCAACTCCGCCTGACGACGTTGAATTGGTTGACTGTATGATTTAACGCGCCGACGCAACGCAGGGGATGAGGAGCGATGTAATGGAGGGCTCGGGAGTAAGTTTGACCACCTGGTGATCTTTAACATGCGCCGAAATTTTGTACACACGGGCGTTTTTCTTTTTCGCCTCCATCAGTCCGACGTTCTAATATCTGTTTAAAAGCTATGATTAATCAAAAAATGACCTCTATTTATATCCCAAGAGTTTCTCTCTGATTAGTCCATCCTTGTGGCGATATGTTTGTTACCCCAAATTCTGCAGTGGGCCTCTGCCGTGCTTAGAGCATAAAATTGTTGCGTCAATAGCAACAATGACCCAATTCTAAGAGCATGCCTGGGGACGTGCTTTCGTCGGTTCGGGCGATGACGCGGATTCCAGTGCGTGAGCACCATCTTCGGCCACCAGGGGACTCTGGGCACCATCGTCGACCACAGATAGAAGAGCAGTGACGTAGCATGTTTCCGCTTATAACGTGATTGGTAAAAATAGTTCAAAGTAACGTTTGGGTTTCGGCCAGTTGTTTTATAATTAATCTGTGAAACAGCGCTTAAACGAAGCGCCTAAATATTGCCCAGTTGATAGGCAGCGCTCGTGTAAGTGTCTTCTCATACTGTGTTCGTTTAGGCGCTGTTTCACAGCTGAAAAGGAGCTCGAAATCACCACACAAAAGCCACTTTAGCACATACAGAACAAACCAAAACTGCCAGTTTTCTGGGGAATTGTCCTTGAAGGCTGATTATTGCGATAAACATTACCATTGTTGCATTTTGAGGAGCTGGCCACGACAAAAATGTGTTTGTGTAAATGCAAAAAATTTGTTTCGATACTAATGCATTGGATGACGCTGTGTGTCCCGCGGCGGCCGGTAAGCCAGATACGCAAACCGTGTGCTAAAACGCATTTTACCGTTTTCATCCTTAAACGGTAACTCCAGCTTCCAGTTGAGGCTAAAAAAACAGAGGGCCGAGGTTGAATTCCAAGCTTGTAAATCTAGAAATATGTGCCTACAAAGGTCATTTTTAGTCTGTAGACTCATGGTGCCATGAAATGTAGGAAACATGCAAGGAAAAGCTTTCTGATCAACATAACCTTTTTAAATGCCAGATGTTCTAATGATTTGACTCATTAATAAACCGAATAATCGAATAACTCGAATAAATCGAAGGAAGCAATACGACCTCCATTTTTCGTTCTTTGGCTAATGGGAGCCGTAAAATTTACTAATTACGCGAAAAACATTTACTTGCTTGAAAAAAAAAACTGCGCTGAAAGGGTCAATGGTGTATACCTTCTGGGTTTCTGTTCACGACAGAAAATAAAAAACAGTCCTTTAAATAATGTTTCGAAAATATGAGACAGTGACAAACAATACAACAAAAAATTATCTGCTTAGTCTTCCCTCAGACAAAAAAATACAAACAGTATTAGTCACACCCTCGCTAAAAATGTTAAGTGATAACTACAAACTAGGTAAGACGTATTTGACCTGAGCAAACATTTATTGATGCAGTAAAGGAGAGCTGAAAGGGACGAAGAAGCACATGGCAGATATTAGAGGGAGATAGGAGATGGTATTACATTGCAGGGGTGGCAGCATAGAATTTTTAGTAAGCCTACTAGAGAGGAAGCTACGTCTGGGAATCTATGTCGGCGTGGGTGGGTGGCTATGGCCTTATGGGGAGACCGCAGCTGCAGGCTTGGCATGTCTGTCGGATTCGTAAGCGTTTTCCTGGGTTGCTTTCTTCACTATGCATTGCTATGTCTGCGCGGTAGCCGCTCGGGCCGAAACGAGCGAAAGTCCGTTCACTTCTCTCGCTTCGCTTGGAAACACAAAATTCACTCTATTATTTTATGCTAAGACAGCTGTGCTGTATTGTAAGCATGTGAGAGGACTGGTGCCGGCGAACGACCTTCAGAATATTTACACAAGAGCAAACCTACAATATAGACACGTTAGTTTGTGTTTAGCAGAGTGCGCTTCTGGGTTCTTTTTTGCAGTAGCAGCGCATATGTTAACAGCACACGGACATCTTGAGGGAGCGCCGCAAAAGTTGTAGCAGATGGTCTGCTACAAAAATACAAACAAAAATACAGCGAAGGCGATGTTTTCACAGGTACGCGCATAAAACCTTTCCGAGCTTTTGAAACAATTCATTAGTTTACATGTTTGCAAAATAACAGTGTTGAATGAGTTTCTCCCAAAACATTACAGTATTGTTAATTTTTAGCTTGGTCTGCGGAACACCAGGCATAAAAGTTCTGGCGGACTTTCAGTAAGAATAGCATGTACGCGGTAGTTTTTATTTGTTCATCGTTAAAACAGCGCACTTAATTTATAATGATGTAATTACACACCCGACGCAACATATCAGGGGGCACAGCGGACGCACTCTGGACCTCCATTCGGAAAGAATGGGAAAAACGTAGCACAATGTTGAGGTTTTGTTTGGCGAGTCGATGCCAAGAAGGATGAGCGAGATCATTTCCGCATGCGGCCGCTTCACCCTCTACTGAAGTTGGTTAACGGGAATTAGCAGAGCAGCATACTTCACCATTGCTTTTTTTATTGCTGGCCTTAACCAGTGCTATGATTTTTATCTGGTGCAGAATACCGGCTTTCATTTTTTTTTGTTTCGTCGTCAAACCCATGACGATCCCTTCTCTTGTTCTTCCCGTTCCTTAATTGCTTCGGAGCGTGTGCAAGGTGAAGTCTTATCATACCTTCGTTTTGTGGCTTCTGTTTTGTGGCATAATCATCAGCATCATCATCATCAGCACCAGCAGCTTATTTACGCCCACTGCAGTGCAAAGGCATCTCCTATAGATCCCCAATGATTGTGGTCCTGTGCTAACTGCGACCATCTTATCCTCGCAATCTTCTTGATCTCATATATTCATCTAACTTTCTTCCTCCCCCTGGCACGCTCGCCTTCAATAGAGATACACTGCGTTACCCTTAACGATCACGGGTTTTCTTGCCTCCGCATTACATGCCGTGTCCACGTCCATTTCTTCTTCATAATTACTGAGAAACTCTAAGAATTTCTAAGGGACTGCTACCGCTGAACGGACCGCCTCAGGGGGTGGTCATAAGCGCGCGCATTTCGAAGCCACTTCAGGCCACGACGCCGCGTTGATGTTGAGGCGCTCACCGTTCTTGCATCTGCAGGTCAGTTACTTTAATACCCATGGCTATTCTTACAATGATGTGTGTGTTATTGCGGTGTTGTGGCCCCTTGTTCTTGCTTTCCTAAGCGCGGTAGCGCGGCGGCATTGCAACTTTGGCGCCTGTTGTTGCTCCATGGTGAAGTCGAATCAAAACCGGGGCCCATGAATAAGGCTCAGGAAGAAAAATTCGATTTTGTCTTTGATGCAGTCAAACGGCTTGAAGCATTCAATTTATCTGTGCTGGGATCGGTTAACAAGGTCTTGTACATTCATATACGCCTGAAAAATGACTTTGAATTACTTTCGAAACGCGTCACTGAAATCGAATCCAGATTGGAGTCGTCTGTTTCTGCGCCACTCCCGGTGAATAACGAGGAAATTTCAAAACTTCAAAGTAAAATTGCCATCTACAATCTAAAATTAATTCTGGTGCTTCAGGGGCTGCCCCACTGCTAGGCAATATGCCCAATAGCGAGAATAAGATCGATGAACTAGAAAACTGCTCGCGAAGATGCAATGTCTTATTTTATGGTATCACTGACGGTGGCCCATCGGAGTCGTGGGATGCTGTGCAAAAGATTGTGACTGATTGTTGTCAAAACCAGCTTCAACTTGCCCTAACGTCTATCGCACGAGCCCATCGCCTGGGCGTTTTTCACCAGATAAATCACGGCGAATTATTGTGAAATTCTTCGATGATAAAGAGGCAGAGGCGATAATAAGTCGGGGAGCCAGGCTGACAAATACGCCCTACGGCTTGTCACATGACTTTTCCAAGCCAGTTCGAGACAAACGGCGAAACCTACTGCAGTTCTCAAAAACAATAAAAAGGACGGTGACCGGGTCAAGCTAATCAGGCAGCACCCGTTTCCAATCCGACCACGGTATAACTGCATTCTCTCCACTCCCATCGTTCAACTAAAAATAGCTGTCTGTCCGCCAAAAAACGCAGTCCCAGTCATATCTCTTTTAAATGCAGAGCATTTAAGTAACTCACGATGGCACCCGCGTTGACGTCCGTCGTAGCCCGCACCGTCGTTGTCCGCACCCCTCCCTACACTATATAAAAAAAATACTATCCGGCGCCTGGTTTCGATCCCTCGACCCTGCGGGCGGAACGCAATGTACATGGTGCTCTACCCACTGCGCCAAAAAGCCGACACAGAATGGGAGGCTACGAACGCGCCTTATATCCTTGACTCATTCAAACTACGTCAAGAAGCTGCTGATACAACGCATTCACTACCACCAACTCCCCAAGCACTAAACGTTAGCGCAATACGCCCACCCCCTATGCGACGCATTTACTCGAGTCCCCCTCGCGGGGAGATGGGACCGCCAAAAACAACGCGTTGTTGACTGCGCAGTAAGGTGCCGGCACGTGCGAGAACCGCTCGCGCTGTTCGTTCCAGGCAGGGGGCGCGCGAGCACTGCGAAGGGGGAAATTTGAACTGCTTTGGACAAACCTCCGTTCAATTCATCAAGAGAGAAGTGACACAGGGAGGCGAAGAGCGTGATGGGTAGTAGCAGTAAGCGGATAACGGTGCCACAGGCCGTTATGGCGAATCACTGCTCTGCATTTACGACAGCTTTCACGTTGAGTGGAACGGCTTTAGTTTTTTTACACAAATAACAGAAGCGTTCAGTCCAAAAACATCGCGCTCTCTTCCCTTATTGATTCTAGCACATCATCTATTATAGCGCTAACTGAAGCGTGGTTGAAGGACGACATTCCCGATAGCAGAATTTTTCTCTCCTGGGCGGATTACAGGTTCTTCCGCTGTGATAAGGAACACAAAAGGGGAGGTGGCGTTCTTCTAGTGATAAAAAATGACGTGCTTGCTGTACTTGTGCATGTTAGTTCTTCTAAGTGCAGAGCACCTTGGGATCGCACAATGTCCGTCCGCGTCAGTGCGCATAGCGTTTACAATCGCAAAAAATCGCAAAGCCACCGGAAGAATTCGATCCTGTGTCTGGTAGGCCAGACAGAGTTAGTGTCAGCTGTCTTAGCCATTGGGCTACGACCGTGAGTTAGTACCCGAAAGTCCAACGGCTTTTTCCCTCGATTGTAACGCTACGGAGTACCTTAGGACCACCGAATGTCCGTGCGCGTCTATCCGTGCGCACACCACCGTCAAGCGAAAATCAAGCGAAATTCGATATCAGCCATGAGTCGCCGTTTCATTTACGGAATAATCAAAGTGCAACTCACGGATAAAATCGAATCACGGTCGGGTTGCAAATCGCATGTCTCTCGGGCACAACTTGGATGTCATTTCGAGTCCCCGTACTCCACACCCTCGCAACCATCCACGGAGTGGATATGCTGCCATTTTTTGGAATGTCTATTGGTTTCTTTAAAGTGTGGTGTCCGTAACATAATTGCTGGCGTTTCGTACCGGTCCCCGGATGCGAATACCGATTATTCAAGTGAATTTACCCGTGTTCTGACACTAATCTGATCCCGTTTTTCTAATTCTATATTGTATATCATTTGCGACTTTAACGTTCCTAACATTTCCTGGTCTACTCAGTCAGTTCTGGTTGGCCAAACTGAAGCGCATGACTTTGTTCAATCTTGTCTCGATTTTTCTGTTGTTCAGCTTATTTCTCCTCCCACACGTTGTTCTTCCACATCGGCTAACAATCTCGACTTAATTTTCACCAACGATACTGATATTTTTTCTGACATTACGCATCTCAATGGGCCATCTGACCATGATGTCCTCACTAACAATGTTCACATTTCACCTATCGAGCGCACAGCTAATGAGAAACAAATAAGATGTTATAACAGGGCTTACTATGCCAGCATTAACAATGAACTGTTGTCATTTAGTGATAATTTCTTTGAAGAACACGCATTGCGATCAGTTGAAGATAATTGGGACATGTTCAAAAATGCACTTACTAACTTAATCAACAGGTTCATTCCAACCGTCACCATAAAAACCAAAAACACCGCTCCTTGGTATAACCAGCAGCATCGACGCCTGAATAAAAAAAGAAACGTCTTTACCGAACCGCCAACAAAAAAAATCTTCTTTCCGAAAGCTGGCTGCATTACAAAAAATGCGATCAGGAATATCAGTCACTGCTCGCATCAACTTGCCGTCATTTTTTCAAACATGACTTATCACCTATTCTAAAAAACAACCCTCGGAAATTTTGGCGTGTGATCTATTCTGCTAATCATCCTGAGATCGTCCGCACTGACAGTACTGACGATGTCATTCCCATGTATGAGTGTGCAGAAGTTTTGTACGACGCATTTATATCAGTATTCACGTGTGAAGACATCACGTCATGCCCGAAAGCTAACCTAATTCCTGATATCAGCATGCTAGAAATAATAATCACTGACGCCGGTATATTTTTATGACTAAATCGACTCAAAATTTCTACTGCTTCTTATCATGTGGGCTTCAATAACAAAATGCTCAAACATTTATCAGCTAGCATTTGTCCCATACTGTGTGCTCGTTTTTTCCCAATCCTTGTCATCAGGTTGCATCCCCCATGACTGACGAGTTGCAAAAGTCATTCCCACCTTCAAATCCCGAGAATGCTCTTCACCCTTAAACTATCGTCCCATTTCGTTAAACAGCAACATTTCTAAACTCCTGGAACATATAATAGACACACAAATTATTAACTACCGAGAGAGTCATAGCATTATACATAAATACCAACATAGTTTTCACAGAGGGTATTCTTCTGACACACAGCTCGCCGGTTTCATTGATGACATTAATTCATCTCCAGACGGTGGATCCGATGTGGATGCTATTTTCTTGATTTGTCGTAATCTTTCGACCGTGTTCTTCACCACAGGCTCCTCGCTAAACTTTCTCGGCTTTACATTCACTCTAATATTTTATCATGGGTAAAAGTCTTTCTTTCGTCGCGAATACGGTGCACGTCCGCTAACAGCCGTACTACCTCTTTCGAACATGTAACTTCCGGAGTCCCCCAGGGCAGCGTACTGGGACCCCTTTTATTTTTAATCTATATTAAGGATTTGCCATCATATGTCTCTTCCCAACTAATAATTTTTGCTGATGACTGCGGGATTTACCGAATAATACCGATTACCCATAACGACCGAAAAACCTTTGCAAACCGACCTTAACACTATCAATGCATGGTGCTCATCTTGGATAATGACCAAAAGCCACTCCAAAACTAAGTATATGTCCTTTACTAATCGCGCCTCCCTAATTCTTACTTCGTATCAGCTTGATAATATTGCCAGTGATCTCGTCTCTACTTACAAATATCTGGGAATTCACTTACAGCCTGACCTGTCATGGCATTGACACATAAAACACACCCTTGCTTCCGTTCATCGCTCTTTCGGTTTTCTCAAGCGTAAATTTAAACATGCTACGTCTAACATTCCAAAACGTGCCTTTACTACACTAATACGTCCTAAAATAGAATATGCATCAGCCATTTGGGATCCCCAGCAAGCATACATAACAAGTGATATTGAATATCTGCAGAACCGTGCAGCTCGCTCCATATATTCAGACTACTCACGTCATTCTCGCGTCACAGCACTAAAACATAGCGCCAAACTACGGCATCTAGCACATCACCGCCAAATTTCCCGCCTGTCACTGTTCCATAAGCTTTATCACCATGTGTCACTTCACGATGATTTCTTTGAACCACGTCCCGTAATTTTTCCATGCCGCGACCATTCCTACAAAGTTAAACTCGTACTTTGCCGTTCATCTTCCTTTAGCCGGTCTTTCATTCCACGTACCATATTCGAAAGGAATAATCTACCATCACATATCTCCTCTGAAAAAGACAATGCAAAATATCAGGAACAAATCTAACGTAAGAGCTAACCTGACGTTTTTGTTTCCCTTCTTTCAAAACATGCGCTAATTTCCTTTTTGGCCCCGTATTTTTCATTTTACTTTTTCTTTTTGTTGTGCTGTTCGGTTGTACATTGTGTTATCGTTAGAACTTCAACCACATGTAATGTATTCATGTCTTTTTTCAATATTAATATGTATGGAATTTTGCATTGTCGTTATGTTCAAGGTCACAATGTGCGTATGTATTTGTGTTCTCAGTTTGAATATTTCCCGTTTTGTTTATTTTTCTGGTTTTTTGTTACTGCTATGCAATATATGTGCAAATATAACCCCGCCCCCTTATGTAATACCCATCACAGGGCCTTTAGGGTTATTGTGAATAAACAAATCCTTAAGGATACACCCATTATCTTTCTTCCATTGCTCGCAGAGTCGTATAAGTTTACCCCTTATAGTGAGCCCCCAAGTTTCTGCCCCCTAAGGAAGTACTGGCAATATCCAGCTGTCATACACTTTCTTCTTCACGGGCAATTGTGGGCTGCCATACATTGCCTGAGAATGCCTGGCGAATGCACTCCACCCCATTCCTAACCTTCTAATTATCTCTGCCTTATGGTTGGGATCCGGGATCCCTACTTGGCCTGAGTAGATAATTTCGCTTATGACTTCTATTTCCTCACCACCAATCTTAAACTGCTGTGCTCACCCGAGTTTATTGAACATTACTTCAGTTTTCTGCATATTAATTTTCCGGCAGGTGGATCTACTGTGCTTGTGCAATGTGGTAAGCATGCTTTGGAATTCGTTCCCCGCGTTAGGTAGTAAGGCAACGTCATCAGCAAATATCAGGTCACTGGGGTATTCTTTATTACCGCTTACGCCCACGTATTCCCAATACAATGTGCTGAATACCTCTTGTAAACAAGCTGTGAAAAACACTGGAGAGATTGTGTCTCCTTGTTTAACGCCCTTCTTTATAAGTACTTTACTGCTCCTTGTCGAGGACGATGGTGGCTGTGGACCCATTGTAGATATCCTACAGTATTCACACGTACTGCTTGTCTACACCCTGATGCCGCAATGCCTGAATGACTAGTAAGGTTTCCACCGAGTCAAATGTTTTCTCATAATCTATGAAGGCTTCATGTAATGGTTCAGTATATTCCGCGCATTTCTCTATCCCCTTATTGATCGTGTGAATATGGTTCATTTTTGAATAGCTTTACCAGAGTCCTTCAATGCTTTTGAAAAGCATTGAAGGACTCTGGCTTTACGAAACCCTGCTTGTTCATTAGGTTGACTGAAATCTAAGATGGCAGAAATTCTGTTAGCGATTACCTTGGTAAGTACCTTGTAGACGACCGACAGCATGCTGATTGGCCTGATATTTTTCAAGTGGTTCATGTTACCTTTCTTATGGATTAGGATGATGCTCGCTTTCTTCTAAGATTCCGGAACACTCGTGGGTCATTACACATTACATATACAGGTTTGCCAGTTTTTCTAGTGCAATGGTACATAAATGATATGGTAAACATAAAAAGATGACGCTAAGTTAATATTGAATGCGGATGATACGATTGTATTTTTTCTGGAATCAACGTGCCAGAGTTATTTGCACAGGCAAACAGCTGGATGTCAGATCCAAGTTTGCGGCTTCCATCCAACAAAGTGGAATTAAATGTAAAGAAAACCACATATCTATTGTTTAGAGCACGAGGGATATCTTCACCTTTAATTTTAAACGTACTATTTCGCATTTCCCCAATTCAGGAATCAACCTCAACCGGGTTTTGGGAGTCCTGTTGCAAGGAGATCTCTCGTGGACACCACACGTAGGCTCGATTAGATCAGATCTCTGTCTTGTAATTGGAATCTCAAATGAGTTAAGATATTACCAACCGGCAGTCGTTAAACGTGATATATATTATGCGCTCCTCCACTCCCGTATAAGTTACTGTTTAGTTTGGGCGACAACTCAAACTTACTTTAGAAACCTTTAAATCCTACAAAAGAGAAGAATGCGGGCAACTGCCCACCTGAACAGAACTGAAAGCGCAGCGCCGTACTTTAAATCTTATGAAGTGTTCGATATTCCAACTTTCTACAAATACAAACTAAGTGTAGAAATTTTTCACCAGCATACGACCGATAAATTTTGTTTGAAACTAACCACTCCCCAAAGAACACGTGTTATGAACTACGGAGAAATGAAAACAAATCATCGTACCCAGATATATATATATATATATATATATATATATATATATATATGTATAAGAGAAGAAAAACTTCGAACAAGGTAAAAGCACGATTGTGGCCTACGTTTCAGCAAAGAGAACTTGCTTTCCTCAGGGCAATCTCTCGCCTGGCAGGCAGGGTTTATATAGGGGTAGGACCCCAGGTGAAAGGAGAGGGAAAGATGGAAGGGAAATTGAGCAAGCTGATTGGTTTCGGAGTGTGTCGGGGGAGAGATTGAGGGCCCAAGAAGGTTATCTAGTTTAAGCCGCAAAGTAGGTTACACGGAAGTCAGCTGGTGGCTGATATTCGTGGAATTTTTGGACAGAAAGGATGAGAGGGTGCTTATTGACCCGCCGCGGGGTATAGGGAAAGGATCTCAGAACCGCCGGAAGCAGACCAGGCGGTGAGGGTGGGGTCCTTATCAGAAACTATCTGCAAGCCTCAGGTCAAAAGAAAAGAATGAGACGGGGGAAAACTAACTAGGTCAAGAAAAAAGAAAAAAGGAAGGATTTTTAGGCTGTATTCCTGGCTCGAATACAGCCAGGAATACAGCCTAAAAATCCTTCAGACCCTCACAGATCTACGATCTAGAGAATTAATAACGACTACTGACTTACATTTCATGAAACCGAATAATAAGCATGCAGGACGTTTTTACCTCCTCCCAAAAGTCTATAAAATCCCCGTAGAATTATTGTTCAGTGCCGACATTCCTGGCAGACCCATAGTTTCGAATAACAATACCCCAACCGAAGCACTATCTCTGTTTCTGAATCATCACCTATCCGACATTCCGGCTCTTCTTCCTTCATTCGTTCAGGACACCCCCCACTTCCTCCGCATAATAGAAGAGATAAATATGGGCGGGCGCCTACCCAGCGGAACCCTCCTTGTTACTCTTGACGTTGCTGCATTGTATACAAACATTCCGTTCGCCGAAGGAATTGAAGCGATTTCAAAATCTCTATCAGTGAACCCGCACCAACACGCACCAGAAGTGTACATAACTTTGTTAAAACTAGTTCTAACTCTCAATTATTTTGAATTTGACTCTTCTTACTTTTTGCAAGTTTTTGGAACTAGCATGGGTACTCCATTCGCACCGACCTATGCCAACATTTTCATGGGGCAACTTGAAGCTACCCTATTAAGCTCTTTTCCGCATAAACCTCAGGTTTACCTCCGCTACATAGACGACATCTTTATGATTTGGGAACACGGTCGCGCGACTCTAGAAACGTTTATATCCCATCTCAATTCTTCGCATCCGACTATTAAATTCTCCTGCCAGTATTCTGAAAAAGAAGTGAACTTCCTAGATACTACCGTCATTCTAGACAATGGTAAACTTAAAACCACGCTTTTTAGAAAGCCAACAGACAGGCAGCAGTACCTAGATTATAAAAGCCATCACCCCAGACACTGCAAACAAGGGATCTTTGTAGGACAAGCCACCAGGCTTAGAAGAGTATGCAGTGATGACAGTGACTACGTAGAGCACCTAGACGAACTCAAGGCCACCCTTATGAACAGGAACCACCCCAAAAGCTCGCTCGATCAGGCGTACCAACGTGTGTCTAATCTCAAAAGGGATGACGTTCTCAAGAAACAGCGGCAAAACGAAAGCGCCAGGCCACCTGCCCTAATAACTAAATTTTCAAACGCCCTCCCAAACGTAAACAATATACTGCGGAAGTACTACCCCATTTTAGCCAGTAACGACCGACTTAAAAAGACTTTCCCGGAAGCACCAAGGGTTACCTACCGGAGAAACAGGAATCTAAAAGATATTTTAGTGCATGCTAAAACAGGGCCTTCAAAGCAACCAGTCATAGCCAGCTGCTCCCGCCCCAGATGCAAGACTTGTAGGCACCTGCAAACAGACTGCGTTGTAAAAAGCACAGCCAGTAATTATGTCCACAAGATTAATTCAAGTTTTACGTGCACTTCATCCAACATTGTGTATATGTTGGAATGCTCAATGTGCCACAAACAGTATATAGGCGAAACGAGCCAACCTATGAGCCTACGGCTTAATGGTCACCGGGCAGATACTCTTAGCAAATCCTCCATAGCTGTAGCGCAGCATTTCAACCAACCAGGCCACAGTTTTGATGACCTTAAGTTATATATACTTCAGTCAAATTTTAAGTCTCCTAGGGACAGGAAATACCGAGAATCCTACTTAATTCACAAATTCAACTCCATGGAACCTGCTGGAATTAATGCGTCTAAGGGCAACTTGGAATCCTTGCGATATTCACCGGGAATACAGCATTAGGCATTTTCGTGCATATACCTCATCCAAAGGCTATGACCGTTCACTCTGCTTTGTACCTGGTCACCTAATTTCTTTCTGTTTTTTTTTTTTCATTCCTTAGCGTCTAGCCTAATACTCGCCCTCATGCCTCCAACCTTGCTTTTGGAATTCAATTTTATTTATTTAATTTCTCCTTTTTTTATTTTTTTTTATTTTTTTGCTCCGCGTGGACTTGTGCCCCGTACGTCACTCTAACTTTATCTTTTCGTTTTTGAGTTTCAGGACAGGCCCGTTCCTGGAATGTTGCCGTGGGTGACACGTGCCATTTCAGTTGCCCGGTCATTGCTTTTTCTTTTGTGTGTGGGTTTATGTGGTTTCCCTCCCTGTTTTTTTCTCCTTTTTTCTTTTTTCTTGACCTAGTTAGTTTTCCCCCGTCTCATTCTTTTCTTTTGACCTGAGGCTTGCAGATAGTTTCTGATAAGGACCCCACCCTCACCGCCTGGTCTGCTTCCGGCGGTTCTGAGATCCTTTCCCTATACCCCGCGGCGGGTCAATAAGCACCCTCTCATCCTTTCTGTCCAAAAATTCCACGAATATCAGCCACCAGCTGACTTCCGTGTGACCTACTTTGCTGCTTAAACTAGATAACCTTCTTGGGCCCTCAATCTCTCCCCCGACACACTCCGAAACCAATCAGCTTGCTCAATTTCCCTTCCATCTTTCCCTCTCCTTTCACCTGGGGTCCTACCCCTATATAAACCCTGCCTGCCAGGCGAGAGATTGCCCTGAGGAAAGCAAGTTCTCTTTGCTGAAACGTAGGCCACAATCGTGCTTTTACCTTGTTCGAAGTTTTTCTTCTCTTATATATATATATATATATATATATATATATATATATATATATATATATACCAGACCGGTATTCTGGAGGTCGTGGGTTCGGATCCCACCTGGCGGGCATTTTTTCTTCACTTTCTTTCTTTCTTTCCAAATTCTTAATCTGTTTCAATGATCTACCACATCCTCCCCTTTGCTTTCCGAGGTTTTTTCGACTGCCAACCCTTATTTCTGTTTTATATATATATATATATATATATATATATATATATATATATATATATATATACATTGTAACAGAGATAGTGGCCGTTAGAAGGCGCACCAGTGTGGCCAAATGGGTGTGCGCTGAACTGAGACCGAGGCTGACTGTTTGGTGGCGTCAATCCCCCAACTGGGTCTATGTGCGAGGCTCAGTCACCGGAGCAGCCCCATACCTGCGCGTGGACTCCCGAGCTAGCTTGGCCTCTGGTACAACCAGCCCCCGTTACCACGCTCTAGCCGTTTGCTAATAAACCCCATTATATTTTGGTGGAGGTGCGGGGTATGAATACACGGGGAGAAGGGGTCCCCTTCTCCCCGTGTAGTCTGAGTGGCGCTGGCTACCACCCTCAAGCGTCAGATACAGTTGTAGTAAATATAAATACCCCAGAAAGTGAAGCAGAACACAGTCGCCCAGATAGCCGAATTGGTAAGGCATTCGAGATCTAATCGAAAGGCGTGGGTTCGGTCCCCACTCTGGGCGCGTGTTTTTCTTTCTTTCTTTCGCACGTAATTAATAAAAATTAATAATAATGAAACGTCACTAACGGTAAAAAAAATAGTCTAACCTTCCCCTATGCCTTCTTTGGCGTTGTAGACTGCCGGCATTTCTTTCTGTATTTCCTAACGAGCCCCTCATTTCTAAACCCTATATATATGTATATATATATATATATATATATATATATATATATATATATATATATATATATATATATATATATAAACAAAAATTGTTAAATTCTTTCGACCACGGTAAAAAAAGAGAACCGATTTAATAACGTTTCGGCCGGTCCCTCGGCTGGCCGGTCCCTCGGCCGAAACGTTATTAAATCTGTTCTTTTTTTTTACTGTGGTCGAAACAATTTTTGTCTATATTCTACCGGCGTCCAGGAAAACTTTGTTCCTATATATAATATATCTGGGTGTGATGACTTGTTTTCATCATCGTATATATATGATGATGAAAATATATATATTATATATATCATCATATATATTTAGGAAGCAGCAAAACCTTAAAGATGGTGGAGAACACAAGGGAGGAATCTTCGAAGGTAGATACCACGATTGTTGCCAAGGTTTCAGCAAAGAGACTTGCCTTCGTCAGGGTGAAGGCAAGTCTCGCCCAAGTCAATAATGAAGGTGTAATGAAGGTCAATAAAGAAAAAAAAACAGACCCGCATGAAAATGCAAAGGTTCGCATCTGGGAAGGAACTAACAAAAAAGACCGCTTATTCGGTGTTCCTTTGATACCCTGATTCAAATATGTTCAACGTTTCGGCGATTATGCCACATAAGCGCAATGGCAAATAAGGTGTGGGCTCCTGTACATAGGGCACACGTGGATTACAGGACCCTGCATGAAGTGGTGGATGTACAACGGTCACTCCCACGTTTGGCCCATCGTCTCCTGCACAGAAATAGCAGAAAGTCAGGGTTAAATTTTATTTGATGGCTTTGCCAAGAGCATAGAGAGCGATGATTGGTGCAAAGTAAACTCATACGCAACGACTGACCCATACTTATCCTCAAATCACCTTCACAGGCTGTTAAAGAATCGACATTTGGGCAATATGGTTTTGTTTAAGCGTCTTGAACGGTACCTCAGTCAACACAGACACCAGGAAAAAAACAAAATTGGACGACAACGTCGTAATGTCGTCCTCTTTATCTCGCGTCTATGTCCACTACACTTCCTTACGAGCTGTTGTCCGCATTCCGCATTGCTACTCAAGACACAGAGTTTTGAAATATTTCTTGACAGGGAGAGTGACAGGCTCATAATTTACTTTCCACTCATCCGCGACAGTGCCAACCCCCAATCAAGAACTACTTCTGCTCCAAGATCTTTCTCTGGCCAGTTTTAGGAGCTGGATGATCCACTCTTGTCTGCTCTAAGAATACAAAACTTTGTCCCCACAACTCCGTTTTTTTTTATAATTCTGAATAATGCTCAGTAGCCATCCCTGATCAGTGAGGAACGCAACTACAGATACCATAACAACGGGGACGGTCCTTGTGCGTTCAGAGCAACTCTCGATTAATGCGAGGGACACAACCTATATGCCGCAGTATTCGGGATTACATAATCTACTCAACTGCCGCGACAGTGGAGGAGCGTGGATAGAAATGTTTTTTAGGTTGAACGTAAGCGGCTCGCAAATCGCATTCCTGGCGAGTTGGTGCAGGTGCCTAACAAGGGGCAAAGCTGAACTGTGGAGACAATTGATGATATCAGATGCCTATTTATTCCGAGCATATAATTCCCAGGCTGGCGTACACTAGGTGAGGCGACCAAAGTACAAAGGCGAACTTTCAAAGCGCGCACGCAAGTAAGAACACAACAGTGACCATGTTGAAAACTTCAGACACAAATAGTCTGCATACATATGGATATGCGACGTATAAGTACAGAGAAAACATGGAATACTGTGATGTTGAATGTATACGTATGGTTATGATTGGGTAACATACATAATTTTGAGTGACGCTGAATTGAAAAAAGCATCGCAAAATACGACAAAGAGAAGAAAGAGAACGACTGGGATGAAATACGATATATAGATAAGCAGTTCAAGCAGACACTCTCATCTGCGCACGCGTAGAAACGTCAATGCTTTTCTAGAGCCTGACGGAAACCACACTCATACACGCCTTCCTAAGTGTTAAAATATCTTCTTATTCTACAATGTAACGCTTAATCAACGTTTTGCAATTCCTAATGACGCGACTGTTTTCAAAGCATGGCGAACGTTCTCTCCAGTCAAGGAATGACTTGCCCAAAACTCTTCCATTTCTGTCTCCTTTCTCGAATTCCTCTGTGTTTGACTGCTTCGTCAACCCATGGTTAACGCATCTCCCAGTTTGCCCTGCTGATTGAAATGAATGATTGAAAAAAATGAAACACACAAAACCTGATTTTGCATTTCCTTCACATTATACATTTTCTTATTTTTGTTTCCCCATACTCAGTTATGCTTGTGGAAAACATAACAATTTTAATTTAATTTAACAGGCCATGTAGATGATTTTAACAAATTAGTACAAAATAGGTATATTGTGCGTTTATTCACCACCACAGGTTTTTCAGTTATTCCCTAGAAAGTCTAATGTTGTAATCTGCAAAGTAGAACTAAAATATCGGCGGTTAGTTGGCGGTTACACAACGAATAATAACAGAGTTATACCGACACTCTAGCTTTCCGTTTGGAGAGTTTTGTGCGAATGTCTGCGTTTTGGAATATCGGCATTTCGTAGTGGCAGGAACAGCGGAGACCGCCCCTCCCCTCCACCCCCCCCATTTCGTCTCACTTTTTTATCTAATTTTCACTTTTCGGTAGCGCCCTCTAGTTGGCATTTGCAAAACCTTGAATGCTACTGTTCCTTGCGTTATTATGAGGCGGTCTGGAACGTTAAAGCAGCGCCATCAAACTCCCGCGAATAGCCCCCTCAATCCTCGTCAATGTACTGGGGAACAACTTTACGTCTGGTTTTATTTTGTACTACCAAACTTTTGTACGACATGTTTCGTTTACAGATATTGGCACAACGCTTCCTGACTTTGGAAGCTGATTTTGACCTTCTGTTTAGCCTTTTAGACGTGTACCGTGAAGGTGCGTCTGAATACCAATCGACGCCTGATGCAGTTGGAAACATTACGGACGAGAGGAGCACCTGCATGAAAATGACTTGTCTGAAGTTCTTGCCGAAGTATTTGCGGGGTACTTAGAGGTTCTGCAGTGCGGCGATTAGGACGTTTCGTCGCGTACTGATTGTTCGAGTCCTGAGCCACAACGGAAGAAGCCAGCGCGAAAAGCAATTGACTCCACAAAAAGACCGCAAATCCTCAACCATTATTGCAAATACAAAACTCCCAAAGCGGGCTCTCGCGCAGTCTGGGATGACTGGCTATCCAGAACTCTCCGCTGTTGCTAGAGGCATTTCCTGAGGTTGCAGACATTAGTTAGTGCATTGGAGGTTTTAAGCAAAATTATTTCTCAGGAATGCCATGGTTCACTGGCTGACCAGAATGCAGGGTACGCCCTCCAAAAGGGGCCGGATGTGCAGGTCACACTAGTGGCTATCGGACAGTTTCTTGGGCGCTACCTTTTCTGCAGATGTCACCCGTTCCATCCGAGGACTCGTACTGCTGCACCTCCAGAAGACCTTAATGTGGCTTTAGTCACAACAATGATGACCGCAAACAGGGTCATCATTGTTGCGACTAAAGGCACATCATGTTGTGGAAAATACTCAGTTGAAGGCAGGCAAAAAAATGGGAACGATACAGCCATTTTACAACGATATATGCAAGTGTTTCCGCCTGTCTAGAGTGTTACACGAAATCCTCAGCAGTGATTAATCAATTGTGCCTGTTTACGGCCACCACTTGTGCAAAATGTTCATTCACGATAAAGCCATTCGGTTCGGGTAGAAGATAGGGATGCTGTGCTGTGCCCATGTGCGATGGACTAATGCTGTGTAAGAAGTGAGAAGGATCAAAAGGCACCTCTCGGGCTTGAAGTTGTCAGCAATTTTGTATCGGTCTTGCCCTCCTTTCAACAGCCTGAAGTCCACTTTGACAACTTTTTCATCTCGCACACTCTCCAGACGAAATTGGCTGACCAAGGGATACGAGCGACGGAGAATGTAGAGCAGATGGGAACCGCTGGTTGTTCACTGAAGAGAGGTTAAGACGGACCAAATAGAGGAAAAAGGAACTTTCTACCACAAATGTAACGGGAACGCCTATGCATGCAGGTGGAACGCCAATACAGCAGTCAAAGTTTCCTTTAACCACGTCGGCCACGACCATGTTGGCACCGAAGAACGCTTCCCACAGCGGTCAACGAAAAGGTAAATATTGCCGCGAACCATGTATGGGTTTGTTTATTTATTGTTTATTCTTAGTGCCTGGCCATGCCCGGCCCTGTTATCTGTCTCCCAAGCGAAGCGTGTCTTCCATTGTTTATTTTTATACCGGACGGGTTATCTCATTCTGGCACGGAGAGCATTTCGCACGGAGCAAGATGGCATTTCGCCTAAACGTCACTAGCCTCGAATAATCTTCTTTGACCTACAATGTTCTACATGTAAATCGACGGTTCGAGAAACACTCGCGCCGAAAGATAAAAGCCTGCAAATCAGACGCCGCGGGATTCCGAATCGCCGACGCTCGCTAACGCAAGCCACTTTGTTGACTGCTGCTTCGCCGCCTGTGCACTTTTTGAGTTGTTAAGGAAGCACAAGTTTGCTCCAATAAACTTTTTTTTCCTTGAAGGCGACTGTGTCATCATTGACTTCGTGAGAATATTCCTCAAATGTATTTCATAAAAATACATTGGGGCATGGCGGGAGTAGACGGAGTGCGCCGGCCCCTCGAAAGGTATCGCCGAAAGCTCAGAAACAAAAAGTGCTGGTTGCATCTTTTCAGCGATGGTATAAACATGGCTGTCGTAGGAAGATGGCTGCTTCACTGCGAGCCTGAGAACGGAACTGACGGCGCCATGACGCACTTAAATCCAGCGGGACGTCGCCATGTCCTTGCTGCATCTCAAGCGGGAGCTCACAGTGCATCCTGAACCTCGAGTTCATCCAAGAAGTCAGCACAGGAAAAAGGACGGCCACTACCTTATACCAGCTACGCAGGGAAGCTGCACTCGGAGCAAGAAAAACACAACCAAGCAGTGTCAGCAGTGCCAAAAGCGTCAGCGCTGCAAATGTTTCGCAGATTACCATAGCGAGTAACCTACAGAGAGGATGATTTTTCTAGATAATGGTTTTTCACCCTTCATTATCTGCGAAGGTATTTTGGGAAGATGAAGACTTGTTCTCTGGTACTGGGAACAATCTGTTCCTATTAGAGCCAATAAAAGCTGTATCAGACAACCTTTGCGGTTTGTGTACGGGAAACGGCAATGTTATTTCATAGAAATGGAACATCCGGAAAAAGGTGCTTAGTTGTTGTGAATGTGGCTGTATTTTTTGCCACAGGTAATTAGAGGCCAAATGGAAATTGTCAGTACCGATTTCAGTTTTTTGAAATATAACTTCATAGTCCGGCGTTTAAGGGTTAAAGAAATTTCTTAAATTACGCTTTCTGCGTTTTACAAAAATGTGTCACATGCTTTAGGCCGCAAACACTTTGCCCGCTTGTCTCTCGGTGGGTGATTTCGCAAAGTAAAAAGTTTGTGAAGGGAAGATAACACGAATTCCTCTTCATACATGTGGGCCACTTTTTAGAATGTACGCTAACGTGCAAAGGTAAGTTCTCCCGGCCACCTTCTGCCTACACACGGTACTCGTTGTCCTATCTCTGTGCTTGTTTTTTGCGCGGCTTTGGGAATTTCGAGTAACGCGGAAAAGGTACCGCTAGTTTCAAAAGGCAATGCCACAGGCGGCTTGAAAAACGTTCCGCAAGTTGAATTTCTTCATTCGTGAGCGTGTGATAGCAAGGTTGCGACTTAGGTTGGCGGGCGAAGATAAGCGTGTCTGCCGACAGGAGTATGGTTAGGAAAGCTTTCGAAGAGGATGATGCGGGGGAATGCACAATACGATGTTAAACCACATTAGCGTAATTAACGCTGCGTAGTTTCCCTCATGCAGCACTGGGGTATACGCGTTCCCGAAACAAAGTCAGCTGCTCCAAAGCTCTTTAGAAGATCTGACAAAGTTGCTATCAAACGTATGATATCTCTAGTGTTAAGCCAAATCTATAGTGCTCCTAGATTTTTGTCGAGCTCATAGTACGCATGCTCGACGGGAACCTTGGTGGTCGTAGTGGATCATCGGTATGACAGAGCGACTACTGAAATAAAGAAGCCCCGGGGTCATTATTATTAAATACGACTTCTTGCGTAATAGCCTATGCCTTTGCATTTCTATTTGCAGCGTTTCCAAAGTCTCTCTAGCAATAAAATACCAGTAGAGTAGACGCACCAGTGAAATACCAGTACAGTAGATGCACCTATTTTAACGTGTCTAGCTGTAAAGTTTTTTGATTAAATCTCACTTCTCCACATTACTTGTTGCAGTTAAGCCGTCGAATGAAAAATGAGTTCTTTCTTGTTTTGAGAACCCCACCAGGCTCACGGGAAGAAAACTTAACGATACGTAATTCGTCGGGAAGTGATGGTCATGTATTCTCCCATGGTGAGAGAAATTCCCGTTCCACCATAGCATATTAACGCTTCTTGCCTTCCCTGGCATTGATTTGACGGGTGTTGGAAAAGGCAGGTGTGCATCATGCTTTTCCAAGGGCAGTCCGTGAAAGCGCGCAAGGGTATTTTTACACCAGTATAACATCCATGCATTTAGTCAACTCCTCTCCTCCCGTTTCGTTTTGGTGTACCCCGCACACGTTACTTGTGAGCGATTAGTATGCCAAGGCGGTCTTTTCCTCGCGAAACATCTTTGAATACAACTTACATCACCCTCAAGATCAACCATATCTTTTTTACAACTTATGGCAATGAAGAAGGAGGACAGATGGACTATTGTCTATCTGCCCTCTAGCTGCGCGGTTCAAAACCGCGCAGCTAGAGAGCACGCAAAGGAGGAAAGGCGCAGGACTATAGCTGGAGTTCTGTGTCTTTCTTTCTTTGCGTCCGGTCCCTAGCTGCACCATTGTTACCATGTTTCATTGCTCTAACCAACTAGCCCAAATTCAAGCGTTGACTGATGGACTAGTTTGTATTTCAACATTCTTGAAGCAGAACGCACCGGACACAGGACACAAAACCGGCACGGACACAGCGGTGGACAACTGACGGGTGACGGTGCCCACACAATGTTACTTGATTCCCGAACAAGCGTAAGGAGGACGCGATGCAAAGTGTCGATCGTAAGCACTTACCACCTGTACGTGGACCGGTTTTACATTGTTGAAAGTCAGGTATGCCCGACACTTCACAAAAAGGGTCTCATGCTCGTAAGATGCCATTTCAACGTAGGAGACGCCGTCTTTTTTGTGAATCAGGGCCCCCTTTTCGCTGAAGGTAACTCGGAATGTGTACACTTCCTTCGGGTCCGTGCACTTCTCGAAGGCTATTGCTTGGAAATCCGGGTCTTTGCAGGTCGCGCACCCGATGCCAATGGTCAGCCTGGAAGAAACAAAGGGAGGGGCATGATAGAGCCGTTGATTCAAGGTAAGAGGAAAGAAGCCCCGATTGCGTAACTATCGAGCATTGTAGGACGAAGGTGTGGCCCTATCTGGAGCGAGAGGCTGTGTCGACGATCAGGAAAAAAAGTTGAACACTATAAATGTCTCGCTTTCAACACGTTTAGAACAATTTGTTTGAAATATATAGATATTCTGCGGCCCTGGCTACGCTATTTTGAAGAAGACAACGGTAACACAGTATTTGGTGAGAATACCCCGGCCACCGTTTCGAAGGCCGGCTTAACCCGTGCCTCTTACCCTCGTAAACACAATCAACCATGCTAAAGCAGAAATGAAACAAAACTTATCGACGGTTATGCAGAGCCATAGGAGACATAGCGTGACCATTACGGCTTTTGCAAATGACTACACGTTAGATGATATCGCGTTTTGTAAGCCATTTGAGTGGCTAATGTCTTAACGGCGAATAAAGCAAGACTATCTGGCGACAAAAGTTGTTCCGTTCACTTTGCCTCTCCTTACCTAGAGTCTCACATTCACACCGCTAACGTGCTCCCAGCGCTTCTTCTTTCAACTCCCACATGTTGTTTAGGGCAGCTATTGCCGCAAATGTGGTATCAACTGACATTAACGGGGCCGCCCTCTTCTGGCGATGATCGGCGCTTTAAAAAACGATAGTCTCTCTTACGCTAAGCGCAAAGCTTTTGGTCTGTCTGTCTGTCTGTCTGTCTGTCTGCCTGTCTGTGGTTCTGTGGGTCTGTCTGTCTGTCTCTCTGCCTGTCTGTCTGTCTGTCTGTCTTTCCCTCGATTCATCTACCCGCCCAAAACTCCACAGAATTCTTGAACGATAAAAATATGCACGGACAAGTTCTCCAATCCCCTGAATCTGAAAACACACTTCATACTTTTCAGCAATGTTGAGCAAAAAAAAAGGAAGAAGAAATCGTCACCCATATTACAGGCAAAAATTAGTACCTAACTGGTACTGGCAGTGCTTTTTTTCATTTAAAACGGATGTGCGCTTGATATTTAGAATAGCAAATATAAAATAGGCGTTCAAATAAGGCTGTTGTGCGGGTTAGCCGGGTGAATGCTTGCGTGAGCTCGTCCATGGTAAAAGGGCCATCGAGCATCGAGCCATCGCACAACAGCAGCCGGCCACGATTTAATAACGTACAAGCTACTTCGTAACCTTAACGACGACCACTTAGAATCCCTCCTTGCCTGTTACAACCACCACTGGACTAACGGCACAGTACCGCCCCAGTGGCGCCACGCAGATATCACCTTAGTTCCCAAGCCTCACAAACCCATCACTTTTGACAACTTACGACCGATCTCCCTCACATCCTGTGTGGGCAAACTTTTTGAACATCTGGTGACTCGCCGTCTAACGGACTTCCTTGAAGACACCAACCGGTTACCTCACACCATGTTCGGGTTCCGCACTCACCTCTCGGCGCAAGACGTCCACCTCCAACTCAAAGAGCGGGTTCTCGACTGCCTCAGCAAAGTACGTCCCAGTTCCGTCCTCGCTCTCGATATACAAGGCGCCTTCGATAGCGTCACTCACACAGCCATTCTCCGCCAACTTCAAACCACGGGCTGCGGATCTGCCACATATAACTACGTGAGAGCCTTTTTGACAGATCGAACTGCCACTCTCCACATTGGCCCTCACCAGACAGAGACCTTTCACACACCAGCAAAGGGCACTCCCCAAGGCTCGGTTGTCTCACCCCTACTTTTCAATATAGCGCTCATGGGACTCCGGACAGTACTTGAACAAATCCCCCACGTGTCGCACGCCTTATATGCAGACGACCTCACCATATGGTCCAACACAGGCTCTCCCGGACAACAGCAAAACAGTCTTCAACAGGCAGTCGACACTACGCTCTAATATCTCCAAACCTGTGGTCTCTGCTGCGCCCCATCAAAATCCGCCTTACTCGTCCTCCGAGCACGAACCCGGGGCCGCCAACCAAACCCTACCCCCGACCCCTCACTCACTCTCAACGGGCAAGCAAACCCCACAGTCAAGACCCTCCGCATCCTAGGAGTCTACTACCACCACGACGGCTCCGGGGCCGCGTACCTCCCCAAACTTATACAGACAGTCTCCCAACTTGCACACCTAATTCAACGAATATGCTCTCGCCGACACGGACTCAAGGAAACAGATAACTGCCGCATCATTCAAGCAATGCTGATCAGCCGCATCACCTATGGGGCACCCTATCTTACCTTAAAACCACAAGAACATGCCAAGATTGATGTCCTAATACGCAAATCTTATAAGACAGCCCTCAGCCTGCCTACCTTCACTTCTACCGACCGCTTATTGAAACTGGGTCTACATAACACCCTCTCGGAAATTATTGAGGCCCATCTCCAAAACCAACTACAGCGCCTACAACTCACACCCGCCGGTCGTCAGCTGCTCAAAACGCTAGGCCGGAAGGTGGTACAAACTCCGGACTCACCACAACGCATACCTCCATCAATGGGACGAAACATCCATGTCCTCCCCATTCCGCGTCATATGCACCCTACATACAACGCCGGCCGTCGTCAGCATCGTACACGCCTCCTCATCAGAAAATACGGCAGCGACCCGACCACCCTCTATACGGACGCCTCTCCCTATCCTCAACGACCAGCTCACGTCGCCACGGTTGCCCGCTTCGACAATGCCTTCCTCACCTCGGCAACTGTCTGCACAGCGTCTACTACCACGGCCGAAGAAGCAGCCATTGCTCTCGCCATGACCCAAGCCATGAGTCCCAGCATAACGATACTGTCTGATTCACAAGCTGCCAGCTGTCGTTTTGCACTCGGACGAGTCTCGGCTCTTCCCCTGGCCATCCTCTCTCAATGCCCCACCCTCCCTCATGCCCGCATAGTGTGGACACCCAGCCACACTTCCCTCCCTGGGAACGAGGTGGCACACGCCACCGCCCGAGCTCTCCTTCACCGGGCATTCCTAGAAGAGGGCAACAATGCAGCCAGTATTACAAACTCCCTTGCGCCACTCTCCCAAACATACACCGACATCCTCTACCACTACAGAGCAACCCGACGCACCTATCCCCCTCCCCACTCTTCCCTTTCTACCGCTGACGCCCGCATTTGGCGCCGACTTCAAACCAACACTTATTACAATCACCTCCATCTCCACCCCATATCCCCTACTAACTACCCACTCAACTGCCCCCAATGCGATGAGCCTAACACCACAGCTCATCTGGTCTGGACGTGCCCCACCAACCCTCCACCACCCAGATCCCCTACCCTTGAGCAGTGGGAGTGCGCGTTGCAGAGCTGCCAGCTCGAAGACCAGGAGGCCCTGATCTCTCGGGCGAGGATAGCAGCCACGGCACGCGGCCTACCGGAATAGGATGGCCGCCCACAGCTCCTAACTCTTTTTCTCCCCTACCCCGTCCCTGCTTTTCAATAAACGTTTTCTCTCTCTCTGTCTCTCTCTGTCTCTCTCTCTCTCTCTCTCTCTCTCTCTCTCTCTCTCTCTCTCTCTCTCTCTCAAATAAGGCTCTGACGGAAAAATACAAGAGGGGCGCGCGGCGCCGCACACACGTCGTTCCGGAATTCCAAGTTCAAAACTTACGCAAGGTCTGTTGGGCCCGGGAACGTTGTCATGCTCGCTGGATCTTTATTTCCGAGCCCACTGCTCCTTGGAGTGGAAAAAACAAGTTGAAAAAACAAGTCCCAATAAAGGGCTCGCGATCACTTCAAACGCGGGGAAACAGAATTGACTTCAGGAAACCTTAAGTGTTTTTTTCGTGGGGGGAGCGAGAAAGAAAGGAAAGAGTATGAGAGGTGGGCATAGGACACCGAAACTAGAGAGAGGCATCTACGTGACAGGGCTATCGCTTTCTAAGAGAGCCCCTATCTTCGAAATGAGCAGATAGACTAAAGGGGAGCCGATGGGCTCCAAATTTTTATTCCTACTACAGAACACTACCAATATAGCGTAATTTCCGCTCAGGTGAATCATGATAACGATTCTAGTTAGGCGCAGTTCCTCTCGGCGACGCACACGTCATGCTATAATATCGAGAAGGTCACTCGGAAAATAAAAAAAGAAGCTTATGAAGGGCCCGATGAAGCAAAAAAAAACGTCCGCCCCTTCTGTGGTCGAGCACAAACGAAGTTCGACGCAGTAAGGGTTAGCCACATAATTGATGCGGCACTGCAAAGCGCGCGTGAAAGCCACCGTTTGTTTTAAATTGTACACATATCTTGGACATTGTCAGAAAGACTTCTAGTGTTTCGGACGTATCAAACACGACATTCGTTCGGGGTAAGCTCATAATGCGCAGCAATACAATGAGGGTCTGCGTTTATGATATGGAACAGCATCTGAGCATTTTATTTCATTGGCATTATAGTTGGATTCAACTTGTGAAAACGTGTTGCTCCTAGTGCCGTCATTCTTTCGGCAACTTGCTACCACTGTACACGTACCGTTTTATTGCCAACAGCACTGGTCTCGTAGTGATTTTCCGTGTAGACAGCCTTGTATAAATTATCTGCATCCACATCGCCTCCTGCCATCTGCACTGGTGTCAGAAAAAACGCTCTCGCTAATTGCACGCGCCCTTTTTTGTATGTTATGTGAGTGATTATGCGAGCATCGAGATGCTTTCCACGGCCCGTCTACAGTATGTGTGGTAATAGCGAATGCGTTTCCGGCTCCACGTCAACTGATTTCGGGATTTCGGATATCGCTGCTGGCGTTTGTGGTTCAGGTGGGTTCATTTGCTGGCAGATGACTCTCAAGAAAGTTTTGAGCTTTTTATACAGCGGGATTTCTTCGAGGTATACCTATAAGATCTGCTCACAATACTTTAAGAACAGCCCCTTTAAGAAAAGCCATACGTGCTTCAAGCACTTCGACGCCTTTCTCGACGTGCACTGGTGCAAGGAAGGATTCTTGTGATAAAAAGAGTGGCAGCGGTTTATTATATGCATAACAGGCAAGAGTGTGATGTTGGCACAGATGAAACTACGGCGCCCTGATTCTGTGAAAGCCGAGTACCTCATTATCTGCTCGTGGGGCTAGGAAGTTATACCTGATAAATACCAAGTAACCGGTGATGTAAATAACATAAAACGCAATCAGCCACCTATATCGGCACACGGATCTTCTGATTAATTTGTTGGTGGAGGGGCGATGTTATACTTTTGAGGCCTTTCTTTGGCGAAAAGACCAAAGTCCACTGCCTGTCGAACAGCACTATCAATCATCAGGTGTTTATTTGACACATAGCGCGAAGTAAAGAAAACGAAGGTTGTGCGTGCGGTCAGACTGTTGGTACGAACCTTCTTGTCTAATCATCCGCGCAGGTATGTGCCTCATTTGAACCTACCAACAAACAGACTACTTTTTCCAACCATTTTCCGAAGAGAATGCCGTAAGGCAATCTCTCGCAAAAAGGAGACTCTGTCTGGGCCTATCATTAGCCGTTCTAGTAGCAGGCCCAGAGGGAGTCTATTTTTATGTCGAAGAAGTATGTCGAGTTGCTGTTAAACCTGTGCTAAATCGTCTTTTTCAATTTGTCATATTTTTCTAAAATAAAACGACAAAGAACCTGTTCCGTGCACGCCTCTCAAAATTTTATGCTAACTTGCATGTAGGATCAGAACACTCTTGCCGTCGTGCAATGCCAAATATACACGAGTCCCAAGGGAGCTTCACGTGAACGCAGTGCACGCTGCCAGTACACTGTTGTATGCCGCAGGGAAATGCAAAATGCAGCAGCTAAGAAATCTACCACCCATTGTTAGGCGTACGAGCCCTCCAAACGTTTCAGCAAAAAAATTCAGTGTACTTGTCACAAGCGACGGGTCACAAGCCAGGAAACCAGAAGCTTCCTATTTCCAGTGCTTCTGGCAACGCCCAAACTGTTATGTACGCCCATTTTTCCAGGAACCTTTTCAACGCAAATACAAAATCGGCCTCGTAAAAACGGGGGTAGTCGGAATACATATTTTTCCAGTTTCTGTCTACGAAAAGATATGATGCAAGCTTACCCATCTTCCTCGGAATTGGTGTTTCTTTCGTACTTTAGACGTGCAGTGACCACTGTGCCTGTGCGCATCTCGAAGATGTCGTAATCCTTGAAATTAATCTGAAAAAAAGAATGCCAGTACAGTAATATTCATCGCCAACACATAGCTAGTTGAATTGAACAAATCTTGCAGATACAGAGCTAGGCTGAGCCCGAATGCACTTTGTCCCGATGCTCCACTCTACGAGTTTAAATGTAAAGCAAGCCCAACGTTAGTTCAGTTTTCGCCCGTGCTGATAGTGAAGCATGTGTTTTAAAGCGTAATTATTATAAATATCTCACTAACGAAGCAAATATGGTAAGAGCCATGCTTTTATTTATCCGTAAAAATATTCTTCAAATGGCATTCGTAAAGCTAACCAGTCGTGCTAGCATTGTTAGGCATATTATTGCAAATTTGCTCGGAAATATAAATTCCGGATTTCCTTAAGATGACGGGTCCAGTAAATAAACCCTTCAAACAGATGTCAAGCACAGCGGGGTGCCATTAACAACAACTCATTTATCTTTTTTGTTTATTTTTTCACAAAAGCCCAACTGGCCCACGGGGGAAGATATCATATTGTGTGAGAGGTTTACAGTGCTGTCAGAAAATCTAGAAGCATTTCGCAAGCACAAAAGTAACACAACTAAATTACATTGCGTTATGTACAGAAAATCATCAACATTTTGACCAGAAGAACTATGGACGAGGCGGAATTGCGAGTTTTCGAGCGTAAAGATGCAAAGAGAGACTTGATATTTCAATCACAAAGCGATTAAAAACGATTGCTTCAGCGTGCTCATGCAAACCAAATTTCATAAATGTCGCTCAACTTCCATAGCTATCACACAGATATTGAAACGTAGTCTGACACGGCAAGATCTCATATAGCGCCGAGTGAGGTGATTGATGCATTTTTTAGGTTCTGGAATCAGAAGAAAGGAAAAGACAGGTCCTGGGTTATTTTAGGCCTTCTGGCTCATCTCATCAACTGTAGCCTCATCATCTCAACTGTACACCATCCTGTATACAAACACCTATACCCCAGAATGAGGAAAACACTACCTCCGCCCAGCGCTCATTATGACTCGCCAATGCAAGGCCCTGCAGGAAGCTACAGAACGACCCGTTTCCAAATTTATACCCCACGCACCTTTTCTTTCACACCTATTGCCCTACTGACTGCCTGATCGAATTCTCACTGCCACCCTTTAACATTCAGCATGAGCTTTCCCACGACCACCAGTAAGGCTTACCCTTTGCGTATCGCTGTGAGACAATCTGCCACTACCGCACGTGTAGCGTAGTGAAAAAAATAAAGCGCTAGTGAAAAAAATAAAGTCGCTGGGCAAGCATTCCATCCAACTTGGCGTCACATGTGGGATATGCTGGTTGCTGCTCTCCGCCTGAAAGACACGTCAGCACACCCAGCCACCCTTCGTCCTAAAGCCGCAGCTAACCTGCTGGTTCGGCCGCTTCTGCCTCGCCTACGGACCTTACCTCGACTAGCGACCAGCCTTCGATCTTCTCGGGTGACTCGTCCTCAATGGAAACAAACACGGCAGTGCTCTCTCGTTCCAGATCGCAGCGCCTGACCCGTTCACTTTCTTCTCACCGTCAGAGTGGTCCCAATGGTAGAGACGCTTTCTCAGCTACCAGGTTGCATCAGGGCTAAGCGATCGAACCGAAGAATTCCAAGTGGACGCACTGGTCTACCTCATGAAACCCCGGGCAGAATACATCTTTAACACATTCAAGTTGACCCCTTACGAGCAGAAAAGCTTCAACGCAGTGCTGAAGGGCTTCGAGGACTACTTCATACTTCCTCGAAACAATACCTACGACCCGGCCAAATTCTACACCAGAGTCCAGATGAAAGGTGATTCCGTGGAAGATTTCGCCACAGCCCTACGCGCACTAGCAGAGACCTGTAACTGTGGGAGCTCCACGAAGAGTTAATCCGTGACAGAAAATCACAAACTGAAGAACCACAAACTGTCGCAAACTCTGCAGCTTGACCGCTGCTTAGACCTCATGAAGGCTTTAACCATCACTCGTCACAATGAGGCAGTACAACAGCAGCAGGCCGAACTCCTTTCGGCCACGCCAAAGGAACCGGTCAACCTCGATGATCTAAGCACGACGAAATACACCCGCTAAGGACCCTGCTGCAACGCCTCCTCCAACCGCACACCACACAAGAGGCTCCAAGAAAAACTTCCCATCGTGTGGCTAGGGGCACACCACGTCACGCGAGGGCCACATGTCCTGCTAAAGACTGCATCTGCCAGAAATGCAAGAAAAAGGGCCATTTCGCAACCGTTTGCCACTTCTCAAACGCTCTACGAAACATCGAAACATGGAGCCGTCATCGCCTGGGCCTCACGGCGATGACGGCTTCATCCAGGTGGGCGGTCTCTCCCTTCGTCAAGTGACAGAACCTAGTCTACAAAATCGAGACGGGAGCGGACGAGACTCTTATCCCGTAGCGACAATTCCGACAGCTTTTCAAGCACGTCGCTCTTAATCCCTCTGACCGGAGGCTTGAGGGTCCGGATGTTTGCGCATCTCGTGACTAGCAAGGCTCTCAAGCTCAATGGCCGAGAAAGCGCTGAATACGTCTACAGCCTACCTGGCCTACGCACAGCCCTACTTGGAAAACAAGCCATCGCCAACCTTGGTTTGTTCCCGTCAGTGAACAATGCGTTGGTACCATTTACCCTGTACGAGAAGTCCAGGGCAGAGCTTCAGCGAATGTGCGTGGAAACCTTCTCAGAGCTGATTCGAGAGCGCTATCTGAGCCCTGAAGAAATCAGCTACACATATAGTTGCAACTCACCGTTGAAACAGGACATCAAGCACAGCCCTCCCGAGTACGCGTACATCCAACTCCCGATTCTGTTCCGAAGATCTACGCCGCCCTGGATTCCCTGTCGCGGCCCCGTCCTACCTTCGCGGCAAGCAACACTCGAGCGCTGCAAATCTCTGCAACCTCCCCCAGCAGCTTCCGCGCCACCACCGACGCAGCGCCCTCAGTATCCGCTTATCTTATCGCCGCACCCAGAGACCACGAAACTGCGAGGAAGGCGTACTGAGAGGCGCGCACGGTGCCCTCCCGGTGAGACGAGCGAGCCTAGGTAAAACTTCTCCAACGACAGCGGAGAATCGCTGCTCGAACATTTGTTATCCTGGCTGCCTGACAGCGAGGAGTTCTTTCGAACCACCAGCGCGCTGGAGCGGCAACCGGCGGCGGGTACGGATACGATGCTGGAACATAGTGAAGAGGCCGGTGCCGCCGTGCGAAGGGCATCCACAGTGGAGCAGCACAGACACCCGCGTATGATCCAGTTCTCAGAATGCGCTCAAAGCAACGAGTCGCTGCCCGCATCGACCGAGGTTCTCCTGTCAGACCCCGCTTCGACAGTCAAAAGCAGCAGTGAGGAGACGCTGAGGAGACAGCTTTAACCAGGGTGACACAGACGAGACGCGGCACGACCCCAAGTCCATACCATCACTGCGCCTTAGATGGCTGAGCTGGAACCATGCAGCCGCGAGCCGGTCCAGGGAGGTGGATCAGTTGGACTCCAGCAGTAACCTTCCTTGAAAGGGGAGGTTGTGGGACAATCTGCTACACCTGAACGTGTATTTAGTGAAAAGAATAAAGCGCTCTTGCCACGTGCCTTGCGCCTTACAACTGACCTCATGCGCGTGCCGCTGGGGAAGCATTCTATCCAGCTATCCCCTCCCTATCCTCTTGGGTGGATGTTGTGTCGATCACTGCCATTCAACACTAGCTAGTGTTGTCCGGAACGGCGTTCCAAGGAACAGCGTTCTGGGAACTAGTTCCTTTTTGGAGGAACGGAGGAACGCCACCGTTCTAATATGGGTCGGTGGAACTGGGTTTATGAAGGAGCGGCAGGAACGGCGTTCCTTCTGCAAATGTTACATCGCTGGGATTTGGCTGTTTTCGATGCGAAGGCTCGAGTGCAAAAATCCGCAAGTCGCTAGTGTGTTGCTCTTTCTATAAGCTCGCCAATTTCTCCTCCCTACAGCGGAACGTGCTTCCTCGAAGGTCAAGGTAAGAAGAATAACCACGCAGCGGGCATCAGCTTATGCTAGCTTTCATGCCGGTTTAGCTTACGCGACGACGTTCGACGGGTGAATAGCGGAGCTGCGAGAATGCTTTTCACCTTTCATAGTTTGTCTCGGGAGGCCAGAATGCACGTCTGGCCGGTAGAATTGTTCCCTGCCGGGAAAAGGTACGTTGTCTAAGTCCGAGCGGCGCCGCAGGTCCCTTGTCAAACTATCGTATCTGTATATTGTCAGTGGTTATTACTGCATTAGTGCGCGCATGGCGCGGATGCGTTGTTGCCGGGAGAGTTGCGCTCTCTGTGAGGAAATTCGAAGGATCACCGGCAATGGGTCAAGTAGCTTGTTAGTAGCTTGTTTCAAGTAGCTTGTTAGTCTTAAGTGGTGATTTTAACTACCCGGGTATCGAATGGCTAACAAACTCCGTCACTGTGCAAAATAATCGCCTCGAATGCCTTAGCTTTATTCAATGTATTGATTACCACCATCTTACGGAAATAGTACGCGAACCAACGCGGAGCGATCACTTGCTTGACCTCCTTCTAACAAATCAACCCGAAATTACTAACACACATGTCATGGACGAAATAAGTGACCATAAGGCCATACATTGCACTCTATCAGTGGCACGCGCTATCAAAACTAAAACAGAAAAACAACTCTTCAACTACGCACGCGCGGACTTTCAAAAAATGCACCATATGCTGGAAACTTTAACTGTTAATCTTGAAACTCGGTTGCAGGATCATACAATGAATGAAAACTGGTGTATATTAGCGACAAGCTAAAAAAAATACAAGTATCTTGTGTTCCAAAAAACGGTAATAAGCTCTAGGACAAACGACCCCTGGGTTACCCATGATGTCAAACGGCTTTTAAACAGAAAAAAAATTCCCTCGCACTTCCCCGAGGGGGAGAGTGTGTAAGTGCGAATGCACCGTTGTTGATTGCGCGATTACGGTGGATATCGTGATCTTGGAGTGGAGAGGAGGCGCCCAACACCCGCAGTCACTGAGCGGAGAGAGGAGGAGGAGAGTAGCGCCCGCCGTTACGGCGAGGGCTCACGAGCGCCCTCACGCGTCGGAATGCGGAGCGCCCGCTACGCGAGCGAGAGCTCTCCCGCCCGAAGTGGAGAGGAGGCGCCCACCACCCGCAGTAACTGAGCGGAGAGAGGAGGAGGAGAGTAGCGCGCGCCAATCTCCCCCCGTTGCTAGGGAAGACGAGGAGGAAGACGAGGAGCGCGCGCCCCCGCAGCTGTTGCTATGCGGACGACGGCGGCGGACGATTCAGGCTCGCTTAAGAAGTGCATTCGCACTTAAAAAAGGGCCTACAGAAAGTCAACTCGAACCAACGATCCTGATGACTGGCAGAATTACAAACAGATTTCTACTTTTACTGAACAAACAATACGTGAGGCGAAACATAAGTATTTTAAAGGAGCCATGAAGAGAAAACACAAGTTTGGTTCATTCGAAAGATTGCCTCCTTAGAACCATAACGACACCACTTATAACGCAAACTTCGCTCAAATAAGCTACATAATTAGGAAAAAAGGAAATGACCATGCGACCCACCAGCTCATTTTCCGCAACAGAACCTGTGATGTCACTTGGGAATGCTCTGCGATTGGCGGAGGCCGGCAAAAGCAAACGCACGTTAGGCAGGGCTTACAGCTTGCATAGCGAGCTAAATGCCCATGAAACATATTGCACATTCTTTTTATGACAAAGAACGGTGGAGTAAACGGTTGAAGGTCCGAACGAACTCGCAAGCGTGTGCGCCAATGCGTACGAAACTAGCGCTGCTAGCGCCGGCCGAGCTCGACATCTTGCCGTCGCGCAGACGAATTTTCGGGTTCGAGGCTCTTCGGGGCCAATGAACCGTTCAAGCACGCACAGCCGCGAACTTGCTTCGTATCGTAATCCCTTCACAGGAGGTTGGCCGTCATATTGCCAACCAGCAAAGGTAAAAATAGAAACGAGGGGAGTAAGGAACAGCAAGAAGCGACGAGATAGTGCCAGTCGTCGCGTAAGTTTCGAATGGTGTTGGCTTGCTGCTGTCGTTACGAGCTCGTTTCCAGTTTACAACCACTAAAAACTTCAGTTTGTTCGAGTACTTTACAATAAAATTTCGTTGCTGCGTTTTGAAATGCCCATGTAGTACGGGCAAATCGTCGAGGGAGTGCGACATCCCCGCCAGTGAGGAGATCTCCTTTCATGTGCTGCCCAACGACGAACCTAGGCGAAGCAAGTGGCTACGTTTTGTGAACTTTGCAAACGGAGGAGAAAGAGAGCTAAAGGAAGTACGAGTGTGCTCGCTTCATTTCCGAGGAAGTGATTACGGCAGGGACCCTTACGTTAGCTCACTCCTGGGACATGCTGGCGCTCGTCGCCGACTTCGTCAAATCGCTCTGACCTTGGGAAAAAAAATGCCGTAAACACCGCGCATTGACGCTCGTATCTTTCTGGTCGAAGCAGAGAGCTCGCGCAAACGGCTTTCCATACACGACACCGGCCAACTGGCATAAGTGATACTGCTACTCAAATTGAACTATTATTAACCGTAATCAAAATACGGCACATACGTACCAGTCTTTATTCGTTCGTCGCGACGGGGCTGACGAGGCAGCGGTGCCGACGGCTGGGCGTTCGTCTGTTGTGGCTATCGCGGAATGGTCGCTTTCCCGTCCACCGCGTATCCCACAACTCTTGCCGCTCGTGCACTTAGAAGCATTGAGCGTTTTTGTGGTGTGAGGTTGTTAAATACAAGCCCGAGCTCCTCGGCGAGAGTTTTGTTCTCCGGATCAGGCGATTCCATGACTAGGGCTGCGGGTGCACTAGGTTTTACTAGTATTTTTAAAATGGCCGCCGTCTCGATCGACTCCCGCGTGTGGGTGCTATATGGAGTCGACATACTAAGTATCTGTTTCATGGACCGGCTCTATGACGGCATTGTACACGTCACGGAAAGTTCAATTTTAGCGGGAGATTTAAAATTTTGGCTTAAATTGCCTTATTTCTCAGTGAATAAAGCATCATTTGCTTCCGGGAAAGCGCTTGGGATACTATGAAACACCTAATCTTTCGAATAAAACAAACTTTTGTTTTCTCTTCATGGCTCCTTTAATGTTACGCTCCCAAGCATTATGAAAAGCGACCCAAGCAAATTCTGGAGCATTATAAACCCGAAGAACAAAAACGCGGTACCCGTCCTAACGAATGGAAATGGGGATACGTTATGCTTGCAAGAATGTGCCGAAGAATTTAACAGAGCCTTTACCCAAGTTTTTACTTCCGAGCTGCCTTTAAATGGCTCTTTGGAGCCGTCGCAACCAAGCATAGCTTCTAGTTTTACGCCGATTGTAATCACAGCCCATGGCGTGGCATGCGCTATCGACCACCCAGCTGCTAAGACTAGCCCCGTCCCTGATGGTATAACAGCGAGGCTCTTGAAAATAACTTCTCTTTACTTAGCTTACCTGCTTTCGTTGTTATTTCAGCAATCCCTACATTCAGGTTGCTTGCCGGACGATTGGAAATTTGCCCATACCCTACCATTTTTCAAATATGGCGATCGGTCTGATCCCCTTAACTATAGGCCTATTTCACTTACTTCAATCAGCTGCAAGTTGCAAGAACATATTCTTTTCACGCATGTTGTAACCCACCTTAACCAGAATAACTTCTTCATTAGCAATCAACACGGATTTATGAAACATTTCTCATGTCAGACACAACTTTTTGAGCTGGTCACTGATCTCCACGTTTCGCAGCACAGGTTGTTTTGTACCGATGCCATTTTTGTCGATTTGTCTAAGGCTTTCGTTCGGGTTTCACATCAGCGTCTAATGCTTAAAATTTGTAACCTTAATCTGGATGACAAAACAACCGACTGAATTTGCAGTTTTTTTAAGAAACCGTTGGCAATCTGTAAGATTAAACGACCATGTTTCTAAACCTGTGGGTGTCTCATCAGGAGTCCCCCAAGGGTCCGTACTATCCGTACCAAGGCCCTTTACTATTTCTAATTTATATAAACGACCTCGCATGTAACATTTCCTCGTCCATCCGTCTGTTTGCCGACGACTGAGTAATATATTGAGAAATAGTAACTTCCGATGACGTTTCTACACTCCAGCATGATTTATTTACTCGAACTGAATGGTGCGAAAAATGGCTGTTGAAAATGAACGTAGAAAAAACTAAGCATGTGCAATTTTCTTCTATGACAAGATCAGAAACTTATAATTACTTAATCGATAATGCCAAAATTGAATCAGTTTCATCCTTCAAATATCTTAGAGTTACATTCACCTCCGAATTAAAGTGGGCCCCCCCTATAGAAAAACCCACATCAAAGGCGTGTAATAGGCTCGGCCTGCTCAAGCTTCGCCTCTATCTGGCTAATTCAGAGACACGGCTTCACGCGTATAATACTCTTATCTGCTCTTCACTAGAATACGCGCAAATCATCTGGCATCCACATCAAATGTGTCTGCCTAACATGGTTGAATCCGTAGAGAACAAGGCCGCACAATTCATTCTATCATCGTACTCAAGATACCAGAGTGTATCTGCCTTGAAGGACGAACTCAATCTGCCCCCTCTCACCCAACGCAGGAAGTTTTCAAGATTAACTTTTTGCCACACCCTGTACCATCATCCAACACCATTCGTTCGCACATTTATCCTTCCGGCACCATATACGTCCCCCCGCACCGACCAGAATCACAGTTAGCCCAATTTTTGCCCGAAAAAACAAATATCAGAACTCCCCCCTTGTCTGGCAGTCAACGAATGGAATTCTTTACCTAGTAGCCTAGTGCACCAAGCAGACGCCTCTTCTTTTCAAACCGCACTCCTCGTTTTTTTAGCGATTCAAAATACCCTGTAACTGTCTTCATCATGCTCATCTTTTCCAGGCTCTAAATGGGTGTTCCTGCCTTTCAAATACCAGATTTTCTGTCACTTTTACACTTTTTGTTTTTTGGATATGATGTTTCACGCTGTATTTTGCAATTATATACTTTTTGTGCATTTATGATATTCTAATGTCACTTTTGTTGTGTTGATTCTTTTCTTTTTACAATATTGTATGTTGTGTCGGTTTTTAACTCATCCCCCCCATGTAATGCCCACTTGGGTTCTTAGGGTACCTAAATAAAATAGAAGAAATAATATTCTCAAACATTCGGTGTCACAAAGTCGAGCGTACGGCGCCTAAACGTATCGTACAGCTTTTTAATATTACTCGACAGCGCCTAATTCTTGTGACGCAGTCGTCCTATACATTCTATTTATGTTCTATTCGCCCTGGGGAAACTCTGGAACTCCCTGGAACGAGGCGACGGTAACTCCGTCCACCCCCTGGCTCGCCGACAAGAAAATAACAAAAACAAAATCTCCGCCTCTCAGCTTCGTCGAAGCTTCGCCACTTTCGAGGGGGCGAGCGCAGCTTTCCCAGTGCCAAGTCGCGCCGATGATTCCAGAAGGGAGAAAGAGGGAAGTTGTGCGCTCGACGGCAGTGGGCGCGTTGTGCGTTGTTCTCTCTCCCTCTCCACGCCGGCGCAGTTATAAAAAGAGAATCCGCGCCGAAGCAAGTTAGTTACGTTTCGCCTCGAGATGTGACGAAGGCTTCTGCCCGTGTTTGCACCACCACCACCGACCTGCGCCCTGAAGGACTCCAACGTACTCCCGGGCCTCGAATCACTCTGATCGTCTCGGATGGCCTGGCCTACGACGAAGCCACGCTTCACACGTAGCCGAATCACCCCCGAAAGCGGTGCATTGTCCGGCCCGGTGGGTGCATATTGTGACACTTTGTCTCTCGTATGCATCGAACTGTTTTTATTTTATTTACCTTTCCTACCTCGCAATATTCATGGTTAAAGCTCGTTGTTGTACATTTTGTATTTGACTGTTTCCCGCATTTCTATTTGTTGTAAGTTACCTCTCGTCAACGTTACATGTCTTCGTTCTTGTTCAGTGTTTTTTGTCTGCTCAAATATAATCTGTCGTTGATTCCTTCAAGGATCTGACTCATTCTTACCACTCTGGTCGGCGAAAGCCGCACATCAGACCGCCACCCCCTTCGTCACCTGTCCCCTATAGAATCGGTGAGGTTGTTTGGTCGCCCAACTCCCCATAGCTTCTATCAGCGCACACAATTAGGAAAAGGGTGACAATGATTCACTGCAATAAAGCCTGTAAGATATTTTAAATTAAAAAAATGTAAACATCCCCCTTGCGAGGGGCACGATCAAATGCAGAGCATTTCCGGGGGCACACGACGTTAAGTAGTTTGCGTTACGTTATTGTTCTATTGCGTAGCACCACTGGTTGAAGGTCTTGATTCCATCTCGTGCAACGGAGACTCGACGACGGCAACTGCTGACGAGAGAGCGCGGCGATGAGTGCGTTCCAGCCTCGCCGACACCCGCCTTTATCACGCCACGATCGCGCCACGCGCGCGCGATGCTGACGTCACGATCACGCCACAGATGTTGATCCCGCGACGGGCGCGCCCCCACCTGTTGGGCGCGAACCGACCGCGCAGAGAGCGCGCGATGCGAGCTGAGAGTAGGCGAGGAGGAGCGGGGGAGAGGGGGAGAGGGCGCACCTGCGAGCGATGCGGACTACTACGGACGCCTAGAACGGGTGACATCGTGAGTTAAAGAAACGCTCTGCATTTAAAATAATCAATTACAAAAGGACGCTAAAGTTGTTCGCAAACGTTGAGGGATTACTTGTGCGAATTGACGTCTGGAGACTCTTGGGCATGTTTCGACCACTCTGGTTGCTTTTACGCCACCTTATGTGTTATATAAAATGAATTCGCAAGTGCTGCCCCTCTGTCTCCATCCCCCTTCTTGATTTTAAAGACGTCCGTGTGAAGCTCACTCGAGCAGTCTTGGCCTGATTGCGCGGCTCGCCCACCCTCTGACAGAGTCAGTCAGTCGGCCGGTCGCTGGCGGGTCAACGCAATTCGTTCGCACAGTTCAAAATGAGCCAACAATGTTTCTGCCCAGACAAATGCTACGTTGGTACGTCCGTTTGTATATAATGTTGCATTAGGCTTAGTACAGTCTATAAAGTAGAAGTAGCTCTGCACAAGCACGCATGCAGCCCTTCGATGAGTTTGCTTCAGTGGAGTTAAAGCTGCATATACCAGTGCCGCGGGTTCTCTAGTAGAATGTTTGGCAAAGTAAAGGCAGGAGAAGAGTCACCGAAGTTAGTAAAGGTAATACGTGTATAAAATCACTTGAAACGTTTGCAGTAAATCGTAAAACCAATGTATTGGAAGACATTTTTTTGCGCAGAGTAGACAGGCACAGCAGTAGGCAGCTCGACCACACTTTGCGATGGAGTTTTCTGCCTGAGCCTCTGGTCATCACATATTCGTGTAGATTTGGATCCGCTAACTGACCAAGCTCTGTTCAAAAAATGCTCGTTTAGGCTGCTGGGAATGGTTAAACAAAAAAAAACAACAGGGTTCACTATATACATATTTTGATTCGTCTCCCGACACACATGCGGCTATGGCCGAGTTATCAAAAGCATTAGGTGTAGTGCGTCACATTGAGAAAGTTCGAGTCCCAATTGTACGTGTTTTTGGAGGCAATTTAATGTTGTTAATGTGAATATTTCAATAACGCGTTCACATTTTCGGCTGCAGCGTTAATTGCTCTGCGAGCGAGTTGGCAGTCTGTGTGCAGACTGGCAGTGACACGCTTCTGGCAAGTTCTTTTTGGCGTGTTGTTTACACAAGCGACGATAGGTTGCGGGCACAGTGCCGAATCAGCCAGTTGTCGGCCTGGTGAAAACACGCCTCAGACGACCCAGGGACGAGCCAAGCTGGCGCCAAAGCTAGGGCTGAAGCCCTTGGCAGTTGAGCGTCTCCGGTGACGTGAAAGCCATTGCGTACGTTTTACCTAGTGAACGTTGCGTTATAAGCGATTCTGGCGGGCTCAGGTCGGCCATCCACAGCCGACAATGTGGTATAAGCGTGGTATGCCGATTCCTGAGATATCAAGAATGCCCAACCAACGACAACATCGGATGCCATGCATGTTGTTTCAATAGGGCACGGCAGCACTCCGTAGGGCACGGCAGCACTACGAGCATGCGGATCGCTAATCCGTTCCTTCTTGTGCAGCATATCACCGTAGTCCTGCTGATACCATGGGCAGCGCTGCCAGTGACGTATGTTGGGGCAAAGAAAGTCGACGATTATAACTGCCTCGGATCGCAGTTACGGTTTCCACCGTGTCTGCCCGCCTGCCAGAGACATGCCACAGCCCCAACAACTTCCGGCCTTGCTGCATCCGTCATCATTCGTCCAGTTCCGCAATCGACCTCAACGCCTACCAGTATAAATATACCGCTCCCAGGGCCAGCGATCATAGGGCACGGCAGCACTGCGAGCATGCGAATCGCTAATCCGTTCCTTCTTGTGCAGCATATCACCGTAGTCCTGCTGATACCATGGGCAGCGCTGCCAGTGACGTATGTTGGGGCAAAGAAAGTCGACGATTATAACTGCCTCGGATCGCAGTTACGGTTTCCACCGTGTCTGCCCGCCTGCCAGAGACATGCCACAGCCCCAACAACTTCCGGCCTTGCTGCATCCGTCATCATTCGTCCAGTTCCGCAATCGACCTCAACGCCTACCAGTATAAATATACCACTCCCAGGGCCAGCGATCATAGGGCACGGCAGCACTACGAGCATGCGGATCGCTAATCCGTTCCTTCTTCTTGTGCAGGTAAGGAAACAGTATGGCTCATGCATTCGTTCGGATAACCGCTTCTTAATAGTGCTGCCGTGCCCAGGGCTGCTGCTTTCGCAAGTGTGCAGTTTGGTGCCTTGTCTCAGGGAACTGCTACTGTTGTCTGGCGATGTTGAGACAAACCCGGGTCCTGAGTTAGCTGTGATATCAAAACAGCTTCAGCACATTGTTGAAGAACTCAAAGAAATCAAAGAAGAGCGACTGACTTCGATTGAGTCGAAGTTAGAATTGCTGACTGCCCTTGACAGCAAAATTTCAAGTTGCGTGACCCAAGTCTCTAATCTCCAGAGGACAGTGGCGGACCTGGAAATGACAGTGGACGATCTCGAAAATCGCTCGAGGAGATCAAATCTTATTGTGTATGGCGTGGACGAGGACCCAAACGGTTGTGAGGATTCTTTAGATCAAGTAATTAACAGTAAGGTTATAACAGGCTTGTTGAAAATGAACCCTATTTCTATCGAACGAGCACACAGGCTTGGGAAACCTAACAGTGAAAAAACAAGGACAATCATTTGCAAGCTCCTGGACTACCGTGATAAAGAGAGTGTCCTAAAGAATTGTTGCCGTCTGAAAGGTTCCAATATTTCCATTGGTGAAGATTTTTCTGTCCGTGTGCGAGACATCCGAAGGAAGTTATGGAACACTGCAAAGGCAAACAAGGAATCGGGCGACAAGTTTTTCCTTGTGTACTACAAAGTGAAGATTAACAAAGTTATTTACCGATGGGATGATGCTACAAATGATAAAGTACCGCTATTAACCGGTCCTATTGAATCATCTGCTCCAAAAAACCCTCAAAGCGAAGGACCGCACCTGCGAAGCCGCCGGCAACAGCAGCAGGCGAAATAAGATTTGTGAATGTTAACTGCCGTATCATTCTCAACAAAGCAGAGTCCCTGGAATGTGTGCTACTTGGGCTCGATCCTCACTTCGTAGCTTTAACGGAAACCTGCCTAACAAAAGAAGTTCTTGATCACGAAATAGCACCCCCCCCACTACGCAGTCGTGCGTAAGGATAGGCCTACACGAGGCGGGGGCGTTGCGCTCTTAATCAAACGTGACATCACGTTCACGGTGCTCCCTGAAGTCGAAAATGTTGAAGCTATTTTTTGTAGATTAGAGCTCGGTTCATGCTTTCTTATTGTCGGATGTTGTTATCGAAGCCCATCGGCGGTATCAGGATTTATGCCGTCACTCTACCATTATATGGAACGGCACGTGCTGAGTGCGAGACTGGTCTTGTTAGGGGATTTTAATCTTCCTGACATCAACTGGCAGACGATGCAGTTCCACTCAGCTAGTGCTGAAACCCTCATAGACACTATGCTCCGGTTTAATCTCTCGCAAATAGTAGATAGGCCTACACGTGTACAGGGCAATTCTGCAAGTATACTCGATCTTGTATTTCTGAGCGACCATTTCCCGTCAGAGAAAACTAGCTTTGACGTACTGAATGGCCTTTCAGATCATAAGCTTATCTTCTGCAGCGTTCCTCTCAAAGACGTACAAATTCCTAGAAAGTCCTACATTACATACCCAGACTTCAGTTCTGCAGATGATACCAGTATATTAAATCACCTAATTATTGAACTCGATGTTTTCAGAGATCTTTCAGAGACCCCAGTTACTGATATTGACGCGCTTTGGCGAAAGTTCAAAAGTATAATTTCTCAATGCATAAAAAGCCGCGTTCCTACCAAGACCAAAAAAACTAAATAGCATAACCCATGGATCACTCGGGACATAATCCACGCCAAACGTAAAGTAAAGCGATTGAGGAAGCGCTTGAAATTAAACCCTGGAGACGTAGCAAGGAAAAATCCTAGAAACGCGATTGATGTCATGAAAGCGAAAATTAAAAAAAGAAAAAACTAGCTACTTCGAGACAACGCTACCAAATTTTCTGAAAAACTCTCCCCAGAAGTTCTGGAATTACCTTAAACCTAAAACCTCCAGCAAAACGTCAACCAGCGAAAAGGAAAGCCATGTAAACGCAGACTCACTAAATGAATACTTTAAATCCGTATTCACTGTAGATAACGGTAACTAACCTGAAATGGAACACATTTTCCACAGGCAGATTGACTCACTTACTGTAGACGAGAACGGAATATTTCATGTATTGCTTAATTTAGGTGCAAAGAAAGCTACGGGCCCAGATGATATTCCTAACCTTTTTCTTGTAAGACATGCGGAACTAATGGCGAAATATTTATGCATCCTTTTTAACAAGTCACTATCAACTGGTGTTCTACCACAGGAATGGAAAATTGCCAAGGTTATCCCAGTGCATAAATCAGGAAATACAGATGATTTCACCAACTTTCGTCCGATATCTTTAACATGCACTGTATGCAAAATACTAGAACACGTCATCCTCAAACACATTACGTCATTTCTTGAGAGCGAGAACATTTTATCGCGGTACCAGCACGGCTTTAGGCGAGGTTTATCTACTGTCACGCAACTAGTAGAACTAACGCACGATATATCAAACTGTCTTAATAATCAGAAACAAATTGACCTAATCTTTCTGGACTTTTCGAAAGCCTTCGATACAGTATCTCATGTAAAACTACTCCGAAAGCTGGAAAATGTGCTTGGGGACACAGTCATTGTTAATTGGGTTAACGATTACCTAACTAATCGCATGCAGTACGTAGAATTCAACAATAAGACATCCGCAATCACACCGGTATCATCAGGAGTTCCTCAGGGTTCTGTTTTGGCTCCTATTCTCTTCCTTATTTTTATTAATGATTTACCATCACGAGTACCAGTTAACATAAAACTATTCGCAGATGACTGTGTGATTTACAGCGAAATTAGCACAACAGAAGATAGCGTAGCTCTACAAAACGCCCTATCGAAGGTATGCGATTGGTGCAAGGAGAATCAAATGCTGCTCAACCCCAAAAAGTGTTCGCTCCTGACTGTGAGCAGAAAAAGAAACATTTCCGACATTCTTTATAATATCAACAATAACCCCCTTGCCCGTGTAACGGAGCATAAATACCTAGGAGTTACATTAACCACCGATTACAGATGGGAATCACACATTAACAACATCACTTCTTCGGCATTGAAACGCCTGTTTATGCTCCGACGACGACTGCGACAGGCACCACCTCACGTAAAGCTATTGGCCTACACGACGTATGTCCGGTCCGTACTTGAATACGCCAATATCGTTTGGGCCCCTTATACTAAAGAATTAATAAGTTGGAAGGTGTCCAAAGAAAAGCGGTAAGGTTTATCTTTAACCGATATAAAATGAGCGACTCTCCGACACAGCTATTAAAACAAGCTGGCCTATTCACCCTCGATAATAGAATCAAGATGGCCAGATTAAAATTTTTGTTTCAACTAATTCACGGTCACCTAAATTTAGAGGCCTCAAAGTATATATCCGTTGATCGTACAAGGCTAACCAGACTAAAACATCCCCAAAGGCTAACAGAATACCGGTTCAATGTAGACTGTTTCAAGTATGCTTTCTTTCCATTAGCAATAAGGGAATGGAATTCTCTAGGCAACTCTATAACTGGTACCAAGAGTTTAACAGAGTTTTTAAGACTGGTAGAAATGAAAATTAACGCGATGTGACTATTACTTGTTATCACTCAAGTGAAAGTGTGTATCAACTCATTTGTGCATCATCTTTTCACGAAATCACGAATTTTTGAAAAGATTTGTAATGAAGAGCATTAATCAGTAATCCCGTACGCAGAGGAATGTTGTAACCTGTATTATCAAAGCATGTACGGTATGTTACATATGAAAAATGCATGCGTTCCTAGTTAATACTTATTCTATGAAGAGAGTATAATGTGTACTACAGTCCACCGATTGTGTAACCCTACAGTGCTTGAAAAACTCTGACACGTACTGTGTATATGCCCTTCCTGCGAGAATCCCGTGAGGGATTGGCAGTATGTTTAAATAAATAAATAAATAACGGAAAAAGCAACTGGTATGACCTTGAACGTTCGAATTCGTGTGGCCACATCGCAGGAAGAATACGCGTCACTGCTGTTAGTTGTTGCGGCCGTCGCCTAGTTCCCTTTTGTTTCTTCTTTGGAGCTTTAAAATTAAATTATGCTTTATGGACTGTGTTGTAGCATCAGCCGAGCCGGTTTCTTTCAGGAACAGCCTTTATTCCGAGGCGCACACTGGCAGCCTCAACGCAACAACCCCCAGCCGCGTACAATGCATGCGCTTATCTACACCGGAGGCATCAGTGACGCATGCGCATCAGCACCAGTACGTCGGCGCTTCCAGCCAACATAAATAATGATAACGCGGCGCGAGCGCGACATGACATTCCCACCCACTTATTTAAAAACAATCATAGCCCCAGCGCTCTGGAGGTCGCCTATCCCGGGCACTCCGTCGTACAGTTTGTGCGTGGTCTCGGGGCTCAACTTGGGTTGTAGGTTCCGGTTGGGCATCCGGCTGGGAAACCGGGGTTGCCGGGCACAGAACCTCCGATGCATGTGGCAGGTCAATTTCTGGAATGACTTGTGGCTCCTGTGGCTGATCTCAACAAGAACGTCGCAAATGGTCTGCGTGCACATATCGTACTTTGTTGCCAACACATACCAAATACGTGCAAGAAGACTTCACTTGCGTCACTTTACCAGGGAACCATTTCGCAACTTCCCCCCTCACAGAACGCACAAGTACTCGATCACCAACTGCAAACGACCGTGGCCCCGCTCGGCGCTTATCGACCGACATTTTAACTCTTTCCACCTTTTGTGACATAGTGCTCGCCACATTTGTGTGCAGTAATGATAACTGAGTCCTCAGTTTCCGGTGCAGGAACAGTTCTGCGGGAGTTTTCCCTGTGAACGTATGGGGCGTTGTTCGATAACAAAACATGAAATTATCGATCCTGTGTTGCAAAGACCTCGTGGTTGCTTTTTCTTTGTCTTCACGTAACTGTTTGAGCAGCGCCTTTTTTGTTGTTTGTACAGCGCGCTCAGCAGCCCCATTCGATTGCGGGTGGTAGGGAGGCGTAAGCAGATGCCTGACGCCATTTGCCGTTAGGAAAGTTTTAAATTCTACCACGCGGAACTTAGGCCCGTTATCAGTTACCACAGCAACTGGCAAACCATGCGCTGCAAACAAAGAGCGTACAACTTCGACAGTTTTTGTGGAAGTTGTGGAGGTCATGAGTTTCACTTGTAACCACTTTGAGTAGGCGTCAATCGCAATCAGCAACATCTGACCTTCCCTCTCTGCAAAATCCAAATGCACCCTCTCCCACGGGTGCTCACACAACTGCCAAGGCGAAAGTGGGGCTGGTTGTGCCGCAGGAAGCACACTCTGGCATATTTTGCACTTGCGCACTGTTTGCTCGAGAGCTTCATCCATCCCTGGCCACCATACCATTGAACGGGCTAGCGCTTTCATCCTGGTTATTCCCAGGTGTTGTTCGTGCAACAGGTCCAGCACCACATTACGCAAACACTCAGGAATCACAACCCTGTTTGTCCATACAACGCATCCATCATCGACGGAAAGTTCAAAGCGTCGAACCTAAAATGGTTTCAGTTCGTCTGAAACAGTCTTGGGCCAACCATGCCATATCGTGTCTCGAGCCACTCTTAACAGCTTGTCTCTGCCTGTCTCGCGATCAATGTCTTTAGCTGTCAACGGCAGCTCAGCAAGTGGAGAAAAATAAAAAATATCTTCCACCTGCTCTTCAGAGTCCGCCAGAGGCAGCCGAGACAAAGCGTCAGCATGGCTAATTGCTGTTCCAGGCTTGTGACTTATCTTGTACTGGTAATTCGCCAGGAATGCTAACCAGCGGTGTATCCTGCCTGTAGCAACAGCGCCTGCTTGACGTTTTGGATCGAACAGGCTAGTTAGTGGCTGATGGTCTGTTAATACCTGAAATGTTCTGCCGTACAAGTACTTGTGAAATTTTTTTTACGGCGAACACAATGCTTAACGCTTCTTTCTCAATTTGCCCGTAGTTTCGTTCCGCTCTCGAAAGGGATCGAGATGCGAAGGCAATCGGTTTTTCTTCACCATCTACTCTGTGCGATAGCACCGCTCCCAGTCCATATTCTGACGCATCACAAGTAAGCTGTATTTCTTTTTTCACATCGTACAGCTGCAGAACACTCTTATCAGTCAGCAACATCTTGCATTTTTCGAATGCGTCGTCGCAGCGACGTGACCAGTGCCATGCAGTCTCTTTGCGAAGCAACTGATGCAAGGGTTCTACCACAGTGGCTAGATTTGGCAAATATTTCGCGTAGAAGTTAACCATCCCAAAAAAGCTTTCAGTTGAGTCTTATTTGCAGGCTTTGGCGCGTTCTTGATAGCCAACACTTTTTCTGAGGTGGGGTGTAAGCCATTTTTATCAATTTCGTGCCCCAAGTACGTTACTTTTTGCTCGAACAGCCTGCATTTTTCGGCGTTCATCTTTATACCGTGCGTACTAAGGCGCATGAGCACTTGCTCCACTCTGTCTTTGCACTCTTTGTGCGTTTTGCCTGCAATTATCACGTCGTCTAGATAGCAGGCTGTGCCTGGCATTCCGTGCAGGATCTGATCCATCACAGCCTGGAAAACAGCCGGGCCACTCGCTACGCCATAAGGCAATCGCCGGAACCTGAAAAGGCCCAAATGCGTGTTGACAGTGAGCAATTCCTGTGCTCGCTCATCCAGTTCGAGTTGCAAATACGCCTGGGAAAGGTCAATGACCGAGAACACGGTTCCGCCTTGCAGTGCTGCGAAAATATCCTCGGGCACAGGCAGAGGATAATGATCCAATTCTATAACCCCATTCACTGTGCAACGGTAGTCGCCACAAATCCTCAGACCTACGCCATCCTTTTTAGGTACGATCACAAGTGGTGTGGCCCAAGAACTGTGCCTGACCCGATAGATTATTCCCGCTTTTTCCAGCTTCGCAAGTTCCTGTTCAACCCGCTCGCGAAGAGCGTACGGCACTGGTCGCGCCTTACAAAAGACGGGACACGCTCCTTCCTTGAGTACAATACTAGCTTTGAATCATTTTATCGAGCCGTACCCCGGTGCAAACACATCCCGATATTTCTCGGGCAGGGGCACTTCAGCGTCAACTGCTTTCACTCGCACTACTTCTTGCCATTTTATCTTTATCTTCTCAAGCCAGTTACGCCCGAACAAAGAAGGCATTCTTGCTCCCTCAGTTTCTTTAGCGATAACCAGGGGCAGTCGCATGCTTTGGTCATGGTATTGCACAGTTACATCCACGATACCTTTTATCGGTACTGGCGTGCCATTGTAGGTTACGAGTTTCACATTAGCTTTCCGGAAACTGGCTTTTGGAAAATGCGTCGCGAATTCGGCTTCCGACATCACAGACATAGCTGCGCCAGTGTCAAGTTCCATAGCTACTTCTTTTCCGTCTAACTCTACGTTGACTACAATGGCAGGCGTTCCCGAGCTGCGGTCCGTGTGACAAATCGTTAGCAATTCGTTATCAGAGCCCTCGTTTAGCAGCTGGTTCATTTCTTTCGTTTTACACATTTTTGCAACATGTCCTTTCTTGTCACACTTAAAACAAGTACTGTTCAAAAATGGACAACTTACAGGGGCATGGGGCCCTCCACACCGGTGACATGGTTTCGACCCGGGGTGAAAAGTCTTTGGCTCTCCTTTTTTCCGCGTGCCGGGCTTAGGGGGCGTGGCTCGGTTGAACGGTGCTTTTCTCGCCGCTGGCCGCGATGTCGTGGCTTGTCGTTGCCAGTGCACTTCGGTGTCGCCAGGTGCACGTCCAGCGTTGTTACCAGTGAACACTTTCTTCGCGTCTTGCGTTGCGGTTTCCATGGCTGTAGCAATGCTGCAGGCCCGGTCCCAGGTAAGTTCAGCATCCGTCATGGCCAGAAGTCGGCACCGTATGGCATCCGCTTGTATCCCGGCAATGAGACGGTCTCGAAGAGCGTCCTCCAGGAACGCGCCGAACTCGCATGTGGCCGCCAATTTCTTTAGCTCGACCACGAACTCCGTCACGCTCTCGTGTGCCTCTTGCTTACGTTGGTTGAAGCGGTATCTTTCCGTGACCACTGAACGTTTTGGAGCGTAGTGCTTTTTAAGCACGCTGGTAGCTTCTTCGAAAGTTACCTTGCTCGGCATTTTTGGCAGGAGCAGACTGCGGAGAGTGACGTAAGCCTTTTCCCCGATGGCTGTCAGGAATAGCTGCAGCTTCTTCTCCTCCGCGATGTCGTTGGCGGTGGCGAACAGCTCGAAACGCTCGAGATAAACATCGATGTTTCCGCTGTCCGGCTGGAACTCCGGAAGCTTGCCGAAGTTAGAAGCCATCATCGCTGCCGGGGCTGTGGCCATCTTCACTGCGTCGTGACGAATCCCATCCTCGTCGCCAGTTTGTTGTAGCATCATCCGAGCCGGTTTCTTTCAGGAACAGCCTTTATTCCGAGGTGCACACTGGCAGCCTCAACGCAACAACCCCCAGCCGCGTACAATGCATGCGCTTATCTACACCGGAGGCATCAGTGACGCATGCGCATCAGCACCAGTACGTCGGCGCTTCCAGTCAACATAAATAATGATAACGCGGCGCGAGCGCGACATGACAGACTGGATGAACGACGAGACCTGTGTTTATTTAATCCACTGCATTCAATCCAACCAAACAGAAAAGGATAACAAATTCCCTCCAGTGTCTTTTTAAAGAAACCAGATGAAGCAGCGCCGACCCACCAATCACTTTCCGCAATTTGTGTATGATTTGCACACAATATTGGTGGTGTCAGGGGGGCCGCAAACCTACGTGAGCGCCAAGAGATATGACGATGTGACTGTGATGGCCCATCTAGGTCCCTTCAATAGTGCTTACGCGCAATTACCACACAGATAACTATTTTTAGTACTCGCCCACATAACGTAACTCCCAGGCATATTACGTAATGTGCACAAAAATTTGGAAGTTTTTCAGTATCTCTTGAGGTTTTTCGGTTAAAATCGTTTTTCGCTGCTTGAATGGTGCCTAGCGAGTTACCAAAGGACACCTATAAACGCAGCAAAGTTGTGTTTTCTAATCATGGCCCGTGGATTAAAAAACCGTTTTCAAGCGCCTTCCGTTCTGATTTCGCTTTTCTGCTTCAAAAGAAATTTATTTTCTTGCAAACAACTCAAACTTCGGTGCTTTTATGCAGCTGGACCAAAAGAAGCGGGTATCCAGGCAATAATTTGCACCAGCACGACATTTTTTTACTGCCGATATTTTGTAGATGGAAACAGAGAAACGGCACGACGGAGCGCATGAAGGGGTCTCACTAACCACCGCCGCTGGACTCGCCGCTGCACAAGTGCGCGTGGTACACGGGAAAGTCCAGAGCCGCCGCTTTTCCTCCACCGCGCAGCCCCCAACAACTTCAAGACAAAGAAGATTGCCTTGCTTCGTCTCTCCTGGCTGTTTGCCCCGTGTACTGGACGTTTCTGCACCCGACGTTTTCAGTAGGCTGCAGTCACCGCCCATCTTAATGATGTTCGGATTTTTATGGCGTAAGGACGACTGAGGGCAAACAGCGCCAGAGGATAGTTACTTTACAAAAGGGATTTTTTGAAATATTCTAAAAAAAATAAACGTAAAAATAAATAAAAGGAATTCAAGATTACTGGTGGAAAGAGCCAGGTTGTCATAATGCGTGATTAGAAATGAAATGTCAACATTTTCACGTCGGAGAGAAACTCAAAAAAGCATTTTATGTAAAATATGGGCTCGTCTTCTTAAAACTATGGTGGGTGTTGGGGAATGCGTTGTCTGTATAGTCTAGGTAATTATTCGTGCGTGTGGTTTTCACTGCGTTTCATGTAATTAAAAAGGGAATGCGGGTAAGGCGTCACCACACCTCCAACACAAGGGTCTTGAAGATCCCGTGAGCAGATATGAGGGCGTTGCATGCATTTTGTGTGCCCTGTCCGTAGTCTAGCCAAAGCGACTTCGGCGTACCTGTTGCGGGTATCAGTGTTTTGTGGTCCCAAGTGCGGTTTGATTACGTATATTTTTTGTCTGCTGCTTCGGTCTAGTATGTTTGCCCTGTTTTACGCAGGTGTTGTTTGATGCGTGGCTTAAGGCCTGTGTAGGGTATCGTGGTTATGTCTACTGTATTCCTGGATGCAGTAGCAGTGGCCCTCTCATCGGCAAACTCATTGACAGCAATCCCAGCCTGTCCCGTCAACCAGCACAGCACCAGATTATGTTGTTGTGGATACATAAACATGATGGTGTAACAAACTAGATTAACGACGTTGTTTATGCTGCGTTTGTCAGATGATAGTTCACGAACACTTGATAAACCTGTATAGATGATGGATGTGGGAGTTTGTTGTAAAATATAGAGAGCGTGTTGTAAAATAGGTAAAATTCCATATACTTTTGCTGAACAAATGGTGGTGTGACGCTTATGGTTCTGCATGCATTCATTAAAGTTCGGACCATGAGCAGCACAATCCTACATAGTGGAGGTTTTAGAAGCATCATTGTAAAACTCCGCTCGTGTATGTTTATGATACAGACACAGAAATTGCTGCAATATTGGAATTCTTAAAACCCTATTTTTGCTAAATTTCATAAAACATTGATCACAAGGCACTGCGGACTTCCCTAGTGGTAAAATACCCGAAAAAGATGATCGGTACACATAAAAAAGACACATTAAGATCTGAAGCTTCCTCCCTCATTTTAACCAAAAAGGGCAGAGGGACAGAGGGGTGATTTACAAACAGCGGAGACGTAGATGTATCATCAAAAAAAGATTGAAAAGGACGGTTATTTAGAGAAGGAATTTTAAAAGCATAAAGCAAGTATATGTACGTCCGTTGGTTGTCAAGGCACCACTTGTTACATCGAAATTGATCATTTGTACCGGGCTAGTACAGAAAGCACCTGACACAAGACGAAGCCCCAAGTGTAGCACTGGGTCGAGCATTTGAAATGCCACTGTAGTTACATTTCATACACCGCACTGCCATAGTCCAAACGAGACCCTGCCAAAGCAGTATACAGGCGCTGCAGGATTTCTTTGTCGACACCATAGGATTGGTGGGAGAGAACCTTAGGATATCCATTAATTTCAGACATTTATGCTTGTGTTCCTTGGTGTGATGAAAGAATGTGAGTTTGTGGTCAAACATAACATCTAAAAACTGGTGCTTTTTCTTCGTAGGAATCGAGACCCCATTAAGAGTAATGTCTGTCCGGATGGACGCAGAGCTTCGTGGAGAACACAACGCAAGTACATTTTTTATGGATTGAGTTTAAAACCATTAGCGTCGGCTTAGCAACCAGGTTTGTGGACGCCAAGCTAGACGTGACGTTCAAGAATGAATATTACATGACTCTAAAGATATCTGGACGTCGTCTATATACATACCGTTCATATTTCAAGGAAACTTCCCAAGAGAGTTCGTTTTAACTGTAAAGATAGTGCAGCTTCAAATTCCACCTTGTGGAACTCTGCCTTGTTAAACGCGCACCCTTGACAGTCCAGTACCGACTCTAACGCGAAACGGTCTCTTCGAGAAGTAACTAGCCAGGGTGTTCCCATATTGCCCGAAAGACCGATTAACTTAACGTCACTAAGGTTGCCCTAACGCCAATCGATGTGAGAGGCTTTATCCATGTCAAAAACACCGTAAGGCAAAACTGTTTGTAAACGAAGGCACCCTTGATATATGATTCAAGTGCCCCCAGTTAGTCATTCGTGGATCGCCCCGCCCTCAAGCCTGCCAGGCAGCTCTCGAGAAGGCTATTGTACTCAAGAATGTACAGGAGCCCCCGGTTATTCTCTGGAGAATCTTACACAGGCACCTACCTAATCAGGGCAATAGGTCGATAGCTGGCGGAAAAGGAAGGATTCTTCCCTTTTTTCAGGAATGCTACAACTACGCAAGTGCTGTATGGAGGTGTATGTTGTGTTGTCTGCGCCCGGAGCTGAATGCTTACATGTGCTTAGAACAGCTTTCAGGTCATGAATCTAAAGCGGGGAGTTGAAAGAAGTGTTCTATATGATTTTGTCACGTAGCGGCTTCTTTTCGCAAGACATTTTCTACCTGATGAACGCGTTTGTGCACTGTGCAGAGCCGAACAAGTGTTGGAAGTGTGCAAGTATGTTCGCTTGGTCTTCCGGTGTGTCCCCTTTTGTTCTCAACTGGGGAAGGCTGCGTGTCTGCTGTTCTGTGAGTTTTCGTATTCAGGTGCATACTTTATGTGTGTCTGTGTATGAATTTATTCATACACAGGAGGAGCGCCAGGAGCGCAAACCTTGTTTTGCAACACGGCGCACACGCTTTCCAAAAGCCTTCACACTCTTCAAGGAAATTAAGTTATCCGATGTGGGGGACCGACAGAAGATACCCCAGTCCTTGTTCGGGGGTCTCGCGCTCGCCTACACTCGCATTTCACCAGCGCCTTTTCGGGTGGCACAGGGAACCAGAAGCTTGAAGAACGGACTTTTCTATGGATTCGAGGATGTTCGCCGTAAGGAGTCGGGCAGCTTCGTCTACGTGTACGTGTGTTGTGGAAGTGTACTGTAGCGTAGATGTTTCTATGTATGTACTCTAGTTTGCTCGAGCTTCACTGAATCTTTTGTGGGAAGGCGAACTGTTGCGCCCTTACCTATGTATGTTAATGTGGTTGGGAAGGGATCACTGCAATATGGGTTTGTCGCCACGTCCCACTCAAGGGATGGAAAGAGTACCGCAGAGCCAATGGCCAAGCAAAGGTACGAATATGTGTTGTGTCCTAAATTATCGTGAGTAGGCTGTTTTTGTTAACAAGGCACGTTGCCGGTGATGTTAGGACCTTTCCAATGAGGCGAACTCGGACACCCGTGCGGGAAGAGCCCAAGAGCGGGTTATTGGCATTGAGGTTTCCAACTAAAAGAGCTGGTTGCAGCAACAAGGTCTATCAGAGCCTCAAAATCTGCTCTTGTTACCCCGTTATCAGGGAGAATGTAGAGGAAGCATACCTTTATTAACCTGTTAAATATAACTGCGAATTATGAGAGCCTCAAGGACAGCGTTCAGATTGATGGGATGACATCCTAAAGATTTCCGGGCGATGATCGCCACACAGCCAGAAGAGTTTGTGCAGTCATCTTTCTCTTTCTGAATACCATACAACTATACAAGAATTTTGTGCGTTCCTAATTTAGATGCGTTTCTTGTAGACAAATGACACTTGGCTGATTTGTGTTCAGTACCTTGCCCAGATCAAGATTTTAAAGAAGGCCTCTACAGTTCCATTGAGCTGTGTTTGCTGTTCCTATTATTTAGAGTAGGAGCTGCGGCAATGTGTATGATTATGTGTTGTCTTTAGGGGCCGTGATTCTATCCTTTTAAGGCTTTTCTGGGCGCTACCCGCCGCGGTGGCTCAGTGGCTAAGGCGTTGCGCTGCTGAGCACGAGGTCGCGGGTTCGATTCCCGGCCGCGGCGGCAGCTTTTCTGATGGAGGCGAAAAGCAAAAACGCCCGTGTGTACGAGATTTCGGCGCACGATAAAGATCCCCAGGTGGTCAAAATTAATCCGGAGCCCTCCACTACGGCGCGCCTCATCGCCTGCGTTGCGTCGGCGCGTTAAACCCCACAATCAGAATCAGAATTTTCTGGGCGCTTTGGCATGGAGACCCGTTTTTGCGCAGCCCTGAAGGCATGAACGGCCCGGCGTCTTGAGAGCACCCGACAAATCGGCCGCCACCGACAAGGGCGTCGGGGGTGCCACGGCGTGCACAGCCAGTGCAGCAGGGGTTGGAGCCGCCGCGGGTTCCTCCGTCTCCATCTCCTCCGGGCCCTCTCGTGTGCGTTGGTCTAGTGGAGGGGGAGCGGTGGTGCCACGATAATCGCTGCTGATTTCGCAAGCTGTGGGGTGGCGGGTTGGGCTGCCGGTGACAACCTAGCGGGGCGTGGGCGTAGAACACTATGTCCCACTCGCGTTTGTGAGTCCCTGCCGATACCAGAAACCTCTCCGCTCCGCGGCGAGCTGCGTCGGCGTACCTCCCCTGGAGAAAGCGGCGAACTTCTTTGGCGCCTACGGGAAGGTGATTTTCTCTGTGATTTACAAGTTGATTATTTGTTTGTCTAGTTTGAACTTCTCACAAGCACTGGAATAGGGTGTGTGAGATCCCTGGCAGGTTGCAAAGGGGAAGATTTCTAGTTCCCAATTATCGCTTGGGTGGTCTTGGGGTGCACGACCCCGTACGCCAGTACGCCACGGCAAGAGTTTGTTGTATGCCCGAACCACTGACACATGAAGCAGCATCGCAGGTTCCGTATGTACGGTCGGAAAGGCCGCTTAATGAATCCTGCATTGACTGACCTAGGAAGAGTTGAGCGGTCAAATGTCAAGATTAGGTGTTTTGTGAGTATTTCTGCGTCGTTTCGACGTGTGGTGATCGGCGCCACTGCTGTCGCGCCCTGATCACTATGGCCCTCGAGCAGATGGGCTTCACTCTTATTTACTAGATCCGAATAAATTATCATACCACGGGAACTGTTAAGGCTGCGATGGGGCGGGATCTCGACGCCAACATGGACCATTGCCGTTTGCAAAAATAGGATTATTGGATTGCTGTTTTTGTCGACCGGAATCAGGAGTTCTCCCGTTTTGAGTTTTTTAGCCCTATACGACTTGCCGATAAGGTTTTTAATAAACTTGGATATCAGAAACACACACTGGACAGTTATTGGTTCTGACTTATCAAGTGATTCCATAATCGAAAAGCGCAAGAAATTACCGGCCTTTGGCAGCGAGATCACAGGCAAAAGAGAAAAGGGAACGTCAGTGCGGCCCCTTTTTAGGGACCGATTTTGTTGGCGGCGAGGGGGGGGGATTTCAAAATCCCACATGGCATGTATTCAAAGCAGACGACAGGGTTTTTTATTCTCAGACCTTACCCTGAAAGCTTGATAGGTCCCGGAGATCCCTGCCTGACAAACATACACAGCGCCCATCGGCCGGAGCTTGACAGCCATCATTAAAAGATTTTACCATTCACTTTAGAACTCGTTACCAGGGTTACAGTGTGAGTATGGGGGCTTGGGGTCCACGGTGTCGCCAATACCGTCACCATGAATACTCAAGGGGCCCCGTGCGGGGACAACTGCCATCCTCAAATCTTCGTTACTTCCTCCAAAAAAAAAGTGCTCCTCTTGGTGTGTAGTATCTTCCTCAAGGATCATAAAGCGGCACTCGCCTGGAAAGAACTGCAAGCCCCCGAAAAAAGAAACAACAGATGGCTGGATAGAACATTGATGTGCGACAGCGGGGGTCGTCATGTTGACGGGTACAAAGTAGAAAGACTTCCCCAATGAAGCGGTCACAGCAGCATCCTTCTCTTTAGAGCGCGTGAGAGAACAGGTGCCCACGACTTTACTACCAGTGGTAAAGTATTGTCCGTGCCAGAAACATTCTTCGAGAGTGTTGGCATACACCCTACCATATGTGGTTTAGTAGGAAACCGCAGAGTAAGCCTCATGATCAGTAAATTAGAATGCGTTTGCATGATTTGTCACAAGGTATTGGAACGTAGAGTTATTAGCTCGCATCGGCATTGGCTGTTGCATCTTGCACTTGCGGGCAAGGCTGTACGGTGATAACTGCTTAAATAGCATATCAAAAGATATCCAAATTTAACCTGTTTTAAATTTACCACACCAATCAGTGCAGATTTCAATATCATGTTTTTGGTTGCGCCTTTTGAAACTTGCCACTGCGGTGGTACGTAGCAGATGAAAAAATAAAAAAAAAACGATAGAACTATGGAGACACGCGAAATATGGAGATGATTTTTGTGAGGATGATTATGGTGGCATTTTTAACCGGGCCCAACCCCTGTCCGCTTGGAACCGGCCTTTATCAGTGCGCCCAACACAGGACCCGCGGACGTGCCAGAGGTTCGTGCACTCTTACCATTCCGGAGCTGGTTCTTGGGAACAACTTGTCCACCACTGCTCTGGAAGGACCACCGCTCCGGTTGTGGCTGCTGCCCCAGGCCACCCAGTGAATCTCAAGGATGTCGGCGTCGTTGTATGCCGGGTAACCTAATTTTATTATGTTACCCACATCGGAGACAGGGTAAGGTTTGGCGGTGTCATCTTTCAAGTCGTAGTTGTCGTTGATCCAGCCCTGTAGTGGGGATGAAAAAAAAAATTACCAACACGAATCACTATGAAAACCAGCTCCCATTTCAAGAGGACTTTGGTTTGAGCTAGTTGGTGAATTTTTGTGATTAAAAAACAGCGGGGAAAAAACACAGCACAATAAAGGAACGACAAGCAGACAGCGCTGTCCTGTCTACTTATCGTTCCTTTTTTTCTGGTATTTTTCCGCGCTGTTTTTCAATGATGAACAGTTCCCATTTTTTATTGTTGTCCCCATTCTCCTCAAAGGGGCAATGAAACTACTAGAAGTCACACTTAGAGCAGTCATTGTGGAGGCAATAGAGCACCCTCATGTAGGGTAAACACGAGGGGAGGCGACAGGTTGTCGCATTTAAATTTTGAGCATTTGTTTGTGGCCCAACAAGTTACATGGCTCGAACCATGGCCCACTAGCCTTATCACAATACCCATAGACCACTCTGTCGATTGTCTTTAAGCAGGCTTTAAGTGAATATTTTCTAACGAATCGTAGCTTTCAAACGTTACCCTTCTCTGCGAAACAAAAGCGACCTTATTTCAGATCTAGAGGGCCCTATGTTTGCATTCCGTGACACTATGCGTTAATGCGAGCACGGCGCTTTGCTAGTTATACTTTTGATTGATGATCGTGGGGTTTAGCGCTCGGAAGCTGCACATAGGCTTTGAGGAGCGTCGTAACGTTGGACTGCGGGTTACTTTTGACTCCGGGTGCTCCTGATACTTTTTTCTGACTACTTGGCACTGCCGTCTGTAATGTCTCACGCCTTGGAATTCTTTGTCACACGAAAGAAAAGTGTAGCCAGCTTCAGACGTTCCATCACTAAAACATGGCTCCAGACGACGAAATCTCCACCCAATGTGATCACTAGCTATGCCCAAAATGAAATTTACGCATTCGCCGCCTCCGATCACTTAGATGGAACATGAAGACAAAATGTAAAATTGGTTCTAAAGAAACATCGTCTCGTTGGAATGATATTGACACCAGCTTCAACGTGAAGTTTACGCAAATATGCTATATAAGAAGGAAAACAGACAATAGTCATGCGGTCTGTAGTGAAGGGCCAGGGCAGTGTGGTGGTCAATCCACCGAACCGGTGGTGTGGAGCTTGCCAAACCGCTTGGAAGACGAAGAAGAAGAAGCAGTTCGGAAGTGGTCGGCCAAGACGACAGCAGGACGGCGCCCTCGAGGTGTAGGCCCGAGGTCCGTCGCCAGCGCTGCCTTCCAAGGTATACCATCCGCCGTGGTGCAGGCCCGACGACAGCCCTGGACGCCGCCGGGAGAGGCCGGTGTCCGGACCACGAGTGAGCGGTGTGCCGGTGACGCGGAGCGCGGGCAGCGAGGGCTCGTTTCGGGCGTAAGCTACCTCCTGCCGCCGCTAGTCATCGGCACCGCCACGTTCTTCGCCCTGAGACCACAAGCCAGTTTGGAGCTCCTCGGCACAGAGAGCTCAGCAGCGTCGCGACAGAGCCGCCTCGCATTATCTCGCCCAAGCCACCGCACCGTCTATCCTCGACTATACTGCACAGTGCCAGCTCCAGCGGACTGAAGTATGCCAGTTCTTCCTTAGTCCCGTTGAAGTCTTGTAAATAGTTTGTCCCGCTTTGGGTTCGCGACCGTTGGATTTTCTTTTGAATAGAATGTGTGTGTTCGTGGGGATGGAGTACCACGGCTCATAGCTCTACGTGCGATCCTGCCCATTCCTTCATAACACGGTCTACTAGTGACTTTTCACCACAAAAACTCGTGAATAATTATGGACAGCTTGTTGCAGTTGGCAGAGGCAGAAAGAAACCAATGCAAGCTACACAGGGACGATAGGTTTGGAAGAGGAGGCATTTGCGTTTGAATTTTGTGCATGTTCTTTTTATAGCAAAAAGGTGGTCGGGTAAGCAATGCCCGAACGAACACGTAATTATACGACGCTGTTACTGCGGCACTTCGCCGGCGGTGCTGCCTTAGGACAGCCGCCCGGCGGGTTGCGCCCCTGACCATACACTATCCAACTGACATAAGCGGTACGGCAACTTACTCGACTTTGTTCGCCGAGTAGTACCTATGTTCCACGAAACGATTACTATCAGCCATAACAAAAATGCGGCAGGTTAACAAGTCCGGTTCGAAGCTGAGAGCGATCAGCGGCCCTTGAACAGTGTCGCTGCTCCACCTAGGAATTCGTTCAGTAAACAGGGTTGTCTGCGACATGGCGGAGCAGCATACTACCGTTCAGCATACTACCGTTCGTTTTTTACACAAGTTCTGTATACGTAATTGCTGACGTCACGAAACAATCGATTCAGTAGGAGAATCGAAATTATGATAAAATTGTTTCATTTCTCAGCAAACAAAGCACCGTTTTCTACCGCAGAAGACCAGGGGCAACTATAAATACATCCAGTCTTCCAAATAAAACCAACTGGTATTTTGTCTTCATTACCCCCTTAACCATGCGATGCTCCGCGATTCTTCTCTACGGTCCTGTATTCTCGCACTTCACGCTTCCCGATGCCCTTCAAAACGACCTACAGTTTGAAAACCCCACATTTATCAGTGCGTGCGTTGCTCGAACTACTGGGGTGAAAACTCAGAATCAGTGCCGGAAACTATGATTAGGCGTTGGTACTGGGTGGTTCTTCGAATATGGCAGGTTTCTTTAAAAGCAACCAGAGCAGAAAGTAAATCCGTGGCGGCTAGAGGTACACAAAAATTTTAACACGTGTTGATTTGCGCACTAATCGAAGCCCTTGTGTATACTTCGCCTTAATATGAATGTCTAATTGAGGTTAAGGCTGACTTTAAAAAATACTGTCATTATTACAACGAATCAGATAAATTGCATTTAAAAGCGTATCTTGCAGGCAGGGAACAAAGTAAGTAAAAGCAGGCACGGACGATAATCTCTCTCTTCGAAACTGTAAGCATCGTGGCGGGAACCCGAATAGGCTGGACGTGTCACAAGCAAGTCGCCATGCACCACGCGCCAATAGGTTTACATAATACTAATAGCAATACGGCGTTACCGCTCCACTCTTAACCCCCCATCCTCCGAAAAAGTATAGACCCGATGCTCGACAGAGCGGTGTCAAAAGTAGAGCACATTTCTGCACAACACCATATATGTCCGTGGTGGAGTTAAACGAGTGCTATGAGGATTCATCCGTGCAACACAAAAAACCTCAGCTTGCTTGGCCGCCCTTGAAGCACGCACTCTTCCTCAGGAATAATGTAAAAGTTCACGTCACTTATTCGCAGCAAGGGCGTGCATGGTCCGAAGTAGCGTCGGAGTAACTGTTCTGGTTGACCTCGGAGAAGAGCCGGAGTCCATACCCACACTTCTTCTCGTGGGTGGTACGCTCCTCTGTGCCGGACGTCGCAGCCCTACGCATCAGCGGCGTTCTGGTGCCGGAAGCGCTCACGCGATACATATTGTGTGTCTTTTGCCCGCTGAGAGATTGCTTAAGCGCCATGGGGGACAGTGGCAGTATATTCATAAACAAACACTGAGCCTAGCAATGAAGCATCCCTACCATTGACTGTACGAAAAGAATAGAATCCCGTAGTTACTTGTGCCGCGGGGTTCTAGGCGACGACCCCAAACGAAAGTACGCCATCCCATTTCCGCTGGTCTAGGTCAACGTACATCGAAATCATATGTTCTATCTTCTTAACCAACTGTTCTGTAAGTCCATAAGGCTGAGGGTGATAAGTACTTGTTTTTCAGCGGCTGGTGCAGCCCAGTTTCAGGACTTCAGCAAGCAATTCGGCTATGAATGCAATTCCTCTGTGAGTTTTGTCTACCGCAGGAACACCACGGCGATGTACTATGTTTTTATCGAACATTACAATCTGTGTCGCAGTGCCCCGGCAAAGAGCCTTCGTCAGGCAATTGCGAACCAAGTAATAAGTAGCATCAATAATTCAACTGTTGGCAGTGGCGGACTGAGCAGAAGGACCTAAAAGGTCCATGCCCTCTTTGGAACAATACTTTTGATAGATCTATCGGTTGCAGAAATCACGCTGGCTATGCAGCAGAGGTACGGAAAAGCGAGCCTGTGGCAGTCGTGGCAGCTTTTAAAGCTAGTGATTCTTCGGCCGTACGGGCGGGAAGCCGACACAACCGGATGAAAGCTCGTCGTGATGGGCACGAAGAATGTTTTCGCGGAGTGTTTTGGGCGCGACAAGTACGTGTTTCGTTCTGTTGGATCTAGATTTTTCTGGTACACCACGTCATTGACAAGAGTAAAACGTTGCATGGCTGGGTGCAAAGAGTTGGGGCAATCGAGAGGTTCCGCCTTCCAAGTGATCGGTGAGGGGACGGAGTTATGTATAATCTCGCTGTTTTAGATGCGAAGCCATTGGTGTTATTATAACACCCAAGAAGTCTCCATCACTGCCTTCCTAGGTTGAGTTCTGGGCAACCGTTGGAACCGTGGCTTGCAGTAATCCTTGTGTGCACTCATCGTCGCTGTGTGTTTGTGATGTAGAACTGCTACAACCTGAGGCTCCAGCGAGCCAAGCGCCTTGATAGATCTTTGAGAATCGCCAGCCAATAGCCAAGCGGACTAACCGTTACTCCCCTCACATTTAGTTCCAAAAGGGTGTAATGATTGTGGCAAAGTCCAGTAGTACCCCAGAAGACGAACTTTTAGTCCTTTTTGCTTAAGCATGCGTGGAGTCTTTTTAGGCGGCGTATTAGGAAATAACGTTTTCAGGAGGTTGAGATTTTGAGTGCAGCTGTCCTTTGAGCCTACACGGACTCACCACCCACAGGACGGATCAGGCTCCCATGCAGTGCAGCATAACCGCTAACCAAATTCATTCACAGCATCAAGCAGAAACGGGCAGGAGTGAAGGAACCAGACTTCATGCGACTTAAGCTTTTCTCATAAGATACGTTATGTACGGCACACCTTACCTGTCTCCCAAGCCAGCCGAATGGCGAATATTCTGTGCTTGTGACATCACGCCATGATATCATTCACTGCAGGTGAACAGGATAAGCCTTTTCGTATGCTCTGAGTGGTCTGATGACGCCATGTCACAAGCACAGGCAGGCACGCACAGAATAATAATAGAACTAAAACGAGAACAAAGCAACAAACGTGAACAAAGAATCGTCAGCCTTATTTCGGAAAGTGGGGTAACCTAGCACAGGAGACAACACCTTATCTTAAACCAGATGACTAGTATCGACAGCAATGAACAGCAGGAATACGGTACATTATGATTTGTACTAGCTGCTGTGTAATTATTTGTGGCCATCATCAGCTATCGAAAAAGGTTTTCTGATCGTCTGCTACCTCATTCGGCTACTTCCTACCGTGAATCGTCATCGGTTGTTTCGTTTTGGATATCCCAGGTGGCACCACCGATCCAACATCAGCTTGCCCATCCATAATGGCCGCCATTTTGCACTAGTCGAAAATCGATATTATGTATCTTCAGAATAAACAGTTATCTTCTGTCGTTGTTCCCGGTGCCAAAAAAACTATACCGCAAAATGCAACGTCCGTGTGAAGTGTTAGCGTGAACGGAGCAGTGATACGCTCAGGAAAATTCTTAACGTTCCATTAATCAATGTAACATCCTGTATGTCCTGGTGCTGATTCTATGCTGCTGAGGGCATCGCCAAATTTCTAGCGCCGCGGAGAGATGGGGAAAGGGAATCTATGAAAAGAAGACGTTTTTTGAAAATTTTCCAGATTTGAAAACTGAATACTATGATAATCCCAAGGCTTGAAGTTTGTATTTGGGCTTGCTCTTGTGACAGCGTGAAGCACAATAAGTTCGTCTGTATAATTGGGCACGAAATTTAAACGAAATACAATAAGGGAAGATATTCAAGTTGGATGTTTTATCTTAATAACTGATTAATATGTGAAATCCTGGATGACAAATGCCACATCAAACTGACTCCTTGATGAGACGGAACACAAAATACACAACCCTCATCCGCATCGACCGCTTCTTACGGGCTGCGAGCAGTTCATAGACATTCACGCGCGTACGCGGTGAGTGTCAGGCGACTGTCGTAAAACCCTCCTTTTTTGCATGGAAGAGCACGTGACCGTTTGCTTATTTGCTTAGCGCTCACGTGCCTGCCATGCGCAGGAAGCTCGGGAACATTATTTTTCACTGATATTAGTGCACAACCAAAAAAACAAGAAAAACCCTTACAGTATGCCCGAATAATAAACCAGGTCCGGATGAAAAAACTGAGATCCTATTTAAGCACTCTCACCAACGTACTCGCGACCAAGCTTGCTTTTGTCAATAGCGTTGAAGTCAGACTCAAATATGACGATGGAAATCAGAGGTCCCAGGCATACACTTGGCTGCACGTTATCGTGTAAAAGTTATTGCATGTGAAAATGCAGAAGGTCCGACAACTATATTGCGGTAGAGGACATTCAAGGTAAGTTTAGAGGGCTCCGGACATTCATTTAATAGTAAGAGCCTACATGTCCAACGAGACAAAATATCCACCGAGTCGGAGGGTCCAATCGAGCCTTAATGTCCAACGAGACAAAAGATCCACCGAGACAAAAGGTCCCATCGAGCCTGAATGTCCAACGAGACGAAATATCCACCGAGTCGGAGGGTCCAATCGAGCCTGAATGTCCAACGAGACGAAAGATCCACCGATTCGGAAGGTCCCATCGAGCCTGCATGTCCAACGAGACGAAAGATCCGCCGATTCGGAAGGTCCCATCGAGCCTGCATGTCCAACGAGACGAACGATCCACCGAGTCGGAGGGTCCAATCGAGCCTGAATGTCCAACGAGACGAAAGATCCACCGATTCGGAAGGTCCCATCGAGCCTGCATGTCCAACGAGACGAAAGATCCGCCGATTCGGAAGGTCCCATCGAGCCTGCATGTCCAACGAGACGAACGATCCACCGAGTCTGAAGGTCCAATCGAGCCTGAATGTCCAACGAGACGAAAGATCCACCGATTCGGAAGGTCCCATCGAGCCTGCATGTCCAACGAGACGAAAGATCCACCGAGTCTGAAGGTCCAATCGAGCCTGAATGTCCAACTGGATCCAGGGTCCACCGATACGGAATATCCACTGTTGGACCTTTCGTATAGTTGGATCTTTCGTCTCGTTGGACCTTTAGATGTTGAATCTTAGTGGAGGTATTTCCATTGAAAATCATAGCATGTCAGGCTGCAGGAGCAGGAAGGAGCGGTTATGAAAATAGGGTCGGTGTTCTTCGCGCTAAAAGGAAATTAGAAAAACTATGTAAGTCGCTTTACGGCGGCCTAGCAAGCAAAGTCCCCGTAATGACAACAACGTCGCCTGGTTGTTTGCTATTGGCGTCGCTCATTTCTGGAACTAGTTTTTTTTCCGGTTCGGAACCACTTGTGGTGTGTCTATTTCGCCTGTCAAAACTTTCAGATCGTTCATAAAAGGCAGCGATTACCCATGTTGTTGCCCAATGCTTCACGTTCGGTGGAAGCTACTGTACTGTGGTACAACTTGCCAACTGCGAAGGAAGCTTCCCTGCGCCTCGTGCGTCCGGAAAGTCGACTGTCCCTCCGCTCTGCGTAAATGACGCGTTAGGCGGAGTATTTTGAATGTGACGCGAGTCGTATCGCAATTTTTGCAATTAATCTTGTAATACATTATTTAAGCGACGAGAAACCAACTGCGTGACGAAAATGCAAACGATACAACGCATT